>NC_091090.1:1833181-2136212 GCF_032405125.1 Capricornis sumatraensis | reverse complement strand
CCATAAGGAAAAGGCGTCAGTAGGCACCTTTTGTGAGCCATGTTCAGCATGGTAAGTTTTTAGTTGTTTTCCTACTCTCTCCCAGGTGTCTAAGTTAACAGTGCCTTCTTCTGGAAACCAGGGACACTGTTCTTGTACAAAGGAAAAAAATGAATGAATATTGGATTTTTTAACTTTAATTCCTCGTTTAGTTAGTAACTGCAAGATTACTCCTGTAAAAAGCTGTCTTTCTTTTGATTCACTGTTACCCATGTCAGAAAATTAAGTCTTATAGAAAAGTCTACCTCAACAAAAAGGTTTTACCTTTGGCGAGGGGGGTTTTGTTTTCAACCCTAAGATAGCAGGTTTCTTTTCAACCTCTAGAGCACCAGGTTTCTCTTAAACCCTTGAACACTTCCCACTCCTCCTCACCCTGTCTATCCTACAGGGGGGTCCGCGGCACCCTGAGTGGGGTCCTAGCCGTCCCGAACACTCAACACTGGGGGAGTACCCGAAAGTACTCCGGGGGGAGTGATTAAGTCACTCCGGGGGGGAGCAACAGAGAGTGCTCCGGGGGGAGCAACAGAGAGTGCTCCGGGGGGAGCTACAGAGAGTGCTCCGGGGGGAGCTTTTGCTCCGAGGAACCTACCTTCGAATAGCCTGTTCCGGGCGCCACTTGCCGGGGTCCAGCCCCGGTGGATCCAGGGAATTCGAAGGGTGGACGGCGTTGGCGTGGAAAGACTTGTTTATTTATTAATATAAGATTAGATTAAGAAACTGTAGTGCAGTAGGAAGATTAAGTGGAGAAAGAGGGCTGAATAGCTTGGTTTACGCGGAAGACCAATAAAATTCCAGACAAGGAATTTGCACCATCTACGTTGGGCCACCGGTGCCCGCTTGAATATCTAAGGGTGCCTCGCCTTAAGCTCCCTTTCTCGCGGATCTTAATAACCAGGGCAAATAAGTAGACCTGGCGAGCCTCCGCGCCCCAGATGGAAATTCAGCCTGAAATTAAAGTAAAGAGCAGAGGGAAGAAAAGGGAGAGAAAAAGAGAGAGAGAGAGAGACAGGGGGGGAGCCAGATTCCCAAGACACCAGGCCGAGACTAGTCCGAGAAACTGGTCTGAGAATCTGGTCCCGTCCTTTATTGTTCAGAAGGCCTTTTATACTTTTGATAAAACATGGAGATCAATGGGTAACACAAAGTTATGCAGCGTTAGCAGTCCAGACTCTTATCAAAACCAGGCTTTTCTCTCTGCATACCTAATTGTATACACAAGTCTTAGGTAATTTACATCATCTTCCAACCAAAAGGGCCAATTAACATTTTACAGCCTTTTTTCTGATAAGGGTTTGTCAACCACAAGACTTATTTGTGTTGATCTTCCCAAGGTCTGGTGCCACTCTCGGAAAGCACTAAAGAAAGTTACATTCTTAGACAGCAAGGATACAGCAACTTATAACAAGTAGAGGGAGTGCAGTGATTTATAGCAAAAGAGAAGCAATTAACTCAAAAGTCTAGTGTTGCTAACATCAAAACTACTATGTATCTTTTTCTACATCCTGCTTACATTAACATCCTTCCAGGTGCCTAAAAGATAAAGAATAAGGAGGTCTGGCAGCAATCCTTGAGTCAACAGTGAAAACCCTCTACCAATATAATTTTTAACTCTTTAGAAAAGGCTCTGTATCTTTAAGATGCTTTTAAGCTTTGTGCCTCCCGCGGTTGGGGGGCTGTAAGCAATTCACAAGCTGTAAGCTTTGTGCCTCTCGCGGTTGGGGGGCTGTAAGCAATTCACAAGCTGTAAGAGGTCTGGGGAACCTGTTAGGCAGACTAGAGAGCTATCAGAGGGGTTTAACTGAAACATCCCTTTCAAATGCAGAAGACTAAAACCCTGAATTGACTTTTTTCCAGAGAATATCAGAAAAGTGGAAAAGCAGAGCACAAAAGCCAGCAGATTTTTGCTGGGGTACATGCTTAGGAATATCCAGAGGGGTCCCTGAAGTCTGAGCACGCCTTGCGTATGTCAGCTTCCTTCCTCATGACCTTGTCACGGGCGGGATTCCTCACACTGGTTTCCGGCAGGGTATGGTGGTGAACTTCTTGAGTTGCAGCAAGGCTGTGAAAGACCCTTTCGAAGTTCCAGAGGTAAGGTGTCATTAGTCTCCAGACGCCTCATCGGAAATAGGCCTCATCTCGCCTGGAAGGGAGAACTTCCTGGATTTTCTCGAGTTGCGGCAGGTGTTCTCGAGTTACGACGGGGACATCAGGGACCCGCCCTGGTGGCCTCAGGAGAGGCCAGTCCCTATGCGAGTTGCTAGGGGGCCTCTCGGGATTCCTCTCCCGTCGATACCGGGGCCAAAAACCTTGTGTGGAGTCAGGGCCGGAACCGAGGATTCCTCTCAGGGGCTGACATGGATCTTTGGGTACTTCTGGAGTCTCCCCAGGGGAGTCAGGCCTCGTCTCGAGTGGGGGCATGCACGTGCACGTTCCTTCCAGGCTGTAGCATCAATGTCACGCTACCTGTCGCGTGGATCAAATGATCTGTGGTTTTCCCTCGAGGCTTTCCCACAGGGCTGTCCCACGTGCCACCGTGGTGTGAGTCGATCCTCGGCGTGAAAGATGAGCCAGTGCAGGGCAAAGAGGTTCCTCTGGAATGGACTGAGACATCTGGGGGACTCTTGGAATGGTGGTACGACCATGGAGTTCCTCTCGCCTTTCCTGTTGAGAGTGCCTCCTCTTGAGATGCGACGGGAACGCCGGGAATATTTTCCCGTTGAAAGCAGGGAAAGGATCCCTCATCTCGAGCTACGAGGGGGAAACGGGGCTCCTCTGGATGTGGGCGGGACCATCGTGCTTTCTCTCGAGTGGAGACGGGTATGGCGGTGAACTTCTTGAGTTGCAGCAAGGGTGTGAAAGACCCTTTCGAAGTTCCAGAGGTTAGGTGTCATTAGTCTCCAGACGCCTCATCGGAAATAGGCCTCATCTCGCCTTGAAGGGAGAACTTCCTTGATTTTCTCGAGTTGCGGCAGGTGTTCTCGAGTTACGACGGGGACCTCAGGGACCCGCCCTGTTGGCCTCAGGAGAGGCCAGTCCCTAGGCGTGTTGCTAGGGGGCCCCTCGGGATTCCTCTCCCGTCGATACCGGGGCCAAAAACCTTGTGTGGAGACAGGGCTGGAACTGAGGATTCCTCTCAGGGACTGATATGGAACTTTGGGTACTTCTGGAGTCTCGCCAGGGGAGACAGGCCTCGTCTCGTGTGGGGGCATGCACGTGCACTTTCCTTCCAGGCTGTAGCAGCAATGTCACCCTTCACGTCGCGTGGATCATAGGATCTGCGGTTTTCCCTCGAGGCTTTCCCTCGAGGCTTTCCCACAGGGCTGTCCCACGTGACACCGTGGTGTGAGTCGATTCTCGGCGTGAAAAATGAGCCAGTGCAGGGCAAAGAGGTTCCTCTGGAATGGACTGAGACATCTGGGGGACTCTTGGAATGGTGGTACGACCATGGAGTTCCTCTCGCCTTTCCTGTTGAGAGTGCCTCCTCTTGAGATGCGACGGGAACGCCGGGAATTCTTTCCCGTTGAAAGGAGGGAAAGGATCCCTCATCTCGAGCTACGAGGGGGAAACGGGGCTCCTCTGGATGTGGGCGGGACCATCGTGCTTTCTCTCGAGTGGAGACGGGTATGGCGGTGAACTTCTTGAGTTGCAGCAAGGGTGTGAAAGACCCTTTCGAAGTTCCAGAGGTTAGGTGTCATTAGTCTCCAGACGCCTCATCGGAAATAGGCCTCATCTCGCCTGGAAGGGAGAACTTCCTGGATTTTCTCGAGTTGCGGCAGATGTTCTCGAGTTACGACGGGGACCTCAGGGACCCGCCCTGGTGGCCTCAGGAGAGGCCAGTCCCCATGCGAGGTGCTAGGGGGCCTCTCGGGATTCCTCTCCCGTCGATACCGGGGCCAAAAACCTTGTGTGGAGTCAGGGCCGGAACCGAGGATTCCTCTCAGGGGCTGACATGGATCTTTGGGTACTTCTGGAGTCTCCCCAGGGGAGTCAGGCCTCGTCTCGAGTGGGGGCATGCACGTGCACTTTCCTTCCAGGCTGTAGCAGCAATGTCACGCTTCCCGTCGCGTGGATCAAAGGATCTGTGGTTTTCCCTCGAGGCTTTCCCACAGGGCTGTCCCACGTGCCACCGTGGTGTGAGTCGATCCTCGGCGTGAAAGATGAGCCAGTGCAGGGCAAAGAGGTTCCTCTGGAATGGACTGAGACATCTGGGGGACTCTTGGAATGGTGGTACGACCATGGAGTTCCTCTCGCCTTTCCTGTTGAGAGTGCCTCCTCTTGAGATGCGACGGGAACGCCGGGAATTCTTTCCCGTTGAAACCAGGGAAAGGATCCCTCATCTCGAGCTACGAGGGGAAAACGGGGCTCCTCTGCATGTGGGCGGGACCATCGTGCTTCCTCTCGAGGGGAGACGGGTATGGCGGTGAACTTCTTGAGTTGCAGCAAGGGTGTGAAAGACCCTTTCGAAGTTCCAGAGGTTTGGTGTCATTAGTCTCCAGAGGCCTCATCGGAAATAGGCCTCATCTCGCCTGGAAGGGAGAACTTCCTGGATTTTCTCGAGTTGCGGCAGGTGTTCTCGAGTTACGACGGGGACCTCAGGGACCCGCCCTGGTGGCCTCCGGAGAGGCCAGTCCCCATGCGAGTTGCTAGGGGGCCTCTCGGGATTCCTCTCCCGTCGATACCGGGGCCAAAAACCTTGTGTGGAGTCAGGGCCGGAACCGAGGATTCCTCTCAGGGGCTGACATGGATCTTTGGGTACTTCTGGAGTCTCCCCAGTGGAGTCAGGCCTCGTCTCGAGTGGGGGCATGCACGTGCGCTTTCCTTCCAGGCTGTAGCAGCAATGTCACGCTTCCCGTCGCGTGGATCAAAGGATCTGTGGTATTCCCTCGAGGCTTTCCCTCGAGGCTTTCCCACAGGGCTGTCCCACGTGCCACCGTGGTGTGAGTCGATCCTCGGCGTGAAAGATGAGCCAGTGCAGGGCAAAGAGGTTCCTCTGGAATGGACTGAGACATCTGGGGGACTCTTGGAATGGTGGTACGACCATGGAGTTCCTCTCGCCTTTCCTGTTGAGAGTGCCTCCTCTTGAGATGCGACGGGAACGCCGGGAATTCTTTCCCGTTGAAAGCAGGGAAAGGATCCCTCATCTCGAGCTAAGAGGGGGAAAAGGGGCTCCTCTGGATGTGGGCGGGACCATCGTGCTTCCTCTCTAGTGGAGACGGGTATGGTGGTGAACTTCTTGAGTTGCAGCAAGGCTGTGAAAGACCCTTTCGAAGTTCCAGAGGTTAGGTGTCATTAGTCTCCAGACGCCTCATCGGAAATAGGCCTCATCTCGCCTGGAAGGGAGAACTTCCTGGATTTTCTCGAGTTGCGGCAGGTGTTCTCGAGTTACGACGGGGACCTCAGGGACCCGCCCTGGTGGCCTCAGGAGAGGCCAGTCCCTATGCGAGTTGCTAGGGGGCCTCTCGGGATTCCTCTCCCGTCGATACCGGGGCCAAAAACCTTGTGTGGAGTCAGGGCCGGAACCGAGGATTCCTCTCAGGGGCTGACATGGATCTTTGGGTACTTCTGGAGTCTCCCCAGGGGAGTCAGGCCTCGTCTCGAGTGGGGGCATGCACGTGCACTTTCGTTCCAGGCTGTAGCATCAATGTCACGCTTCCCGTCGCGTGGATCACATGATGTGTGGTTTTCCCTCGAGGCTTTCCCACAGGGCTGTCCCACGTGCCACCGTGGTGTGAGTCGATCCTCGGCGTGAAAGATGAGCCAGTGCAGGGCAAAGAGCTTCCTCTGGAATGGACTGAGACATCTGGGGGACTCTTGGAATGGTGGTACGACCATGGAGTTCCTCTCGCCTTTCCTGTTGAGAGTGCCTCCTCTTGAGATGCGACGGGAACGCCGGGAATTTTTTGCCGTTGAAAGCAGGGAAAGGATCCCTCATCTCGAGCTACGAGGGGGAAACGGGGCTCCTCGGGATGTGGGCGGGACCATCGTGCTTCCTCTCGAGTGGAGACGGATATGGCGGTGAACTTCTTGAGTTGCAGCAAGGGTGTGAAAGACCCTTTTGAAGTTCCAGAGGTTAGGTGTCATTAGTCTCCAGAGGCCTCATCGGAAATAGGCCTCATCTCGCCTGGAAGGGAGAACTTCCTGGATTTTCTCGAGTTGCGGCAGGTGTTCTCGAGTTACGACCGGGACCTCAGGGACCCGCCCTGGTGGCCTCAGGAGAGGCCAGTCCCCATGCGAGTTGCTAGGGGGCCTCTCGGGATTCCTCTCCCGTCGATACCGGGGCCGAAAAGCTTGTGTGGAGTCAAGGCCGGAAACGAGGATTCCTCTCAGGGGCTGACATGGATCTTTGGGTACTTCTGGAGTCTCCCCAGGGGAGTCAGGCCTCGTCTCGAGTGGGGGCATGCACGTGCGCTTTCCTTCCAGGCTGTAGCAGCAATGTCACGCTTCCCGTCGCGTGGATCAAAGGATCTGTGGTTTTCCCTCGAGGCTTTCCCTCGAGGCTTTCCCACAGGGCTGTCCCACGTGCCACCGTGTTGTGAGTCGATCCTCGGCGTGAAAGATGAGCCAGTGCAGGGCAAAGAGGTTCCTCTGGAATGGACTGAGACATCTGGGGGACTCTTGGAATGGTGGTACGACCATGGAGTTCCTCTCGCCTTTCCTGTTGAGAGTGCCTCCTCTTGAGATGCGACGGGAACGCCGGGAATTCTTTCCCGTTGAAAGCAGGGAAAGGATCCCTCATCTCGAGCTACGAGGGGGAAACGGGGCTCCTCTGGATGTGGGCGGGACCATCGTGCTTCCTCTTGAGTGGAGACGGGTATGGCGGTGAACTTCTTGAGCTGCAGCAAGGGTGTGAAAGACCCTTTCGAAGTTCCAGAGGTTTGGTGTCATTAGTCTCCAGAGGCCTCATCGGAAATAGGCCTCATCTCGCCTGGAAGGGAGAACTTCCTGGATTTTCTCGAGTTGCGGCAGGTGTTCTCGAATTACGACGGGGACCTCAGGGACCCGCCCTGGTGGCCTCCGGAGAGGCCAGTCCCCATGCGAGTTGCTAGGGGGCCTCTCGGGATTCCTCTCCCGTCGATACCGGGGCCAAAAACCTTGTGTGGAGTCAGGGCCGGAACCGAGGATTCCTCTCAGGGGCTGACATGGATCTTTGGGTACTTCTGGAGTCTCCCCAGTGGAGTCAGGCCTCGTCTCGAGTGGGGGCATGCACGTGCGCTTTCCTTCCAGGCTGTAGCAGCAATGTCACGCTTCCCGTCGCTTGGATCAAAGGATCTGTGGTTTTTCGCTCGAGGCTTTCCCTCGAGGCTTTCCCACAGGGCTGTCCCACGTGCCACCGTGGTGTGAGTCGATCCTCGGCGTGAAAGATGAGCCAGTGCAGGGCAAAGAGCTTCCTCTGGAATGGACTGAGACATCTGGGGGACTCTTGGAATGGTGGTACGACCATGGAGTTCCTCTCGCCTTTCCTGTTGAGAGTGCCTCCTCTTGAGATGCGACGGGAACGCAGGGAATTCTTTCCCGTTGAAAGCAGGGGAAGGATCCCTCATCTCGAGCTACGAGGGGGAAACGGGGCTCCTTTGGATGTGGTCGGGACCATCGTGCTTCCTCTCGAGTGGAAACGGGTATGGTGGTGAACTTCTTGAGTTGCAGCAAGGGTGTGAAAGACCCTTTCGAAGTTCCAGAGGTTAGGTGTCATTAGTCTCCAGACGCCTCATCGGAAATAGGCCTCATCTCGCCTGGAAGGGAGAACTTCCTGGATTTTCTTGAGTTGCGGCAGGTGTTCTCGAGTTACGACGGGGACCTCAGGGACCGGCCCTGGTGGCCTCAGGAGAGGCCAGTCCCCATGCGAGTTGCTAGGGGGCCTCTCGGGATTCCTCTCCCGTCGATACCGGGGCCAAAAAGCTTGTGTGGAGTCAGGGCCGGAACCGAGGATTCCTCTCAGGGGCTGACATGGATCTTTGGGTACTTCTGGAGTCTCCCCAGGGGAGTCAGGCCTCGTCTCGAGTGGGGACATGCACGTGCGCTTTCCTTCCAGGCTGTAGCAGCAATGTCACGCTTCCCGTCGCGTGGATCAAAGGATCTGTGGTTTTCCCTCGAGGCTTTCCCTCGAGGCTTTCCCACAGGGCTGTCCCACGTGCCACCGTGGTGTGAGTCGATCCTCGGCGTGAAAGATGAGCCAGTGCAGGGCAAAGAGCTTCCTCTGGAATGGACTGAGACATCTGGGGGACTCTTGGAATGGTGGTACGACCATGGAGTTCCTCTCGCCTTTCCTGTTGAGAGTGCCTCCTCTTGAGATGCGACGGGAACGCAGGGAATTCTTTCCCGTTGAAAGCAGGGAAAGGATCCCTCATCTCGAGCTACGAGGGGGAAACGGGGCTCATCTGGATGTGGGCGGGACCATCGTGCTTCCTCTCGAGTGGAGACGGTTATGGCGGTGAACTTCTTGAGTTGCAGCAAGGGTGTGAAAGACCCTTTCGAAGTTCCAGAGGTTTGGTGTCATTAGTCTCCCGAGGCCTCATCGGAAATATGCCTCATCTCGCCTGGAAGGGAGAACTTCCTGGATTTTCTCGAGTTGCGGCAGGTGTTCTCGAGTTACGACGGGGACCTCAGGGACCCGCCCTGGTGGCCTCAGGAGAGGCCAGTCCCCATGCGAGTTGCTAGGGGGTCTCTCGGGATTCCTCTCCCGTCGATACCGGGGCCAAAAAGCTTGTGTGGAGTCAGGGCCGGAACCGAGGATTCTTCTCAGGGGCTGACATGGATCTTTGGGTACTTCTGGAGTCTCCCCAGGGGAGTCAGGCCTCGTCTCGAGTGGGGGCATGCATGTGCGCTTTCCTTCCAGGCTGTAGCAGCAATGTCATGCTTCCCGTCGCGTGGATCAAAGGATCTGTGGTTTTCCCTCGAGGCTTTCCCTCGAGGCTTTCCCACAGGGCTGTCCCACGTGCCACCGTGGTGTGAGTCGATCCTCGGCGTGAAAGATGAGCCAGTGCAGGGCAAAGAGGTTCCTCAGGAATGGACTGAGACATCTGGGGGACTCTTGGAATGGTGGTACGACCATGGAGATCCTCGCGCCTTTCCTGTTGAGAGTGCCTCCTCTTGAGATGCGACGGGAACGCCGGGAATTCTTTCCCGTTGAAAGCAGGGAAAGGATCCCTCATCTCGAGAACCGAGGGGAAAACGGGGCTCCTCTGGATGTGGGCGGGACCATCGTGCTTCCTCTCGAGTGGATACGGGTATGGCGGTGAACTTCTTGAGTTGCACCAAGGGTGTGAAAGACCCTTTCAAAGTTCCAGAGGTTAGGTGTCATTAGTCTCCAGACGCCTCATCGGAAATAGGCCTCATCTCGCCTGGAAGGGAGAACTTCCTGGATTTTCTCGAGTTGCGGCAGGTGTTCTTAAGTTACGACGGGGAACTCAGGGACCCGCCCTGGTGGCCTCAGGAGAGGCCATTCCCCATGCGAGTTGCTAGGGGGCCTCTCGGGATTCCTCTCCCGTCGATACCGGGGCCAAAAACCTTGAGTGGAGTCAGGGCCGGAACCGAGGATTCCTCTCAGGGGCTGACATGGATCTTTGGGTACTTCTGGAGTCTCCCCAGGGGAGTCAGGCCTCGTCTCGAGTGGGGGCATGCACGTGCGCTTTCCTTCCAGGCTGTAGCAGCAATGTCACGCTTCCCGTCACGTGCATCAAAGGATCTGTGGTTTTCCCTCGAGGCTTTCCCTCGAGGCTTTCCCACAGGGCTGTCCCACGTGCCACCGTGGTGTGAGTCGATCCTCGGCGTGAAAGATGAGCCAGTGCAGGGCAAAGAGTTTCCTCTTGAATGGACTGAGACATCTGGGGGACTCTTGGAATCGTGGTACGACCATGGAGTTCCTCTCGCCTTTCCTGTTGAGAGTGCCTCCTCTTGATATGCGACGGGAACGCCGGGAATTCTTTCCCGTTGAAAGCAGGGAAAGGATCCCTCATCTCGAGCTACGAGGGGGAAACGGGGCTCCTCTGGATGTGGGCGGGACCATCGTGCTTCCTCTCGAGTGGAGACGGGTATGGCGGTGAACTTCTTGAGTTGCAGCAAGGGTGTGAAAGACCCTTTCGAAGTTCCAGAGGTTAGGTGTCATTAGTCTCCAGACGCCTCATCGGAAATAGGCCTCATCTCGCCTGGAAGGGAGAACTTCCTGGATTTTCTCGAGTTGCGGCAGGTGTTCTCGAGTTACGACGGGGACCTCAGGGACCGGCCCTGGTGGCCTCAGGAGAGGCCAGTCCCCATGCGAGTTGCTAGGGGGCCTCTCGGGATTCCTCTCCCGTCGATACCGGGGCCAAAAACCTTGTGTGGAGTCAGGGCCGGAACCGAGGATTCCTCTCAGGGGCTGACATGGATCTTTGGGTACTTCTGGAGTCTCCCCAGTGGAGTCAGACCTCGTCTCAAGTGGGGGGATGCACGTGCGCTTTCCTTCCAGGCTGTAGCAGCAATGTCACCCTCCCCGTCGCGTGGATCAAAGGATCTGTGGTTTTCCCTCGAGGCTTTCCCTCGAGGCTTTCCCACAGGGTTGTCCCACGTGCCACCGTGGTGTGAGTCGATCCTCGGCGTGAAAGATGAGCCAGTGCAGGGCAAAGAGGTTCCTCAGGAATGGACTGAGACATCTGGGGGACTCTTGGAATGGTGGTACGACCATGGAGATCCTCTCGCCTTTCCTGTTGAGAGTGCCTCCTCTTGAGATGCGACGGGAACGCCGGGAATTCTTTCCCGTTGAAAGCAGGGAAAGGATCCCTCATCTCGAGCACCGAGGGGAAAACGGGGCTCCTCTGGATGTGGGCGGGACCATCGTGCTTCCTCTCGAGTGGATACGGGTATGGCGGAGAACTTCTTGAGTTGCATTAAGGGTGTGAAAGACCCTTTCAAAGTTCCAGAGGTTAGGTGTCATTAGTCTCCAGACGCCTCATCGGAAATAGGCCTCATCTCGCCTGGAAGGGAGAACTTCCTGGATTTTCTCGAGTTGCGGCAGGTGTTCTTAAGTTACGACGGGGAACTCAGGGACCCGCCCTGGTGGCCTCAGGAGAGGCCAGTCCCCATGCGAGTTGCTAGGGGGCCTCTCGGGATTCCTCTCCCGTCGATACCGGGGCCAAAAACCTTGAGTGGAGTCAGGGCCGGAACCGAGGATTCCTCTCAGGGGCTGACATGGATCTTTGGGTACTTCTGGAGTCTCCCCAGGGGAGTCAGGCCTCGTCTCGAGTGGGGGCATGCACGTGCGCTTTCCTTCCAGGCTGTAGCAGCAATGTCACGCTTCCCGTCACGTGGATCAAAGGATCTGTGGTTTTCCCTCGAGGCTTTCCCTCGAGGCTTTCCCACAGGGCTGTCCCACGTACCACCGTGGTGTGAGTCGATCCTCGGCGTGAAAGATGAGCCAGTGCAGGGCAAAGAGTTTCCTCTGGAATGGACTGAGACATCTGGGGGACTCTTGGAATGGTGGTACGACCATGGAGTTCCTCTCGCCTTTCCTGTTGAGAGTGCCTCCTCTTGATATGCGACGGGAACGCCGGGAATTCTTTCCCGTTGAAAGCAGGGAAAGGATCCCTCATCTCGAGCTACGAGGGGGAAACGGGGCTCCTCTGGATGTGGGCGGGACCATCGTGCTTCCTCTCGAGTGGAGACGGGTATGGCGGTGAACTTCTTGAGTTGCAGCAAGGGTGTGAAAGACCCTTTCGAAGTTCCAGAGGTTAGGTGTCATTAGTCTCCAGACGCCTCATCGGAAATAGGCCTCATCTCGCCTGGAAGGGAGAACTTCCTGGATTTTCTCGAGTTGCGGCAGGTGTCCTCGAGTTACGACGGGGGCCTCAGGGACCCGCCCTGGTGGCCTCAGAAGAGGCCAGTCCCCATGCGAGTTGCTAGGGGGCCTCTCGGGATTCCTCTCCCGTCGATACCGGGGCCAAAAACCTTGTGTGGAGTCAGGGCCGGAACCGAGGATTCCTCTACGGGGCTGACATGGATCTTTGGGTAATTCTGGAGTCTCCCCAGGGGAGTCAGGCCTCGTCTCGAGTGGGGGCATGCACGTGCACTTTCCTTCCAGGCTGTAGCAGCAATGTCACGCTTCCCGTCGCGTGGATCAAAGGATCTGTGTTTTTCCCTCGAGGCTTTCCCACAGGGCTGTCCCACGTGCCACCGTGGTGTGAGTCGATCCTCGGCGTGAAAGATGAGCCAGTGCAGGGCAAAGAGGTTCCTCTGGAATGGACTGAGACATCTGGGGGACTCTTGGAATGGTGGTACGACCATGGAGTTCCTCTCGCCTTTCCTGTTGAGAGTGCCTCCTCTTGAGATGCGACGGGAACGCCGGGAATTCTTTCCCGTTGAAAGCAGGGAAAGGATCCCTCATCTAGAGCTACGAGGGGGAAACGGGGCTCCTCTGGATTTGGGCGGGACCATCGTGCTTCCTCTCTAGTGGAGACGGGTATGGCGGTGAACTTCTTTAGTTGCAGCAAGGGTGTGAAAGACCCTTTCGAAGTTCCAGAGGTTAGGTGTCATTAGTCTCCAGAGGCCTCATCGGAAATAGGCCTCATCTCGCCTGGAAGGGAGAACTTCCTGGATTTTCTCGAGTTGCGGCAGGTGTTCTCGAGTTACGACGGGGACCTCAGGGACCCGCCCTGGTGGCCTCAGGAGAGGCCAGTCCCTAGGCGAGTTGCTAGGGGGCCTCTCGGGATTCCTCTCCCGTTGATACCGGGGCCAAAAACCTTGTGTGGAGTCAGGGCCGGAACCGAGGATTCCGCTCAGGGGCTGACATGGATCTTTGGGTACTTCTGGAGTCTCCCCAGGGGAGTCAGGCCTCGTCTCGAGTGGGGGCATGCACGTGCGCTTTCCTTCCAGGCTGTAGCAGCAATGTCACGCTTCCCGTGGCGTGGATCAAAGGATCTGTGGTTTTCCCTCGAGGCTTTCCCTCGAGGCTTTCCCACAGGGCTGTCCCACGTGCCACCGTGGTGTGAGTCAATCCTGGGCGTGAAAGATGAGCCAGTGCAGGGCAAAGAGGTTCCTCTGGAATGGACTGAGACATCTGGGGGACTCTTGGAATGGTGGTACGACCATGGAGTTCCTCTCGCCTTTCCTGTTGAGAGTGCCTCCTCTTGAGATGCGACGGGAACGCCGGGAATTCTTTCCCGTTGAAAGCAGGGAAAGGATCCCTCATCTCGAGCTACGAGGGGGAAACGGGGCTCCTCTGGATGTGGGCGGGACCATCGTGCTTCCTCTCTAGTGGAGACGGGTATGGTGGTGAACTTCTTGAGTTGCAGCAAGGCTGTGAAAGACCCTTTCGAAGTTCCAGAGGTAAGGTGTCATTAGTCTCCAGACGCCTCATCGGAAATAGGCCTCATTTCGCCTGGAAGGGAGAACTTCCTGGATTTTCTCGAGTTGCGGCAGGTGTTCTCGTGTTACGACGGGGACCTCAGGGACCCGCCCTGGTGGCCTCAGGAGAGGCCAGTCCCTATGCGAGTTGCTAGGGGGCCTCTCGGGATTCCTCTCCCGTCGATACCGGGGCCAAAAACCTTGTGTGGAGTCAGGGCCGGAACCGAGGATTCCTCTCAGGGGCTGACATGGATCTTTGGGTACTTCTGGAGTCTCCCCAGGGGAGTCAGGCCTCGTCTCGAGTGGGGGCATGCACGTGCACTTTCCTTCCAGGCTGTAGCAGCAATGTCACGCTTCCCGTCGCGTGGATCAAATGATGTGTGGTTTTCCCTCGAGGCTTTCCCACAGGGCTGTCCCACGTGCCACCGTGGTGTGAGTCGATCGTCGGCGTGAAAGATGAGCCAGTGCAGGGCAAAGAGGTTCCTCTGGAATGGACTGAGACATCTGGGGGACTCTTGGAATGGTGGTACGACCATGGAGTTCCTCTCGCCTTTCCTGTTGAGAGTGCCTCCTCTTGAGATGCGACGGGAACGCCGGGAATTTTTTGCCGTTGAAAGCAGGGAAAGGATCCCTCATCTCGAGCTACGAGGGGGAAACGGGGCTCCTCTGGATGTGGGCGGGACCATCGTGCTTTCTCTCGAGTGGAGACGGGTATGGCGGTGAACTTCTTGAGTTGCAGCAAGGGTGTGAAAGACCCTTTCGAAGTTCCAGAGGTTAGGTGTCATTAGTCTCCAGACGCCTCATCGGAAATAGGCCTCATCTCGCCTGGAAGGGAGAACTTCCTTGATTTTCTCGAGTTGCGGCAGGTGTTCTCGAGTTACGACGGGGACCTCAGGGACCCGCCCTGTTGGCCTCAGGAGAGGCCAGTCCCTATGCGTGTTGCTAGGGGGCCCCTCGGGATTCCTCTCCCGTCGATACCGGGGCCAAAAACCTTGTGTGGAGTCAGGGCCGGAACCGAGGATTACTCTCAGGGACTGATATGGATCTTTGGGTACTTCTGGAGACTCGCCAGGGGAGACAGGCCTCGTCTCGTGTGGGGGCATGCACGTGCACTTTCCTTCCAGGCTGTAGCAGCAATGTCACGCTTCCCGTCGCGTGGATCAAAGGATCTGCGGTTTTCGCTCGAGGCTTTCCCTCGAGGCTTTCCCACAGGGCTGTCCCACGTGACACCGTGGTGTGAGTCGATTCTCGGCGTGAAAAATGAGCCAGTGCAGGGCAAAGAGGTTCCTCTGGAATGGACTGAGACATCTGGGGGACTCTTGGAATGGTGGTACGACCATGGAGTTCCTCTCGCCTTTCCTGTTGAGAGTGCCTCCTCTTGAGATGCGACGGGAACGCCGGGAATTCTTTCCCGTTGAAAGCAGGGAAAGGATCCCTCATCTCGAGCTACGAGGGGGAAACGGGGCTCCTCTGCATGTGGACGGGACCATCGTGCTTCCTCTTGAGTGGACACGGGTATGGCGGTGAACTTCTTGAGTTGCAGCAAGGGTGTGAAAGACCCTTTCGAAGTTCCAGAGGTTAGGTGTCATTAGTCTCCAGACGCCTCATCGGAAATAGGCCTCATCTCGCCTGGAAGGGAGAACTTCCTGGATTTTCTCGATTTGCGGCAGGTGTTCTCGAGTTACGACGGGGACCTCAGGGACCCGCCCTGGTGGCCTCAGGAGAGGCCAGTCCCCATGCGAGTTGTTAGGGGGCCTCTCGGGATTCCTCTCCCGTCGATACCGGGGCCAAAAACCTTGTGTGGAGTCAGGGCCGGAACCGAGGTTTCCTCTCAGGGGCTGACATGGATCTTTGGGTACTTCTGGAGTCTCCCCAGGGGAGTCAGGCCTCGTCTCGAGTGGGGGCATGCACGTGCACTTTCCTTCCAGGCTGTAGCAGCAATGTCACGCTTCCCGTCGCGTGGATCAAAGGATCTGTGGTTTTCCCTCGAGGCTTTCCCTCGAGGCTTTCCCACAGGGCTGTCCCACGTGACACCATGGTGTGAGTCGATCCTCGGCGTGAAAGATGAGCCAGTGCAGGGCAAAGAGGTTCCTCTGGAATGGACTGAGACATCTGGGGGACTCTTGGAATGGTGGTACGACCATGGAGTTCCTCTCGCCTTTCCTGTTGAGAGTGCCTCCTCTTGAGATGCGACGGGAACGCCGGGAATTCTTTCCCGTTGAAAGCAGGGAAAGGATCCCTCATCTCGAGCTACGAGGTGGAAACGGGGCTCCTCTGGATGTGGGCGGGACCATCGTGCTTCCTCTCGAGTGGAGACGGGTATGGCGGTGAACTTCTTGAGTTGCAGCAAGGGTGTGAAAGACCCTTTCGAAGTTTCAGAGGTTAGGTGTCATTAGACTCCAGACGCCTCATCGGAAATAGGCCTCATCTCGCCTGGAAGGGAGAACTTCCTGGATTTTCTCGAGTTGCGGCAGGTGTTCTCGAGTTTCGACGGGGACCTCAGGAACCCGCCCTGGTGGCCTCAGGAGAGGCCAGTCCCCATGCGAGTTGCTAGGGGGCCTCTCGGGATTCCTCTCCCGTCGATACCGGGGCCAAAAAGCTTGTGTGGAGTCAGGGCCGGAACCGAGGATTCCTCTCAGGGGCTGACATGGATGTTTGGGTACTTCTGGAGTCTCCCCAGTGGAGTCAGGCCTCGTCTCGAGTGGGGGCATGCACGTGCTCTTTCCTTTCAGGCTGTAGCAGCAATGTCACGCTTCCCGTCACGTGGATCAAAGGATATGTGGTTTTCCCTCGAGGCTTTCCCTCGAGGCTTTCCCACAGGGCTGTCCCACTTGCCACCGTGGTGTGAGTCGATCCTCGGCGTGAAAGATGAGCCAGTGCAGGGCAAAGAGGTTCCTCTGGAATGGACTGAGACATCTGGGGGACTCTTGGAATGGTGGTACGACCATGGAGTTCCTCTCGCCTTTCCTGTTGAGAGTGCCTCCTCTTGAGATGCGACGGGAACGCAGGGAATTCTTTCCCGTTGAAAGCAGGGAAAGGATCCCTCATCTCGAACTACGAGGGGGAAACGGGGCTCCTCTGGATGTGGGCGGGACCATCGTGCTTCCTCTCTAGTGGAGACGGGTATGGCGGTGAACTTCTTGAGTTGCAGCAAGGGTGTGAAAGACCCTTTCGAAGTTCCAGAGGTTAGGTGTCATTAGTCTCCAGAGGCCTCATCGGAAATAGGCCTCATCTCGCCTGGAAGGGAGAACTTCCTGGATTTTCTCGAGTTGCGGCAGGTGTTCTCGAGTTACGACGGGGAACTCAGGGACCCGCCCTGGTGGCCTCAGGAAAGGCCAGTCCCTAGGCGAGTTGCTAGGGGGCCTCTCGGGATTCCTCTCCCGTTGATACCGGGGCCAAAAACCTTGTGTGGAGTCAGGGCCGGAACCGAGGATTCCTCTCAGGGGCTGACATGGATCTTTGGGTACTTCTGGAGTCTCCCCAGGGGAGTCAGGCCTCGGCTCGAGTGGGGGCATGCACGTGCGCTTTCCTTCCAGGCTGTAGCAGCAATGTCACGCTTCCCGTCGCGTGGATCAAAGAATCTGTGGTTTTCCCTCGAGGCTTTCCCTCGAGGCTTTCCCACAGGGCTGTCCCACGTGCCACCGTGGTGTGAGTCGATCCTCGGCGTGAAAGATGAGCCAGTGCAGGGCAAAGAGGTTCCTCTGGAATGGACTGAGACATCTGGGGGACTCTTGGAATGGTGGTACGACCATGGAGTTCCTCTCGCCTTTCCTGTTGAATGTGCCTCCGCTTGAGATGCGACGGGAACGCCGGGAATTCTTTCCCGTTGAAACCAGGGAAAGGATCCCTCATCTCGAGCTACGAGGGGGAAACGGGGCTCCTCTGGATGTGGGCGGGACCATCGTGCTTCCTCTCTAGTGGAGACGGGTATGGTGGTGAACTTCTTGAGTTGCAGCAAGGCTGTGAAAGACCCTTTCGGAGTTCCAGAGGTTAGGTGTCATTAGTCTCCAGACGCCTCATCGGAAATAGGCCTCATCTCGCCTGGAAGGGAGAACTTCCTGGATTTTCTCGAGTTGCGGCAGGTGTTCTCGAGTTACGACGGGGACCTCAGGGACCCGCCCTGGTGGCCTCAGGAGAAGCCAGTCCCTATGCGAGTTGCTAGGGGGCCTCTCGGGATTCCTCTCCCGTCGATACCGGGGCCAAAAACGTTGTGTGGAGTCAGGGCCGGAACCGAGGATTCCTCTCAGGGGCTGACATGGATCTTTGGGTACTTCTGGAGTCTCCCCAGGGGAGTCAGGCCTCGTCTCGAGTGGGGGCATGCATGTGCGCTTTCCTTCCAGGCTGTAGCAGCAATGTCACGCTTCCCGTCGCGTGGATCAAAGGATCTGTGGTTTTCCCTCGAGGCTTTCCCTCGAGGCTTTCCCACAGGGCTGTCCCACGTGCCACCGTGGTGTGAGTCGATCCTCGGCGTGAAAGATGAGCCAGTGCAGGGCAAAGAGGTTCCTCTGGAATGGACTGAGACATCTGGGGGACTCTTGGAATGGTGGTACGACCATGGAGTTCCTCTCGCCTTTCCTGTTGAGAGTGCCTCCTCTTGAGATGCGACGGGAACGCCGGGAATTCTTTCGCGTTGAAAGCAGGGAAAGGATCCCTCATCTCGAGCTACGAGGGGGAAACGGGGCTCCTCTGGATGTGGGCGGGACCATCGTGCTTCCTCTCTAGTGGAGACGGGTATGGCGGTGAACTTCTTGAGTTGCAGCAAGGGTGTGAAAGACCCTTTCGAAGTTCCAGAGGTTAGGTGTCATTAGTCTCCAGAGGCCTCATCGGAAATAGGCCTCATCTCGCCTGGAAGGGAGAACTTCCTGGATTTTCTCGAGTTGCGGCCGGTGTTCTCGAGTTACGACGGGAACCTCAGGGACCCGCCCTGGTGGCCTCAGGAAAGGCCAGTCCCAAGGCGAGTTGCTAGGGGGCCTCTCGGGATTCCTCTCCCGTTGATACCGGGGCCAAAAACCTTGTGTGGAGTCAGGGCCGGAACCGAGGATTCCTCTCAGGGGCTGACATGGATCTTTGGGTACTTCTGGAGTCTCCCCAGGGGAGTCAGGCCTCGTCTCGAGTGGGGGCATGCACGTGCGCTTTCCTTCCAGGCTGTAGCAGCAATGTCACGCTTCCCGTCGCGTGGATCAAAGGATCTGTGGTTTTCCCTCGAGGCTTTCCCTCGAGGCTTTCCCACAGGGCTGTCCCACGTGCCACCGTGGTGTGAGTCGATCCTCGGCGTGAAAGATGAGCCAGTGCAGGGCAAAGAGCTTCCTCTGGAATGGACTGAGACATCTGGGGGACTCTTGGAATGGTGGTACGACCATGGAGTTCCTCTCGCCTTTACTGTTGAGAGTGCCTCCTCTTGAGACGCGACGGGAACGCCGGGAATTCTTTCCCGTTGAAAGCAGGGAAAGGATCCCTCATCTCGAGCTACGAGGGGGAAACGGGGCTCCTCTGGATGTGGGCGGGACCATCGTGCTTCCTCTCTAGTGGAGACGGGTATGGTGGTGAACTTCTTGAGTTGCAGCAAGGCTGTTAAAGACCCTTTCGAAGTTCCAGAGTTTAGGTGTCATTAGTCTCCAGACGCCTCATCGGAAATAGGCCTCATCTCGCCTGGAAGGGAGAACTTCCTGGATTTTCTCGAGTTGCGGCAGGTGTTCTCGAGTTACGACGGGGACCTCAGGGACCCGCCCTGGTGGCCTCAGGAGAGGCCAGTCCCTATGCGAGTTGCTAGGGGGCCTCTCGGGATTCCTCTCCCGTCGATACCGGGGCCAAAAGCCTTGTGTGGAGTCAGGGCCGGAACCGAGGATTCCTCTCAGGGGCTGACATGGATCTTTGGGTACTTCTGGAGTCTCCCCAGGGGAGTCAGGCCTCGTCTCGAGTGGGGGCATGCACGTGCACTTTCCTTCCAGGCTGTAGCAGCAATGTCACGCTTCCCGTCGGGTGGATCAAATGATGTGTGGTTTTCACTCGAGGCTTTCCCACAGGGCTGTCCCACGTGCCACCGTGGTGTGAGTCGATCCTCGGCGTGAAAGATGAGCCAGTGCAGGGCAAAGAGGTTCCTCTGGAATGGACTGAGACATCTGGGGGACTCTTGGAATGGTGGTACGACCATGGAGTTCCTCTCGCCTTTCCTGTTGAGAGTGCCTCCTCTTGAGATGCGACGGGAACGCCGGGAATTTTTTCCCGTTGAAAGCAGGGAAAGGATCCCTCATCTCGAGCTACGAGGGGGAAACGGGGCTCCTCTGGATGTGGGCGGGACCATCGTGCTTCCTCTCGAGTGGAGACGGGTATGGCGTTGAACTTCTTGAGTTGCAGCAAGGGTGTGAAAGACCCTTTCGAAGTTCCAGAGGTTAGGTGTCATTAGTCTCCAGACGCCTCATCGGAAATAGGCCTCATCTCGCCTGGAAGGGAGAACTTCCTGGATTTTCTCGAGTTGCGGCAGGTGTTCTCGAGTTACGACGGGGACCTCAGGGACCCGCCCTGGTGGCCTCAGGAGAGGCCAGTCCCCATGCGAGTTGCTAGGGGGCCTCTCGGGATTCCTCTCCCGTCGATACTGGGGCCAAAAACCTTGTGTGGAGTCAGGGCCGGAACCGAGGATTCCTCTCAGGGGCTGACATGGATCTTTGGGTACTTCTGGAGTCTCCCCAGGGGAGTCAGGCCTCGTCTCGAGTGGGGGCATGCGCGTGCGCTTTCCATCCAGGCTTTAGCAGCAATGTCACGCTTCCCGTCGCTTGGATCAAAGGATCTGTGGTTTTCCCTCGAGGCTTTCCCTCGAGGCTTTCCCACAGGGCTGTCCCACGTGCCACCGTGGTGTGAGTCGATCCTCGGCGTGAAAGATGAGCCAGTGCAGGGCAAAGAGGTTCCTCTGGAATGGACTGAGACATCTGGGGGACTCTTGGAATGGTGGTACGACCATGGAGTTCCTCTCGCCTTTCCTGTTGAGAGTGCCTCCTCTTGAGATGCGACGGGAACGCCGGGAATTCTTTCCCGTTGAAAGCAGGGAAAGGATCCCTCATCTCGAGCTACGAGGGGGAAACGGGGCTCCTCTGGATGTGGGCGGGACCATCGTGCTTCCTCTCGAGTGGAGGCGGGTATGGCGGTAAACTTCTTGAGTTGCAGCAAGGGTGTGAAAGACCCTTTCGAAGTTCCAGAGATTAGGTGTCATTAGTCTCCAGACGCCTCTTCGGAGATAGGCCTCATCTCGCCTGGAAGGGAGAACTTCCTGGATTTTCTCGAGTTGCGGCAGGTGTTCTCGAGTTTCGACGGGGACCTCAGGGACCCGCCCTGGTAACCTCAGGAGAGGCCAGTCCCTAGGCGTGTTGCTAGGGGGCCTTTCGGGATTCCTCTCCCGTTGATACCGGTGCGAAAAACCTTGTGTGGAGTCAGGGCCGGAACCGAGGATTCCTCTCAGGGGCTGACATGGATCTTTGGGTACTTCTGGAGTCTCCCCAGGGGAGTCAGGCCTCGTCTCGAGTGGGGGCATGCACGTGCGCTTTCCTTCCAGGCTGTAGCAGCAATGTCACGCTTCCCGTCGCGTGGATCAAAGGATCTGTGGTTTTCCCTCGAGGCTTTCCATCGAGGCTTTCCCACAGGGCTGTCCCACGTGCCACCGTGGTGTGAGTCGATCCTCGGCGTGAAAGATGAGCCAGTGCAGGGCAAAGAGGTTCCTCTGGAATGGACTGAGACATCTGGGGGACTCTTGGAATGGTGGTACGACCATGGAGTTCCTCTCGCCTTTCCTGTTGAGAGTGCCTCCTCTTGAGATGCGACGGGAACGCCGGGAATTCTTTCCCGTTGAAAGCAGGGAAAGGATCCCTCATCTCGAGCTACGAGGGGGAAACGGGGCTCCTCTGGATGTGGGCGGGACCATCGTGCTTTCTCTCGAGTGGAGACGGGTATGGCGGTGAACTTCTTGAGTTGCAACAAGGGTATGAAAGACCCTTTCGAAGTTCCAGAGGTTAGGTGTCATTAGTCTCCAGACGCCTCATCGGAAATAGGCCTCATCTCGCCTGGAAGGGAGAACTTCCTTGATTTTCTCGAGTTGCAGCAGGTGTTCTCGAGTTACGACGGGGACCTCAGGGACCCGCCCTGTTGGCTTCAGGAGAGGCCAGTCCCTATGCGTGTTGCTAGGGGGCCCCTCGGGATTCCTCTCCCGTCGATACAGGGGCCAAAAACCTTGTGTGGAGTCAGGGCCGGAACCGAGGATTCCTCTGAGGGACTGATATGGATCTTTGGGTACTTCTGGAGTCTCGTCAGGGGAGACAGGCCTCGTCTCGTGTGGGGGCATGCACGTGCACTTTCCTTCCAGGCTGTAGCAGCAATGTCACGCTTCCTGTAGCGTGGATCAAAGGATCTGCGGTTTTCCCTCGAGGCTTTCCCTCGAGGCTTTCCCACAGGGCTGTCCCACGTGACACCGTGGTGTGAGTCGATTCTCGGCGTGAAAAATGAGCCAGTGCAGGGCAAAGAGGTTCCTCTGGAATGGACTGAGACATCTGGGGGACTCTTGGAATGGTGGTACGACCATGGAGTTCCTCTCGCCTTTCCTGTTGAGAGTGCCTCCTCTTGAGATGCGACGGGAACGCCGGGAATTCTTTCCCGTTGAAAGCAGGGAAAGGATCCCTCATCTCGAGCTACGAGGGGGAAACGGGGCTCCTCTGGATGTGGGCGGGACCATCGTGCTTCCTCTCGAGTGGAGACGGGTATGGCGGTGAACTTCTTGAGTTGCAGCAAGGGTGTGAAAGACCCTTTCGAAGTTCCAGAGGTTAGGTGTCATTAGTCTCCAGACGCCTCATCGGAAATAGGCCTCATCTCGCCTGGAAGGGAGAACTTCCTGGATTTTCTCGAGTTGCGGCAGGTGTTCTCGAGTTACGACGGGGACCTCAGGGACCGGCCCTGGTGGCCTCAGGAGAGGCCAGTCCCCATGCGAGTTGCTAGGGGGCCTCTCGGGATTCCTCTCCCGTCGATACCGGGGCCAAAAACCTTGTGTGCAGTCAGGGCCGGAACCGAGGATTCCTCTCAGGGGCAGACATGGATCTTTGGGTACTTCTGGAGTCTCCCCAGGGGAGTCAGGCCTCGTCTCGAGTGGGGGCATGCACGTGCGCTTTCCTTCCAGGCTGTAGCAGCAATGTCATGCTTCCCGTGGCGTGGATCAAAGGATCTGTGGTTTTCCCTCGAGGCTTTCCCACAGGGCTGTCCCACGTGCCACCGTGGTGTGAGTCGATCCTCGGCGTGAAAGATGAGCCAGTGCAGGGCAAAGAGGTTCCTCTGGAATGGACTAAGACATCTGGGGGACTCTTGGAATGGTGGTACGACCATGGAGTTCCTCTCGCCTTTCCTGTTGAGAGTGCCTCCTCTTGAGATGCGACGGGAACGCCGGGAATTCTTTCCCGTTGAAACCAGGGAAAGGATCCCTCATCTCGAGCTACGAGGGGGAAACGGGGCTCCTCTGTATGTGGGCGGGACCATCGTGCTTCCTCTCGAGTGGAGACGGGTATGGCGGTGAACTGCTTGAGTTGCAGCAAGGGTGTGAAAGACCCTTTCGAAGTTCCAGAGGTTAGGTGTCATTAGTCTCCAGACGCCTCATCGGAAATAGGCCTCATCTCGCCTGCAAGGGAGAACTTCCTGGATTTTCTCGAGTTGCGGCAGGTGTTCTCGAGTTACGACGGGGACCTCAGGGACCCGCCCTGGTTACCTCAGGAGAGGCCAGTCCCCATGCGAGTTGCTAGGGGGCCTCTCGGGATTCCTCTCCCGTCGATACCGGGGCCAAAAACCTTGTGTGGAGTCAGGGCCGGAACCGAGGATTACTCTCAGGGGTGACATGTATCTTTGGGTACTTCTGGAGTCTCCCCAGGGGAGTCAGGACTCGTCTCGAGTGGGGGCATGCACGTGCGCTTTCCTTCCAGGCTGCAGCAGCAATGTCACGCTTCCCGTCGCGTGGATCAAAGGATCTGTGGTTTTCCCTCGAGGCTTTCCCTCGAGGCTTTCCCACAAGGCTTTCCCACGTGCCACCGTGGTGTGAGTCGATCCTCGGCGTGAAAGATGAGCCAGTGCAGGGCAAAAGGTTCCTCTGGAATGGACTGAGACATCTGGGGGACTCTTGGAATGGTGGTACGACCATGGAGTTCCTCTCGCCTTTCCTGTTGAGAGTGCCTCCTCTTGAGATGCGACGGGAACGCTGGGAATTCTTTCCCGTTGAAAGCAGGGAAAGGATCCCTCATCTCGAGCTACGAGGGGGAAACGGGGCTCCTCTGGATGTGGGCGGGACCATCGTGCTTCCTCTCGAGTGGAGACGGGTATGGCGGTGAACTTCTTGAGTTGCAGCAAGGGTGTGAAAGACCCTTTCGAAGTTCCAGAGTTTAGGTGTCATTAGTCTCCAGACGCCTCATCGGAAATAGGCCTCATCTCGCCTGGAAGGGAGAACTTCCTGGATTTTCTCGAGTTGCGGCAGGTGTTCTCGAGTTACGACGGGGACCTCAGGGACCCGCCCTGGTGGCCTCAGGAGAGGCCAGTCCCCATGCGAGTTGCTAGGGGGCCTCTCGGGATTCCTCTCCCGTCGATACCGGGGCCAAAAACCTTGTGTGGAATCAGGGCCGGGACCGAGGATTCCTCTCAGGGGCTGACATGGATCTTTGGGTACTTCTGGAGTCTCCCCACGGGAGTCAGGCCTCGTCTCGAGTGGGGGCATGCACGTGCGCTTTCCTTCCAGGCTGTAGCAGCAATGTCACGATTCCCGTCGCATTTATCAAAGGATCTGTGGCTTTCCCTCGAGGCTTTCCCTCGAGGCTTTCCCACAGGGCTGTCCCACGTGCCACCGTGTTGTGAGTCGATCCTCGGCGTGAAAGATGAGCCAGTGCAGGGCAAAGAGTTTCCTCTGGAATGGACTGAGACATCTGGGGGAGTCTTGGAATGGTGGTACGACCATGGAGTTCCTCTCGCCTTTCCTGTTGAGAGTGCCTCCTCTTGAGATGCGACGGGAACGCCGGGAATTCTTTCCCGTTGAAAGCAGGGAAAGGATCCCTCATCTCGAGCTACGAGGGGGAAACGGGGCTCCTCTGGATGTGGGCGGGACCATCGTGCTTCCTCTCGAGTGGAGACGGGTATGGCGGTTAACTTCTTGAGTTGCAGCAAGGGTGTGAAAGACCCTTTCGAAGTTCCATAGGTTAGGTGTCATTAGACTCCAGACGCCTCATCGGAAATAGGCCTCATCTCGCCTGGAAGGGAGAACTTCCTGGATTTTCTCGAGTTGCGGCAGGTGTTCTCGAGTTACGACGGGGACCTCAGGGACCCGCCCTGGTGGCCTCAGGAGAGGCCACTCCCCGTGCGAGTTGCTAGGCGGCCTCTCGGGATTCCTCTCCCGTCGATACCGGGGCCAAAAACCTTGTGTGGAGTCAGGGCCGGAACCGAGGATTCCTCTCAGGGACTGACATGGATCTTTGGGTACTTCTGGAGTCTCCCCAGGGGAGTCAGGCCTCGTCTCGAGTAGTGGCATGAACTTGCGCTTTCCTTCCAGGCTGTAGCAGCAATGTCACGCTTCCCGTCGGGTGGATCAAAGGATCTGTGGTTTTCCCTCGAGGCTTTCCCTCGAGGCTTTCCCACAGGGCTGTCCCACGTGCAACCGTGGTGTGAATCGATCCTCGGCGTGAAAGATGAGCCAGTGCAGGTCAAAGAGGATCCTCTGGAATGGACTGAGACATCTAGGGGTCTCTAGGAATGGTGGTACGACCATGGAGTTCCTCTCGCCTTTCCTGTTGAGAGTGCCTCTTCTTGAGATGCGACAGGAACGCCGGGAATTCTTTCCCGTTGAAAGCAGGGAAAGGATCCCTCATCTCGAGCTACGAGGGGGAAACGGGGCTCCTCTGGATGTGGGCGGGACCATCGTGCTTCCTCTCGAGTGGAGACGGGTATGGCGGTGAACTTCTTGAGTTGCACCAAGGGTGTGAAAGACCCTTTCGAAGTTCCAGAGGTTAGGTGTCATTAGTCTCCAGAGGCCTCATCGGAAATAGGCCTCATCTCGCCTGGAAGGGAGAACTTCCTGGATTTTCTCGAGTTGCGGCAGGTGTTCTCGAGTTACGACGGGGACCTCAGGGACCCGCCCTGGTGGCCTCAGGAGAGGCCAGTCCCCATGCGAGTTGCTAGGGGGCCTCTCGGGATTCCTCTCCCGTCGATACCGGGGCCAAAAACCTTGTGTGGAGTCAGGGCCGGAACCGAGGATTCCTCTCAGGGGCTGACATGGATCTTTGGGTACTTCTGGAGTCTCCCCAGTAGAGTCAGGCCTCGTCTCGAGTGGGGGCATGCACGTGCGCTTTCCTTCCAGGCTTTAGCAGCAATGTCACGCTTCCCGTCGCGTGGATCAAAGGATCTGTGGTTTTCCCTCGAGGCTTTCCCTCGAGGCTTTCCCACAGGGCTGTCCCACGTGCCACCGTGGTGTGAGTCGATCCTCGGCGTGAAAGATGAGCCAGTGCAGGGCAAAGAGCTTCCTCTTGAATGGACTGAGACATCTGGGGGACTCTTGGAATGGTGGTACGACCATGGAGTTCCTCTCCTTTCCTGTTGACAGTGCCTCCTCTTGAGATGCGACGGGAACGCAGGGAATTCTTTCCCGTTGAAAGCAGGGAAAGGATCCCTCATCTCGAGCTACGAGGGGGAAACGGGGCTCCTTTGGATGTGGTCGGGACCATCGTGCTTCCTCTCGAGTGGAGACGGGTATGGTGGTGAACTTCTTGAGTTGCAGCAAGGGTGTGAAAGACCCTTTCGAAGTTCCAGAGGTTAGGTGTCATTAGTCTCCAGACGCCTCATCGGAAATAGGCCTCATTTCGCCTGGAAGGGAGAACTTCCTGGATTTTCTCGAGTTGCGGCAGGTGTTCTCGAGTTACGACGGGGAACTCAGGGACCGGCCTTGGTGGCCTCAGGAGAGGCCAGTCCCCATGCGAGTTACTAGGGGGCCTCTCGGGATTCCTCTCCCGTCGATACCGGGGCCAAAAACCTTGTGTGGAGTCAGGGCCGGAACCGAGGATTCCTCTCAGGGGCTGATATGGATCTTTGGATACTTCTGGAGTCTCGCCAGGAGAGACAGGCCTCGTTTTGTGAGGGGGCATGCACGTGCACTTTCCATCCAGGCTTTAGCAGCAATGTCACGCTTCCCGTGGCGTGGATTAAAGGATCTGTGGTTTTCCCTCGAGGCTTTCCCTCGAGGCTTTCCCTCAGGGCTGTCCCACGTGCCACCGTGGTGTGAGTCGATCCTCGGCGTGAAAGATGAGCCAGTGCAGGGCAAAGAGGTTCCTCTGGAATGGACTGAGACATCTGGGGGACTCTTGGAATGGTGGTACGACCATGGAGTTCCTCTCGCCTTTCCTGTTGAGAGTGCCTCCTCTTGAGATGCGACGGGAACGCCGGGAATTCTTTCCCGTTGAAAGCAGGGAAAGGATCCCTCATCTCGAGCTACGAGGGGGAAACGGGGCTCCTCTGGATGTGGGCGGGACCATCGTGCTTCCTCTCGAGTGGAGACGGGTATGGCGGTGAACTTCTTGAGTCGCAGCAAGGGTGTGAAAGACCCTTTCGAAGTTCCAGAGGTTAGGTGTCATTAGTCTCCAGACACCTTATCGGAAATAGGCCTCATCTCGCCTGGAAGGGAGAACTTCCTGGATTTTCTCGAGTTGCGGCAGGTGTTCTCGAGTTACGACGGGGACCTCAGGGACCCGCCCTGGTGGCCTCAGGAGAGGCCAGTCCCCATGCGAGTTGCTAGGGGGCCTCTCGGGATTCCTCTCCCGTCGATACCGGGGCCAAAAACCTTGTGTGGAGTAAGGGCTGGAACCGAGGATTCCTCTCAGCGGCTGACATGGATCTTTGGGTACTTCTGGAGTCTCCCCAGGGGAGTCAGGCCTCGTCTCGAGTGGGGGCATGCACGTGCGCTTTCCTTCCAGGCTGCAGCAGCAATGTCACGCTTCCCGTCGCGTGGATCAAAGGATCTGTGGTTTTCCCTCGAGGCTTTCCCTCGAGGCTTTCCCACAGGGCTGTCCCACGTGCCACCGTGGTGTGAGTCGATCCTCGGCGTGAAAGATGAGCCAGTGCAGGGCAAAGAGGTTCCTCTGGAATGGACTGAGACATCTGGCGGACTCTTGGAATGGTGGTACGACCATGGAGTTCCTCTCGCCTTTCCTGTTGAGAGTGCCTCCTCTTGAGATGCGACGGGAACGCCGGGAATTCTTTCCCGTTGAAAGCAGGGAAAGGATCCCTCATCTCGAGCTACGAGGGGGAAACGGGGCTCCTCTGGATGTGGGCGGGACCATCGTGCTTCCTCTCGAGTGGAGACGGGTATGGCGGTGAACTTCTTGAGTTGCAGCAAGGGTGTGAAAGACCCTTTCGAAGTTCCAGAGGTTAGGTGTCATTAGTCTCCAGACGCCTCATCGGAAATAGGCCTCATCTCGCCTGGAAGGGAGAACTTCCTGGATTTTCTCGAGTTGCGGCAGGTGTTCTCGAGTTACGACGGGGACCTCAGGGACCCGCCCTGGTGGCCTCAGGAGAGGCCAGTCCCCATGCGAGTTGCTAAGGGGCCTCTTGGGATTTCTCTCCCGTCGATACCGGGGCCAAAAACCTTGTGTGCAGTCAGGGACGGAACCGAGGATTCCTATCAGGGGCAGACATGGATCTTTGGGTACTTCTGGAGTCTCCCCAGGGGAGTCAGGCCTCGTCTCGAGTGGGGGCATGCACGTGCGCTTTCCTTCCAGGCTGTAGCAGCAATGTCACGCTTCCCGTGGCGTGGATCAAAGGATCTGTGGTTTTCCCTCGAGGCTTTCACACAGGGCTGTCCCACGTACCACCGTGGTGTGAGTCGATCCTCGGCATGAAAGATGAGACAGTGCAGGGCAAAGAGGTTCCTCTGGAATGGACTGAGACATCTGGGGGACTCTTGGAATGGTGGTACGACCATGGAGTTCCTCTCGCCTTTCCTGTTGATAGTGCCTCCTCTTGAGATGCGACGGGAACGCCGGGAATTCTTTCCCGTTGAAAGCAGGGAAAGGATCCCTCATCTCGAGCTACGAGGGGGAAACGGGGATCCTCTGGATGTGGGCGGGACCATCGTGCTTCCTCTCGAGTGGAGACGGGTATGGTGGTGAACTTCTTGAGTTGCAGCAAGGGTGTGAAAGACCCTTTCGAAGTTCCAGAGGTTAGGTGTCATTAGTCTCCAGACGCCTCATCGGAAATAGGCCTCATTTCGCCTGGAAGGGAGAACTTCCTGGATTTTCTCGAGTTGCGGCAGGTGTTCTCGAGTTACGACGGGGAACTCAGGGACCGGCCTTGGTGGCCTCAGGAGAGGCCAGTCCCCATGCGAGTTACTAGGGGGCCTCTCGGGATTCCTCTCCCGTCGATACCGGGGCCAAAAACCTTGTGTGGAGTCAGGGCCGGAACCGAGGATTCCTCTCAGGGGCTGATATGGATCTTTGGATACTTCTGGAGTCTCGCCAGGAGAGACAGGCCTCGTTTTGTGAGGGGGCATGCACGTGCACTTTCCATCCAGGCTTTAGCAGCAATGTCACGCTTCCCGTGGCGTGGATTAAAGGATCTGTGGTTTTCCCTCGAGGCTTTCCCTCGAGGCTTTCCCTCAGGGCTGTCCCACGTGCCACCGTGGTGTGAGTCGATCCTCGGCGTGAAAGATGAGCCAGTGCAGGGCAAAGAGGTTCCTCTGGAATGGACTGAGACATCTGGGGGACTCTTGGAATGGTGGTACGACCATGGAGTTCCTCTCGCCTTTCCTGTTGAGAGTGCCTCCTCTTGAGATGCGACGGGAACGCCGGGAATTCTTTCCCGTTGAAAGCAGGGAAAGGATCCCTCATCTCGAGCTACGAGGGGGAAACGGGGCTCCTCTGGATGTGGGCGGGACCATCGTGCTTCCTCTCGAGTGGAGACGGGTATGGCGGTGAACTTCTTGAGTCGCAGCAAGGGTGTGAAAGACCCTTTCGAAGTTCCAGAGGTTAGGTGTCATTAGTCTCCAGACACCTTATCGGAAATAGGCCTCATCTCGCCTGGAAGGGAGAACTTCCTGGATTTTCTCGAGTTGCGGCAGGTGTTCTCGAGTTACGACGGGGACCTCAGGGACCCGCCCTGGTGGCCTCAGGAGAGGCCAGTCCCCATGCGAGTTGCTAGGGGGCCTCTCGGGATTCCTCTCCCGTCGATACCGGGGCCAAAAACCTTGTGTGGAGTAAGGGCTGGAACCGAGGATTCCTCTCAGCGGCTGACATGGATCTTTGGGTACTTCTGGAGTCTCCCCAGGGGAGTCAGGCCTCGTCTCGAGTGGGGGCATGCACGTGCGCTTTCCTTCCAGGCTGCAGCAGCAATGTCACGCTTCCCGTCGCGTGGATCAAAGGATCTGTGGTTTTCCCTCGAGGCTTTCCCTCGAGGCTTTCCCACAGGGCTGTCCCACGTGCCACCGTGGTGTGAGTCGATCCTCGGCGTGAAAGATGAGCCAGTGCAGGGCAAAGAGGTTCCTCTGGAATGGACTGAGACATCTGGCGGACTCTTGGAATGGTGGTACGACCATGGAGTTCCTCTCGCCTTTCCTGTTGAGAGTGCCTCCTCTTGAGATGCGACGGGAACGCCGGGAATTCTTTCCCG
Source organism: Capricornis sumatraensis (assembly GCF_032405125.1). Classification (NCBI taxonomy): domain Eukaryota; kingdom Metazoa; phylum Chordata; class Mammalia; order Artiodactyla; family Bovidae; genus Capricornis; species Capricornis sumatraensis. The sequence goes on along the minus strand of NC_091090.1, from coordinate 2,106,215 downwards.
TTGAAAGCAGGGAAAGGATCCCTCATCTCGAGCTACGAGGGGGAAACGGGGCTCCTCTGGATGTGGGCGGGACCATCGTGCTTCCTCTCGAGTGGAGACGGGTATGGCGGTGAACTTCTTGAGTTGCAGCAAGGGTGTGAAAGACCCTTTCGAAGTTCCAGAGGTTAGGTGTCATTAGTCTCCAGACGCCTCATCGGAAATAGGCCTCATCTCGCCTGGAAGGGAGAACTTCCTGGATTTTCTCGAGTTGCGGCAGGTGTTCTCGAGTTACGACGGGGACCTCAGGGACCCGCCCTGGTGGCCTCAGGAGAGGCCAGTCCCCATGCGAGTTGCTAAGGGGCCTCTTGGGATTTCTCTCCCGTCGATACCGGGGCCAAAAACCTTGTGTGCAGTCAGGGACGGAACCGAGGATTCCTATCAGGGGCAGACATGGATCTTTGGGTACTTCTGGAGTCTCCCCAGGGGAGTCAGGCCTCGTCTCGAGTGGGGGCATGCACGTGCGCTTTCCTTCCAGGCTGTAGCAGCAATGTCACGCTTCCCGTGGCGTGGATCAAAGGATCTGTGGTTTTCCCTCGAGGCTTTCACACAGGGCTGTCCCACGTACCACCGTGGTGTGAGTCGATCCTCGGCATGAAAGATGAGACAGTGCAGGGCAAAGAGGTTCCTCTGGAATGGACTGAGACATCTGGGGGACTCTTGGAATGGTGGTACGACCATGGAGTTCCTCTCGCCTTTCCTGTTGATAGTGCCTCCTCTTGAGATGCGACGGGAACGCCGGGAATTCTTTCCCGTTGAAAGCAGGGAAAGGATCCCTCATCTCGAGCTACGAGGGGGAAACGGGGATCCTCTGGATGTGGGCGGGACCATCGTGCTTCCTCTCGAGTGGAGACGGGTATGGTGGTGAACTTCTTGAGTTGCAGCAAGGGTGTGAAAGACCCTTTCGAAGTTCCAGAGGTTAGGTGTCATTAGTCTCCAGACGCCTCATCGGAAATAGGCCTCATCTCGCCTGGAAGGGAGAACTTCCTGGATTTTCTCGAGTTGCGGCAGGTGTTCTCGAGTTACGACGGGGAACTCAGGGACCGGCCCTGGTGGCCTCAGGAGAGGCCAGTCCCCATGCGAGTTGCTAGGGGGCCTCTCGGGATTCCTCTCCCGTTGATACCGGGGCCAAAAACCTTGTGTGGAGTCAGGGCCGGAACCGAGGATTCCTCTCAGGGGCTGATATGGATCTTTGGATACTTCTGGAGTCTCGCCAGGGGAGACAGGCCTCGTTTCGTGAGGGGGCATGCACGTGCACCTTCCATCCAGGCTTTAGCAGCAATGTCACGCTTCCCGTGGCGTGGATCAAAGGATCTGTGGTTTTCCCTCGAGGCTTTCCCTCGAGGCTTTCCCACAGGGCTGTCCCACGTGCCACCGTGGTGTGAGTCGATCCTCGGCGTGAAAGATGAGCCAGTGCAGGACAAAGAGTTTCCACTGGAATGGACTGAGACATCTGGGGGACTCTTGGAATGGTGGTTCGACCATGGAGTTCCTCTCGCCTTTCCTGTTGAGAGTGCCTCCTCTTGAGATGCGACGGGAACGCCGGGAATTCTTTCCCGTTTAAAGCAGGGAAAGGATCCCTCATCTCGAGCTACGAGGGGGAAACGGGGCTCCTCTGGATGTGGGCGGGACCACCGTGCTTCCTCTCGTGTGGAGACGGGTAAGGCGGTGAACTTCTTGAGTTGCAGCAAGGGTGTGAAAGACCCTTTCGAAGTTCCAGAGGTTCGGTGTCATTAGTCTCAAGACGCCTCATCGGAAATAGGCCTCATCTCGCCTGGAAGGGAGAACTTCCTGGATTTTCTCGAGTTGCGTCAGGTGTTCTCGAGTTACGACGGGGACCTCAGGGATCCGCCCTGGTGGCCTCAGGAAAGGCCAGTCCCCATGGGAGTTCCTAGGGGGCCTTTCGGGATTCCTCTCCCGTCGATACCGGGGCCAAAATCCTTGTGTGGAGTCAGGGCCGGAACCGAGGATTCCTCTCAGGGGCTGACATGGGTCTTTGGGTACTTCTGGAGTCTCCCCAGGGTGGTCAGGCCTCGTCTCGAGTGGGGGCATGCACGTGCGCCTTCCTTCCAGGCTGTAGCAGCAATGTCACGCTTCCCGTCTCGTAGATCAAAGGATCTGTGGTTTTCCCTCGAGGCTTTCCCACAGGGCTGTCCCACGTGCCACCGTTTTGTGAGTCGATTCTCGGCGTGAAAGATGAGCCAGTGCAGGGCAAAGAGGTTCCTCTGGATTGGACTGAGACATCTGGGGGACTCTTGGAATGGTAGTACGACCATGGAGTTCCTCTCGCCTTTCCTGTTGAGAGTGCCTCCTCTTGAGATGCGACGGGAACGCCGGGAATTCTTTCCCGTTGAAAGCAGGGAAAGGATCCCTCATCTCGAGCTACGAGGGGGAAACGGGGCTCCTCTGGATGTGGGCGGGACCATCGTGCTTCCTCTCGAGTGGAGACGGGTATTGCGGTGAAATTCTTGAGTTGCAGCAAGGGTGTGAAAGACCCTTTCGAAGTTCCAGAGGTTAGGTGTCATTAGTCTCCAGAGGCCTCATCAGAAATAGGCCTCATTTCGCCTGGAAAGGAGAACTTCCTGGATTTTCTCGAGTTGCGGCAGGTGTTCTCGAGTTACGACGGGGACCTCAGGGACCCGCCCTGGTGGCCTCAGAAACGGCCAGTCCCCATGCTAGTTGCTAGCGGGCCTCTCGGGATTCCTCTCCCGTCGATACCGGGGCCAAAAACCTTGTGTGGAGTCAGGGCCGGAACCGAGGATTCCTCTCAGGGGCTGACATGGATCTTTGGGTACTTCTGGAGTCTCCCCAGGGGAGTCAGGCCTCGTCTCGAGTGGGGGCATGCACGTGCGCTTTCCTTCCAGGCTGTAGCAGCAATGTCATGCTTCCCGTCGCGTGGATCAAAGGATCTGTGGTTTTCCCTCGAGGCTTTCGCTCGAGGCTTTCCCACAGGGCTGTCCCACGTGCCACCGTGGTGTGAGTCGATCCTCGGCGTGAAAGATGAGCCAGTGCAGGGCAAAGAGGCTCCTCTGGAATGGACTGAGACATCTGGGGGACTCTTGGAATGGTGGTACGACCATGGAGTTCCTCTCGCCTTTCCTGTTGAGAGTGCCTCCTCTTGAGATGCGACGGGAACGCCGGGAATTCTTTCCCGTTGACAGCAGGGAATGGATCCCTCATCTCGAGCTACGAGGGGGAAACGGGGCTCCTCTGGATGTGGGCGGGACCATCGTGCTTCCTCTCGAGTGGAGACGGGTATGGCGGTGAACTTCTTGAGTTGCAGCAAGGGTGTGAAAGACCCCTTCGAAGTTCCAGAGGTTAGGTGTCATTTGTCTCCAGAGGCCTCATCGGAAATAGGCCTCATCTCGCCTGGAAGGGAGAACTTCCTGGATTTTCTCGAGTTGCGGCAGGTGTTCTCGAGTTACGACGGGGACCTCAGGGACCCGCCCTGGTGGCCTCAGGAGAGGCCAGTCCCCATGCGAGTTGCTAGGGGGCCTCTCGGGATTCCTCTCCCGTCGATACCGGGGCCAAAAACCTTGTGTGGAGTCAGGGCCGGAACCGAGGATTCCTCTCAGGGGCTGACATGGATCTTTGGGTACTTCTGGAGTCTCCCCAGGGGAGTCAGGCCTCGTCTCCAGTGGGGGCATGCACGTGCGCTTTCCTTCCAGGCTGTAGCAGCAATGTCATTCTTCCCGTCGCGTGGATCAAAGGATCTGTGGTTTTCCCTCGAGGCTTTCCCACAGGGCTGTCCCACGTGACACCGTGGTGTGAGTCGATCCTCGGCGTGAAAGATGAGCCAGTGCAGGGGAAAGAGGTTCCTCTGGAATGGACTGAGACATCTGGGGGACTCTTGGAATGGTGGTACGACCATGGAGTTCCTCTCGCCTTTCCTGTTGAGAGTTCCTCCTCTTGAGATGTGACGGGAACGCCGGGAATTATTTCCCGTTGATAGCAGGGAAAGGATCCCTCATCTCGAGCTACGAGGGGGAAACGGGGCTCCTCTGGATGTGGGCGGGACCATCGTGCTTCCTCTCGAGTGGAGACGGGTAAGGCGGTGAACTTCTTGAGTTGCAGCAAGGGTGTGAAAGACCCTTTCGAAGTTCCAGAGGTTCGGTGTCATTAGTCTCAAGACGCCTCATCGGAAATAGGCCTCATCTCGCCTGGAAGGGAGAACTTCCTGGATTTTCTCGAGTTGCGTCAGGTGTTCTCGAGTTACGACGGGGACCTCAGGGATCCGCCCTGGTGGCCTCAGGAACGGCCAGTCCCCATGCTAGTTGCTAGCGGGCCTCTCGGGATTCCTCTCCCGTCGATACCGGGGCCAAAAACCTTGTGTGGAGTCAGGGCCGGAACCGAGGATTCCTCTCAGGGGCTGACATGGATCTTTGGGTACTTCTGGAGTCTCCCCAGGGGAGTCAGGCCTCGTCTCGAGTGGGGGCATGCACATGCGCTTTCCTTCCAGGCTGTAGCAGCAATGTCATTCTTCCCGTCGCGTGGATCAAAGGATCTGTGGTTTTCCCTCGAGGCTTTCCCACAGGGCTGTCCCACGTGCCACCGTGGTGTGAGTCGATCCTCGGCGTGAAAGATGAGCCAGTGCAGGGCAAAGACTTTCCTCTGGAATGGACTGAGAAATCTCGGGGACTCTTGGAATGGTGGTACGACCATGGAGTTCCTCTCATCTTTCCTGTTGAGAGTGCCTCCTCTTGAGATGCGACGGGAACGCCGGGAATTCTTTCCCGTTGATAGCAGGGAAAGGATCCCTCATCTCGAGCTCCGAGGGGGAAACGGGGCTCCTCTGGATGTGGGCGGGACCATCGTGTTTCCTCTCGAGTGGAGACGGGTATGGCGGTGAACTTCTTGAGTTGCAGCAAGGGTGTGAAAGACCCTTTCGAAGTTCCAGAGGTTCGGTGTCATTAGTCTCCAGACGTCTCATCGGAAATAGGCCTCATCTCGCCTGGAAGGGAGAACTTCCTGGATTTTCTCGAGTTGCGGCAGGTGTTCTCGAGTTACGACGGGGACCTCAGGGACCCGCCCTGGTGTCCTCAGGAAAGGCCAGTCCCCATGCGAGTTGCTCGGGGGCCTCTCAGGATTCCTCTCCCGTCGATACCGGGGCCAAAAACTTTGTGTGGAGTCAGGGCCGGAACCGAGGATTCCTCTCAGGGGATGACATGGATCTTTGGGTACTTCTGGAGTCTCCCCAGGGGAGTCAGGCCTCGTCTCGAGTGGGGGCATGCACGTGCGCTTTCCTTCCAGGCTGTAGCAGCAATGTCACGATTCCCGTCGCGTGGATCACAGGATCTGTGGTTTTCCCTCGAGGCTTTCCCACTGGGCCGTCCCACGTGCCACCGTGGTGTGAGTCGATCCTCGGCGTGAAAGATGAGCCAGTGCAGGGCAAAGAGGTTCCTCTGGAATGGACTGAGAAATCTCGGGGACTCTTGGAATGGTGGTACGACCATGGAGTTCCTCTCGTCTTTCCTGTTGAGAGTGCCTCCTCTTGAGATGCGACGGGAACGCCCAAAATACTTTCCCGTTGATAGCAGGGAAAGGATCCCTCATCTCGAGCTCCGAGGGGGAAACGGGGCTCCTCTGGATGTGGGCGGGACCATCGTGCTTCCTCTCGAGTGGAGACGGGTATGGCGGTGAACTTCTTGAGTTGCAGCAAGGGTGTGAAAGACCCTTTTGAAGTCCAAGAGATTAGCTGTCATTAGACTCCAGACGCCTCATCGGAAATAGGCCTCATCTCGCCTGGAAGGGAGAACTTCCTGGATTTTCTCGAGTTGCGGCAGGTGTTCTTGAGTTACGACGGGGACCTCAGGGACCCGCCGTGGTGGCCACAGGAGAGGCCAGTCCCCATGCGAGTGGATAGGGGGCCTCACCGGATTCCTCTCCCGTCGATACCGGGGCCAAAAACCTTGTGTGGAGTCAGGGCCGAAACCGAAGATTCCTATCAGGGGCTGACATGGATCTTTGGGTACTTCTGGAGTCTCCCCAGGGGAGTCAGGCCTCGTCTCGAGTGGGGGCATGCACATGCGCTTTCCTTCCAGGCTGTAGCAGCGATGTCACTCTTCCCGGCTCGTGGATCAAAGGATCTGTGGTTTTCCCTCGAGGCTTTCCCTCGAGGCTATCCCACAGGGCTGTCCCACGTGACACCGTGGTGTGAGTCAATCCTCGGCGTGAAAGATGAGCCAGTGCAGGGCAAAGAGTTTCCTCTGGAATGGACTGAGAAATCTCGGGGACTCTTGGAATGGTGGTACGACCATGGAGTTCCTCTCATCTTTCCTGTTGAGAGTGCCTCCTCTTGAGATGCGACGGGAACGCCGGGAATTCTTTCCCGTTGATAGCAGGGAAAGGATCCCTCATCTCGAGCTCTGAGGGGGAAACGGGGCTCCTCTGGATGTGGGCGGGACCATCGTGTTTCCTCTCGAGTGGAAACGGGTATGGCGGTGAACTTCTTGAGTTGCAGCAAGGGTGTGAAAGACCCTTTCGAAGTTCCAGAGGTTCGGTGTCATTAGTCTCCAGACGTCTCATCGGAAATAGGCCTCATCTCGCCTGGAAGGGAGAACTTCCTGGATTTTCTCGAGTTGCGGCAGGTGTTCTCGAGTTACGACGGGGACCTCAGGGACCCGCCCTGGTGGCCTCAGGAAAGGCCAGTCCCCATGCGAGTTGCTCGGGGGCCTCTCGGGATTCCTCTCCCGTCGATACGGGGGCCAAAAACTTTGTGTGGAGTCAGGGCCGGAACCGAGGATTCCTCTCAGGGGCTGACATGGGTCTTTGGGTACTTCTGGAGTCTCCCCAGGGGAGTCAGGCCTCGTCTCGAGTGGGGGCATGCACGTGCGCTTTCCTTCCAGGCTGTAGCAGCAATGTCACGCTTACCGTCGCGTGGATCAAAGGATCTGTGGTTTACCCTCGAGGCTTTCCCACAGGGCTGTCCCACGTGCCACCGTGGTGTGAGTCGATCCTCGGCGTGAAAGATGAGCCAGTGCAGGGCAAAGAGGTTCCTCTGGAATGGACTGAGACATCTGGGGGACTCTTGGAATGGTGGTACGACAATGGAGTTCCTCTCGTCTTTCCTGTTGAGAGTGCCTCCTCTTGAGATGCGACGGGAACGCCGAAAATACTTTCCCGCTGATAGCAGGGAAAGGATCCCTCATCTCGAGCTACGAGGGGCAAACGGGGCTCCTCTGGATGTGGGCGGGACCATCATGTTTCCTCTCGAGTGGAGACGGATATGGCGGTGAACTTCTTGAGTTGCAGCAAGGGTGTGAAAGACCCTTTCGAAGTTCCAGAGGTTCCGTGTCATTAGTCTCCAGACGCCTTATCGGAAATAAGCCTCATCTCGCCTGGAAGGGAGAACTTCCTGGATTTTCTCGAGTTGCGGCAGGTGTTCTCGAGTTACGACGGGGACCTCAGGAACCCGCCCTGGTGGCCTCAGGAAAGGTCAGTCCCCTTGCGAGTTCCTAGAGGGCCTCTCGGGATTCCTCTCCCGTCGATACCGGGGCCAAAATACTTGTGTGGAGTCAGGGCCGGAACCGAGGATTCCTCTCAGGGGCTGACATGGATCTTTGGGTACTTCTGGAGTCTCCCCAGGGGAGTCAGGCCTCGTCTCGAGTGGGGGCATGCACGTGCGCTTTCCTTACAGGCTGTAGCAGCAATGTCACGGTTCCCGTCGCGTGGATCAAAGGATCTGTGGTTTTCCCTCGAGGCTTTCCCACAGGGCTGTCCCACGTGCCACCGTGGTGTGAGTCGATCCTCGGCGTGAAAGATGAGCCAGTGCAGGGCAAAGAGGTTCCTCTGGAATGGACTGAGCCATCTGGGGGACTCTTGGAATGGTGGTACGACCATGGAGTTCCTCTCGCCTTTCCTGTTGAGAGTTCCTCCTCTTGAGATGCGACGGGAACGCCGGGAATTCTTTCCTGTTGAAAGCAGGGAAAGGATCCCTCATCTCGAGCTACGAGGGGGAAACGGGGCTCCTCTGAATGTGGGCGGGACCATCGTGCTTCCACTCGAGTGGAGACGGGTATGGCGGTGAACTTCTTGAGTCGCAGCAAGGGTGTGAAAGACCCTTTTGAAGTCCCAGAGATTAGCTGTCATTAGACTCCAGACGCCTCATCGGAAATAGGCCTCATCTCGCCTGGAACGGAGAACTTCCTGGATTTTCTCGAGTTGCGGCAGGTGTTCTCGAGTTACGACGGGGACGTGAGGGACAAGCCCTGGTGGCCTCAGGAAACTCCAGTCCCCATACGAGTTGCTAGGGTGCCTCTCGGGATTCCTCTCCAGTCGATACCGGGGCCTAAAACCTTGTGTGGAGTCAGGGCCGGAACCGAGGATTCCTCTAAGGGGTTGACATGGATCTTTGGGTCTTTCTGGAGTCTCCCCAGGGGAGTCAGGCCTCGTCTCGAGTGGGGGAATGCACGTGCGCTTTCCTTCCAGGCTGTAGCAGCAATGTCACGCTTCCCGTCGCGTGGATCAAAGGATTTGTGGTTTTCCCTCTAGGCTTTCCCTCGAGTCTATCCCACAGGGCTGTCCCACGTGCCACCGTGGTGTGAGTCGATCTTCGGCATGAAAGATGAGTCAGTGCAGGGCAAAGAGGTTCCTCTGGAATAGACTGAAACAGCTGGGGGACTCTTGGAATGGTGGTACGACCATGGAGTTCCTCTCGTCTTTCCTGTTGAGAGTGCCTCCTCTTGAGATGCGACGGGAACGCCGAAAATACTTTCCCGTTGATAGCAGGGAAAGGATCCCTCATCTCGAGCTACGAGGGGCAAACGGGGCTCCTCTGGATGTGGGCGGGACCATCATGTTTCCTCTCGAGTGGAGACGGATATGGCGGTGAACTTCTTGAGTTGCAGCAAGGGTGTGAAAGACCCTTTCGAAGTTCCAGAGGTTCCATGTCATTAGTCTCCAGACGCCTCATCGGAAATAGGCCTCATCTCGCCTGGAAGGGAGAACTTCCTGAAGTTTCTCGAGTTGCGGCAGGTGTTCTCGAGTTACGATGGGGACCTCAGGGACCCGCCCTGGTGGCCTCAGGAAAGGTCAATCCCCATGCGAGTTGCTCGGGGGCCTCTCAGGATTCCTCTCCTGTCGATACCGGGGCCAAAAAACTTGTGTGGAGTCAGGGCCGGAACCGAGGATTCCTCTCAGGGGCTGACATGGATCTTTGGGTACTTCTGGAGTCTCCCCAGGGGAGTCAGGCCTTGTCTCGAGTGGGGGCATGCACGTGCGCTTTCCTTCCAGGCTGTAGCAGCAATGTCTCGGTTCCCGTCGCGTGGATCAAAGAATCTGTGGTTTTCCCTCGAGGCTTTCCCACAGGGCTGTCCCACGTGCCACCGTGGTGTGAGTCGATTCTCGGCGTGAAAGATGAGACAGTGCAGGGCAAAGAGGTTCCTCTGGATTGGACTGAGACATCTGGGGGACTCTTGGAATGGTGGTAGGACCATGGAGTTCCTCTCGCCTTTCCTGTTGAGAGTGCCCCCTCTTGAGATGCGACGGGAACGCCGGGAATTCTTTCCCGTTGAAAGCAGGGAAAGGATCCCTCATCTCGAGCTACGAGGGGGAAACGGGGCTCCTCTGGATGTGGGCGGGACCATCGTGCTTCCTCTCGAGTGGAGACGGGTATGGCGGTGAACTTCTTGAGTTGCAGCAAGGGTGTGAAAGACCCTTTCGAAGTTCCAGAGGTTCGGTGTCATTAGTCTCCAGACGCCTCATCGGAAATAGGCCTCATCTCGCCTGGAAGGGAGAACTTCCTGGATTTTCTCGAGTTGCGGCAGGTGTTCTCGAGTTACGACGGGGACCTCAGGGACCCGCTCTGGTGTCCTCAGGAAAGGCCAGTCCCCATGCGAGTTGCTCGGGGGCCTCTCGGGATTCCTCTCCCGTCGATACCGGGGCCAAAATCCTTCTGTGGAGTCAGGGCTGGAACCGAGGATTCCTCTCAGGGGCTGACATGGGTCTTTGGGTACTTCTGGAGTCTCCCCAGGGGGGTCAGGCCTCGTCTCGAGTGTGGGCATGGACGTGCGCCTTCCTTCCAGGCTGTAGCAGCAATGTCACGCTTCCCGTCGCGTGGATCAAAGGATCTGTGGTTTTCCCTCGAGGCTTTCCCTCGAGGCTTTCCCACAGGGCTGTCTCACGTGCCACCGTTGTGTGAGTCGATCCTCGGCGTGAAAGATGAGCCAGTGCAGGGCAAACAGGTTCCTCTGGAATGGACTGAGACATCTGGGGGACTCTTGGAATGGTGGTACGACCATGGAGTTCCTCTCGCCTTTCCTGTTGAGAGTGCCTCCTCTTGAGATGCGACGGGAACGCCGGGAATTCTTTCCCGTTGAAAGCAGGGAAAGGATCCCTCATCTCGAGCTACGAGGGGGAAACGGGGCTCCTCTGGATGCGGGCGGTACCATCGTGCTTCCTTTCGAGTGGAGACGGGTATGGCGGTGAAATTCTTGAGTTGCAGCAAGGGTGTGAAAGACCCTTTCGAAGTTCCAGAGGTTAGGTGTCATTAGTCTCCAGACGCCTCATCGGAAATAGGCCTCATTTCGCCTGGAAAGGAGAACTTCCTGGATTTTCTCGAGTTGCGGCAGGTGTTCTCGAGTTACGACGGGGACCTCAGGAACCCGCCATGGTGGCCTCAGGAAAGGTCAGTCCCCTTGCGAGTTCCTAGGGGGCCTCTCGGGATTCCTCTCCCGTCGATACCGGGGCCAAAATACTTGTGTGGAGTCAGGGCCGGAACCGAGGATTCCTCTCAGGGGCTGACATGGTTCTTTGGGTACTTCTGGAGTCTCCCCAGGGGAGTCAGGCCTCGTCTCGAGTGGGGGCATGCACGTGCGCTTTCCTTACAGGCTGTAGCAGCAATGTCACGGTTCCCGTCGCGTGGATCAAAGGATCTGTGGTTTTCCCTCGAGGCTTTCCCACAGGGCTGTCCCACGTGCCACCGTGGTGTGAGTCGATCCTCGGCGTGAAAGATGAGCCAGTGCAGGGCAAAGAGGTTCCTCTGGAATGGACTGAGACATCTGGGGGACTCTTGGAATGGTGGTACGACCATGGAGTTCCTCTCGCCTTTCGTGTTGAGAGTTCCTCCTCTTGAGATGCGACGGGAACGCCGGGAATTCTTTCCTGTTGAAAGCAGGGAAAGGATCCCTCATCTCGAGCTACGAGGGGGAAACGGGGCTCCTCTGGATGTGGGCGGGACCATCGTGCTTCCTCTCGAGTGGAGACGGGTATGGCGGTGAACTTCTTGAGTTGCAGCAAGGGTGTGAAAGACCCTTTTGAAGTCCCAGAGATTAGCTGTCATTAGACTCCAGACGCCTCATCGGAAATAGGCCTCATCTCGCCTGGAACGGAGAACTTCCTGGATTTTCTCGAGTTGCGGAAGGTGTTCTCGAGTTATGACGGGGACGTGAGGGACAAGCCCTGGTGGCCTCAGGAAACTCCAGTCCACATACGAGTTGCTAGGGTGCCTCTCGGGATTCCTCTCCAGTCGATACCGGGGCCTAAAACCTTGTGTGGAGTCAGGGCCGGAACGGAGGATTCCTCTAAGGGGCTGACATGGATCTTTGGGTCTTTCTGGAGTCTCCCCAGGGGAGTCAGTCCTCGTCTCGAGTGGGGGCATGCACGTGCGCTTTCCTTCCAGGCTGTAGCAGCAATGTTACGCTTCCCGTCGCGTGGATCAAAGGATCTGTGGTTTTCCCTCTAGGCTTTCCCTCGAGGCTATCCCACAGGGCTGTCCCACGTGCCACCGTGGTGTGAGTCGATCTTCGGCATGAAAGATGAGTCAGTGCAGGGCAAAGAGGTTCCTCTGGAATGGACTGAAACATCTGGGGGACTCTTGGAATGGTGGTACGACCATGGAGTTCCTCTCGTCTTTCCTGTTGAGAGTGCCTCCTCTTGAGATGCGACGGGAACGCCGAAAATACTTTCCTGTTGATAGCAGGGAAAGGATCCCTCATCTCGAGCTACGAGGGGCAAACGGGGCTACTCTGGATGTGGGCGGGACCATCATGTTTCCTCTGGAGTGGAGACGGATATGGCGGTGAACTTCTTGAGTTGCAGCAAGGGTGTGAAAGACCCTTTCGAAGTTCCAGAGGTTCCGTGTCATTAGTCCCCAGACGCCTCATCGGAAATAGGCCTCATCTCGCCTGGAAGGGAGAACTTCCTGAAGTTTCTCGAGTTGCGGCAGGTGTTCTCGAGTTACGACGGGGACCTCAGGGACCCGCCCTGGTGGCCTCAGGAAAGGCCAATCCCCATGCGAGTTGCTCGGGGGCCTCTCAGGATTCCTCTCCTGTCGATTCCGGGGCCAAAAAACTTGTGTGGAGTCAGGGCCGGAACCGAGAATTCCTCTCAGGGGCTGACATGGATCTTTGGGTACTTGTGGAGTCTCCCCAGGGGAGTCAGGCCTTGTCTCGAGTGGGGGCATGCACGTGCGCTTTCCTTCCAGGCTGTAGCAGCAATGTCTCGGTTCCCGTCGCGTGGATCAAAGGATCTGTGGTTTTCCCTCGAGGCTTTCCCACAGGGCTGTCCCACGTGCCACCGTGGTGTGAGTCGATTCTCGGCGTGAAAGATGAGACAGTGCAGGGCAAGGAGGTTCCTCTGGATTGGACTGAGACATCTGGGGGACTCTTGGAATGGTGGTACGACCATGGAGTTCCTCTCGCCTTTCCTGTTGAGAGTGCCTCCTCTTGAGATGCGACGGGAACGCCGGGAATTCTTTCCCGTTGAAAGCAGGGAAAGGATCCCTCATCTCGAGCTACGAGGGGGAAACGGGGCTCCTCTGGATGTGGGCAGGACCATCGTGCTTCCTCTCGAGTGGAGACGGGTATGGCGGTGAACTTCTTGAGTTGCAGCAAGGGTGTGAAAGACCCTTTCGAAGTTCCAGAGGTTAGGTGTCATTAGTCTCCATACGCCTTATCGGAAATAGGCCTCATCTCGCGTGGAAGGGAGAACTTCCTGGATTTTCTCGAGTTGCGACAGGTGTTCTCGAGTTACGACGGGGACCTCAGGGACCCGCCCTGGTGGCCTCAGGAGAGGCCAGTCCCCATGCGAGTTGCTAGGGGGCCTATCGGGATTCCTCTCCCGATGATACCGGAGCCAAAAACCTTGTGTGAAGTCAGGGCCGGAACCGAGGATTCCTCTCAGGGGCTGACATGGATCTTTGGGTACTTGTGGAGTCTCCCCAGGGGAGTCAGGCCTCGTCTCGAGTGGGGGCATGCACGTGCGCTTTCCTTCCAGGCTGTATCAGCAATGTCACGCTTCCCGTCACGTGGATCAAAGGATCTGTGGTTTTCCCTCGAGGCTTTCCCTCGAGGCTTTCCCACAGGGCTGTCCCACGTGCCACCGTGGTGTGAGTCGATCCTCGGCGTGAAAGATGAGCCAGTGCAGGGCAAAGAGGTTCCTCTGGAATGGACTGAGACATCTGGTGGACTCTTGGAATGGTGGTACGACCATGGAGTTCCTCTCGCCTTTCCTGTTGAGAGTGCCTCCTGTTGAGATGCGACGGGAACGCCGGGAATTCTTTCCCGTTGAAAGCAGGGAAAGGATCCCTCATCTCGAGCTACGAGGGGGAAACGGGGCTCCTCTGGATGTGGGCGGGACCATCGTGCTTCCTCTCGAGTGGAGACGGGTATGGCGGTGAACTTCTTGAGTTGCAGCAAGGGTGTGAAAGACCCTTTCGAAGTTCCAGAGGTTAGGTGTCATTAGTCTCCAGACGCCTCATCGGAAATAGGCCTCATCTCGCCTGGAAGGGAGAACTTCCTGGATTTTCTCGAGTTGCGGCAGGTTATCCCGAGTTACGACGGGGACCTCAGGGACCCGCCCTGGTGGCCTCAGGAGAGGCCAGTCCCCATGCGAGTTGCTAGGGGGCCTCTCGGGATTCCTCTCCCGTCGATACCGGGGCCAAAAACCTTGTGTGGAGTCAGGGCCGGAACCGAGGATTCCTCTCAGGGGCTGACATGGATCTTTGGATACTTCTGGAGTCTCCCCAGGGGATTCAGGCCTCGTCTCGAGTGGGGGCATGCACGTGCGCTTTCCTTCCAGGCTGTAGCAGCAATGTCACGCTTCCCGTGGCCTGGATCAAAGGATCTGTGGTTTTCCCTCGAGGCTTTCCCTCGAGGCTTTCCCACAGGGCTGTCCCACGTGCCACCGTGGTTTGTGTCGATCCTCGGCGTGAAAGATGAGCCAGTGCAGGGCAAAGAGGTTCCTCTGGAATGGACTGAGACATCTGGGGGACTCTTGGAATGGTGGTACGACCATGGAGTTCCTCTCGGCTTTCCTGTGGAGAGTGCCTCCTCTTGAGATGTGACGGGATCGCCGGGAATTCTTTCCCGTTGAAAGCAGGGAAAGGATCCCTCATCTCGAGCTCCGAGGGGGAAACGGGGCTCCTCTGATGTGGGCGGGACCATCGTGCTTCCTCTCGAGTGGAGACGGGTATGGCGGTGAACTTCTTGAGTTGCAGCAAGGGTGTGAAAGACCCTTTCGAAGTTCCAGAGGTTAGGTGTCATTAGTCTCCAGACGCCTCATCGGAAATAGGCCTCATTTCGCCTGGAGGGAGAACTTCCTGGATTTTCTCGAGTTGCGGCAGGTTATCCCGAATTACGACGGGGACGTCAGGGACCCGCCCTGGTGGCCTCAGGAGAGGCCAGTCCCCATGCGAGTTGCTAGGGGGCCTCTCGGGATTCCTCTCCCGTCGATACTGGCGCCAAAAACCTTGTGTGGAGTCAGGGCCGGAACCGAGGATTCCTCTCAGGGGCTGATATGGATCTTTGGGTACTTCTGGAGTCTCGCCAGGGGAGACAGGCCTCGTCTCGAGTGGGGGCATGCACGTGCGCTTTCCTTCCAGGCTGTAGCAGCAATGTCACGCTTCCCGTGGCGTGGATCAAAGGGTCTGTGGTTTTCCCTCGAGGCTTTCCCTCGAGGCTTTCCCACAGGGCTGTCCCACGTGCCACCGTGGTGTGAGTCGATCCTCGGAGTGAAAGATGAGCCAGTGCAGGGCAAAGAGGTTCCTCTGGAATGGACTGAGACATCTGGGGGACTCGTGGAATGGTGGTACGACCATGGAGTTCCTCTCGGCTTTCCTGTGGAGAGTGCCTCCTCTTGAGATGCGACGGGATCGCCGGGAATTCTTTCCCGTTGAAAGCAGGGAAAGGATCCCTCATCTCGAGCTCCGAGGGGGAAACGGGGCTCCTCTGGATGTGGGCGGGACCATCGTGCTTCCTCTCGAGTGGAGACGGGTATGGCGGTGAACTTCTTGAGTTGCAGCAAGGGTGTGAAAGACCCTTTCGAAGTTCCAGAGGTTAAGTGTCATTAGTCTCCAGACGCCTCATCGGAAATAGGCCTCATCTCGCCTGGAAGGGAGAACTTCCTGGATTTTCTTGAGTTGCGGCAGGTGTTCTCGAGTTACGACGGGGACCTCAGGGACCCGCCATGGTGGACTCAGGAGAGGCCAGTCCCCATGCGAGTTGCTAGGGGGCCTCTCGGGATTCCTCTCCCGTCGATACCGGGCCCAAAAACATTTTTTGGAGTCAGGGCCGGAACCGAGGATTCCTCTTAGGGGCTGACATGGATCTTTGGGTACTTCTGGAGTGTCCCCAAGGGAGTCAGGCCTCGTCTCGAGTCGGGGCATGCACGTGCGCTTTCCTTCCAGGCTGTACCAGCAAT
The DNA here is from genome assembly GCF_032405125.1 of Capricornis sumatraensis. Taxonomy (NCBI): domain Eukaryota; kingdom Metazoa; phylum Chordata; class Mammalia; order Artiodactyla; family Bovidae; genus Capricornis; species Capricornis sumatraensis. Next base: position 2,090,543 of record NC_091090.1, on the reverse strand, counting down.
GTCACGCTTCCCGTCGCGTGGATCAAAGGATCTGTGGTTTTCCCTCGAGGCTTTCCCTCGAGGCTTTCCCACAGGGCTGTCCCACGTGCCACCGTGGTGTGAGTCGATCCTCGGCATGAAAGATGAGCCAGTGCAGGGCAAAGAGGTTCCTCTGGAATGGACTGAGACATCTGGGGGACTCTTGGAATGGTGGTACGACCATGGAGTTCCTCTCGCCTTTCCTGTTGAGAGTGCTTCCTCTTGAGATGCGACGGGAACGCCGGGAATTCTTTCCCGTTGAAAGCAGGGAAAGGATCCCTCATCTCGAGCTCCGAGGGGGAAACGGGGCTCCTCTGGATGTTGGCGGGTCCATCGTGCTTCCTCTCGAGTGGAGACGGGTATGGCGGTGAACTTCTTGAGTTGCAGCAAGGGTGTGAAAGACCCTTTCGAAGTTCCAGAGGTTAGGTGTCATTAGTCTCCAGACGCCTCATCGGAAATAGGCCTCATCTCGCCTGGAAGGGAGAACTTCCTGGATTTTCTCGAGTTGCGGCAGGTGTTCTCGAGTTACGACGGGGACCTCAGGGACCCGCCCTGGTGGCCTCAGGAGAGGCCAGTCCCCATGCGAGTTGCTAGGGGGCCTCTCGGGATTCCTCTCCCGTTGATACCAGGGCCAAAAACCTTGTGTGGAGTCAGGGCCGGAAGCGAGGATTCCTCTCAGGGGCTGACATTGATCTTTGGGTACTTCTGCAGTCTCCCCAAGGGAGTCAGGCCTCGTCTCGAGTGGGGGCATGCACGTGCGCTTTCCTTCCAGGCTGTAGCAGCAATGTCACGCTTCCCGTCGCGTGGATCAAAGGATCTGTGGTTTTCCCTCGAGGCTTTCCCTCGAGGCTTTCCCACAGGGCTGTCCCACGTGCCACCGTGGTGTGAGTCGATCCTCGGCGTGAAAGATGAGCCAGTGCAGGGCAAAGAGGTTCCTCTGGAATGGACTGAGACATCTGGGGGACTCTTGGAATGGTGGTACGACCATGGAGTTCCTCTCGGCTTTCCTGTTGAGAGTGCCTCCTCTTGAGATGCGACGGGATCGCCGGGAATTCTTTCCCGTTGAAAGCAGGGAAAGGATCCCTCATCTCGAGCTCCGAGGGGGAAACGGGGCTCCTCTGGATGTGGGCGGGACCATCGTGCTTCCTCTCGAGTGGAGACGGGTATGGCGGTGAACTTCTTGAGTTGCAGCAAGGGTGTGAAAGACCCTTTCGAAGTTCCAGAGGTTAGGTGTCATTAGTCTCCAGACGCCTCATCGGAAATAGGCCTCATCTCGCCTGGAAGGGAGAACTTCCTGGATTTTCTCGAGTTGCGGCAGGTTATCCCGAATTACGACGGGGACCTCAGGGACCCGCCCTGGTGGCCTCAGGAAAGGCCAGTCCCCATGCGAGTTGCTAGGGGGCCTCTCGGGATTCCTCTCCCGTCGATACTGGCGCCAAAAACCTTGTGTGGAGTCAGGGCCTGAACCGAGGATTCCTCTCAGGGGCTGATATGGATCTTTGGGTACTTCTGGAGTCTCGCCAGGGGAGACAGGCCTCGTCTCGAGTGGGGGCATGCACGTGCGCTTTCCTTCCAGGCTGTAGCAGCAATGTCACGCTTCCCGTGGCGTGGATCAAAGGGTCTGTGGTTTTCCCTCGAGGCTTTCCCTCGAGGCTTTCCCACAGGGCTGTCCCACGTGCCACCGTGGTGTGAGTCGATCCTCGGCGTGAAAGATGAGCCAGTGCAGGGCAAAGAGTTTCCTCTGGAATGGACTGAGACATCTGGGGGACTCGTGGAATGGTGGTACGACCATGGAGTTCCTCTCGGCTTTCCTGTGGAGAGTGCCTCCTCTTGAGATGCGACGGGATCGCCGGGAATTCTTTCCCGTTGAAAGCAGGGAAAGGATCCCTCATCTCGAGCTCCGAGGGGGAAACGGGGCTCCTCTGGATGTGGGCGGGACCATCGTGCTTCCTCTCGAGTGGAGACGGGTATGGCGGTGAACTTCTTGAGTTGCAGCAAGGGTGTGAAAGACCCTTTCGAAGTTCCAGAGGTTAGGTGTCATTAGTCTCCAGACGCCTCATCGGAAATAGGCCTCATCTCGCCTGGAAGGGAGAACTTCCTGGATTTTCTCGAGTTGCGGCAGGTGTTCTCGAGTTACGACGGGGACCTCAGGCACCCGCCCTGGTGGCCTCAGGAGAGGCCAGTCCCCATGCGAGTTGCTAGGGGGCCTCTCGGGATTCCTCTCCCGTCGATACCGGGCCCAAAAACATTTTTTGGAGTCAGGGCCGGAACCGAGGATTCCTCTTAGGGGCTGACATGGATCTTTGGGTACTTCTGGAGTGTCCCCAAGGGAGTCAGGCCTCGTCTCGAGTCGGGGCATGCACGTGCGCTTTCCTTCCAGGCTGTAGCAGCAATGTCACGCTTCCCGTCGCGTGGATCAAAGGATCTGTGGTTTTCCCTCGAGGCTCTCCCTCGAGGCTTTCCCACAGGGCTGTCCCACGTGCCACCGTGGTGTGAGTCGATCCTCGGCATGAAAGATGAGCCAGTGCAGGGGAAAGAGGTTCCTCTGGAATGGACTGAGACATCTGGGGGACTCCTGGAATGGTGGTACGACCATGGAGTTCCTCTCGCCTTTCCTGTTGAGAGTGCCTCCTCTTTAGATGCGACGGGAACGCCGGGAATTCTTTCCCGTCTAAAGTAGGGAAAGGTTCCCTCATCTCGAGCTACGAGGGGGAAACGGGGCTCCTCTGGATGTGGGCGGGACCATCGTGCTTCCTCTCGAGTGGAGACGGGTATGGCGGTGAACTTCTTGAGTTGCAGCAAGGGTGTGAAAGACCCTTTCGAAGTTCCAGAGGTTAGGCGTCATTAGTCTCCAGACGCCTCATCGGAAATAGGCCTCATCTCGCCTGGAAGGGAGAACTTCCTGGATTTTCTCGAGTTGCGGCAGGTGTTCTCGAGTTACGACGGGGACCTCAGGGACCCGCCCTGGTGGCCTCAGGAGAGGCCAGTCCCCATGCGAGTTGCTAGGGGGCCTCTCGGGATTCCTCTCCCGTCGATACCGGGGCCAAAAACCTTGTGTGGAGTCAGGGCCGGAACCGAGGATTCCTCTCAGGGGCTGACATGGATCTTTGGGTACTTCTGGAGTCTCCCCAGGGGAGTCAGGCTTCGTCTCGAGTCGGGGCATGCACGTGCGCTTTCCTTCCAGGCTGTAGCAGCAATGTCACGCTTCCCGTGGTGTGGATCAAAGGATCTGAGGTTTTCCCTCGAGGCTTTCCCTCGAGGCTTTCCCACAGGGCTGTCCCACGTGCCACCGTGGTGTGAGTCGATCCTCGGCGGGAAAGATGAGCCAGTGCAGGGCAAAGAGGTTCCTCTGGAATGGACTGAGACATCTGGGGGACTCTTGGAATGGTGGTACGACCATGGAGTTCCTCTCGCCTTTCCTGTTGAGAGTGCCACCTCTTGAGATGCGACGGGAACGCCGGGAATTCTTTCCCGTTGAAAGCAGGGAAAGGATCCCTCATCTCGAGCTACGAGGGGGAAACGGGGCTCCTCTGGATGTGGGCGGGACCATCGTGCTTCCTCTCGAGTGGAGACGGGTATGGCGGTGAACTTCTTGAGTTGCAGCAAGGGTGTGAAAGACCCTTTCGAAGTTCCAGAGATTAGGCGTCATTAGTCTCCAGACGCCTCATCGGAAATAGGCCTCATCTCGCCTGGAAGGGAGAACTTCCTGGATTTTCTCGAGTTGCGGCAGGTGTTCTCGAGTTACGACGGGGACCTCAGGGACCCGCCCTGGTGGCCTCAGGAGAGGCCAGTCCCCATGCGAGTTGCTAGGGGGCCTCTCGGGATTCCTCTCCCGTCGATACCGGGGCCAAAAACCTTGTGTGGAGTCAGGGCCGGAACCGAGGATTCCTCTCAGGGGCTGACATGGATCTTTGGGTACTTCTGGAGTCTCCCCAGGGGAGTCAGGCCTCGTCTCGAGTCGGGGCATGCACGTGCACTTTCCTTCCAGGCTGTAGCAGCAATGTCACGCTTCCCGTGGCGTGGATCAAAGGATCTGTGGTTTTCCTTCGAGGCTTTCCCTCGAGGCTTTCCCACAGGGCTGTCCCACGTGCCACCGTGGTGTGAGTCGATCCTCGGCGTGAAAGATGAGCCAGTGCAGGGCAAAGAGGTTCCTCTGGAATGGACTGAGACATCTGGGGGACTCTTGGAATGGTGGTAAGACCATGGAGTTCCTCTCGCCTTTCCTATTAAGAGTGCCTCCTCTTGAGATGCGACGGGAACTCCGGAAATTCTTTCCCGTTGAAACCAGGGAAAGGATCCCTCATCTCGAGCTACGAGGGGGAAACGGGGCTCCTCTGGATGTGGGCGGGACTATCGTGCTTCCTCTCGTGTGGAGACGGGTATGGCGGTGAACTTCTTGAGTTGCAGCAAGGGTGTGAAAGACCCTTTCGAAGTTCCAGAGGTTAGGTGTCATTAGTCTCCAGACGCCTCATCGGAAATAGGCCTCATCTCGCCTGGAAGGGAGAACTTCCTGGATTTTCTCGAGTTGCTGCAGGTGTTCTCGAGTTACGACGGGGACCTCAGGGACCCGCCCTGGTGGCCTCAGGAGAGGCCAGTCCCCATGCGAGTTGCTAGGGGGCCTCTCGGGATTCCTCTCCCGTCGATACCGGGGCCAAAAACCTTGTGTGGAGTCAGGGCCGGAACCGAGGATTCCTCTCAGGGGCTGACATGGATCTTGGGGTGCTTCTGAAGTCTCCCCAGGGGAATCAAGCCTCGTTTCGAGTGGTGGCATGCACGTGCGCTTTCCCTCCAGGCTGTAGCAGCAATGTCACGCTTCCCGTCGCATGAATCAAAGGATCTGTGGTTTTCCCTCGAGGCTTTCCCTCGAGGCTTTCCCACAGGGCTGTCCCACGTGCCACCGTGGTGTGAGTCGATCCTCGGCGTGGAAGATGAGCCAGTGCAGGGCAAAGAGGTTCCTCTGGAATGGACTGAGACGTCTGGGGGACTCTTGGAATGGTGGTACGACCATGGAGTTCCTCTCGCCTTTCCTGTTGAGAGTGCCTCCTCTTGAGATGCGACGGGAACGCCGGGAATTCTTTCCCGTTGAAAGCAGGGAAAGGATCCCTCATCTCGAGCTACGGGGGGGAAACGGGGCTCCTCTGGATGCGGGCGGGACCATCGTGCTTCCTCTCGAGTGGAGACGGGTATGGCGGTGAACTTCTTGATTTGCAGCAAGGGTGTGAAAGACCCTTTCGAAGTTCCAGAGGTTAGGTGTCATTAATCTCCAGACGCCTCATCGGAAATAGGCCTCATCTCGCCTGGAAGGGAGAACTTCCTGGATATTCTCGTGTTGCGGCAGGTGTTCTCGAGTTACGACGGGGACCTCAGGGACCCGCCCTGGTGGCCTCAGGAGAGGCCAGTCCCCATGCGAGTTGCTAGGTGGCCTCTCGGGATTCCTCTCCCGTCGGTTCCGGGGCCAAAATCCTTGTGTGGAGTCAGGGCCAGAACCGAGGATTCCTCTCAGGGGCTGGCATGGATCTTTGGGTACTTCTGGAGTCTCCCCATGGGAGTCAGGCCTCGTCTCGAGTGGGGGCATGCACGTGCACTTTCCTTCCAGGCTGTAGCAGCAATGTCACGCTTCCCGTGGCGTGGATCAAAGGATCTGTGGTTTTCCCTCGAGGCTTTCCCTCGTGGCTTTCCCACAGGGCTGTCCCACGTGCCACCGTTGTGTGAGTCGATCCTCGGCGTGAAAGATGAGCCAGTGCAGGGCAAAGAGGTTCCTCTGGAATGGACTGAGACATCTGGGGGACTCTTGGAATGGTGGTACGACCATGGAGTTGCTCTCGACTTTCCTGTTGAGAGTGCCTCCTCTTGAGATGCGACGGGAATGCCGGGAATTCTTTCCCGTTGAAAGCAGGGAAAGGATCCCTCATTTCGAGCTACGAGGGGGAAACGGGGCTCCTCTGGATGTGGGCGGGACCATCGTGCTTCCTCTCGAGTGGAGACGGGTATGGCGGTGAACTTCTTGAGTTGCAGCAAGGGTGTGAAAGACCCTTTAGAAATTCCAGAGGTTAGGTGTCATTCGTCTCCAGACGCCTCATCGGAAATAGGCCTCATCTCGCCTGGAAGGGAGAACTTCCTGGATTTTCTCGAGTTGTGGCAGGTGTTCTCGAGTTACGACGGGGACCTCAGGGACCCGCCCTGGTGGCCCCAGGAGAGGCCAGTCCTCATGCGAGTTGCTAGGGGGCCTCTCGGGATTCCTCTCCCGTCGATACCGGGGCCAAAAACCTTGTGTGGAGTCAGGGCCGGAACCGAGGATTCCTCTCAGGGGCTGACATGGATCTTTGGGTACTTCTGGAGTCTCCCCAAGGACGTCAGGCTTAGTCACGAGTCGGGGCATGCACGTGCGCTTTCTTTCCAGGCTGTAGCAGCAATGTCACGCTTCCCGTCGCGTGGATCAAAGGATCTGTGGTTTTCCCTCGAGGCTTTCCCACAGGGCTGTCCCACGTGCCACCGTGGTGTGAGTCGATCCTCGGCGTGAAAGATGAGCCAGTGCAGGGCAAAGAGGTTCCTCTGGAATGGACTGAGACATCTGGGGGACTCTTGGAATGGTGGTACAACCATGGAGTTCCTCTCGCCTTTCCTGTTGAGAGTGCCTCCTCTTGAGATGCGACGGGAACGCCGGGAATTCTTTCCCGTTGAAAGCAGGGAAAGGATCCCTCATCTCGAGCTACGAGGGGGAAACGGGGCTCCTCTGGATGTGGGCGGGACCATCGTGCTTCCTCTCGAGTGGAGACGGGTATGGCGGTGAACTTCTTGAGTTGCAGCAAGGGTGTGAAAGACCCTTTCGAAGTTCCAGAGGTTAGGTGTCATTAGTCTCCAGACTCCTCATCGGAAATAGGCCTCATCTCGCCTGGAAGGGAGAACTTCCTGGATTTTCTCGAGTTGCGGCAGGTGTTCTCGAGTTACGACGGGGACCTCAGGGACCCGCCCTGGTGGCCTCAGGAGAGGCCAGTCCCCTTGCGAGTTGCTAGGGGGCCTCTCGGGATTCCTCTCCCGTCGATACCGGGGCCAAAAACCTTGTGTGGAGTCAGGGCCGGAACCGAGGATTCCTCTCAGGGGCTGACATGGATCTTTGGGTACTTCTGGAGTCTCCACAGGGGAGTCAGGCCTCGTCTCGAGTGGGGGCATGCACGTGCGCTTTCCTTCCAGGCTGTAGCAGCAATGTCACGCTTCCCGTGTCGTGGATCAAAGGATATGTGGTTTTCTCTCGAGGCTTTCCCACAGGGCTGTCCCACGTGCCCCCGTGGTGTGAGTCGATCCTCGGCGTGAAAGATGAGCCAGTGCAGGGCAAAGAGGTTCCTCTGGAATGGACTGAGACATCTGGGGGACTCTTGGAATGGTGGTAAGACCATGGAGTTCCTCTCGCCTTTCCTGTTGAGAGTGCCTCCTCTTGAGATGCGACGGGAACGCCGGGAATTCTTTCCCGTTTCAAGCAGGGAAAGGATCCCTCATCTCGAGCTACGAGGGGGATACGGGGCTCCTCTGGATGTGGGCGGGACCATCGTGCTTCCTCTCGAGTGGACACGGGTATGGCGGTGAACTTCTTCAGTTGCATCAAGGGTGTGAAAGACCCTTTCGAAGTTCCAGAGGTTAGGTGTCATTAATCTCCAGACGCCTCATCGGAAATAGGCCTCATCTCGCCTGGAAGGGAGAACTTCCTGGATTTTCTCGAGTTGCGGCAAGTGTTCTCGAGTTACGACGGGGACCTCAGGGACCCACCCTGGTGGCGTCCGGAGAGGCCAGTCCCCATGCGAGTTGCTAGGGGGCCTCTCGGGATTCCTCTCCCGTCGATACCTGGGCCAAAAACCTTGTGTGGAATCAGGGCCGGAACCGAGGATTCCTCTCAGGGGCTGACATGGATCTTTGGGTACTTCTGGAGTCTCCCCAGGGGAGTCAGGCCTCGTCTCAAGTCGGGGCATGCACGTGCACTTTCCTTCCAGGCTGTAGCAGCAATGTCACGCTTCCCGTGGCGTGGATTAAAGGATCTGTGGTTTTCCTTCGAGGCTTTCCCTCGAGGCTTTCCCACAGGGCTGTCCCACGTGCCACCGTGCTGTGAGTCGATCCTCGGCGTGAAAGATGAGCCAGTGCAGGGCAAAGAGGTTGCTCTGGAATGGACTGAGACATCTGGGGGACTCTTGGAATGGTGGTAAGACCATGGAGTTCCTCTCGCCTTTCCTATTAAGAGTGCCTCCTCTTGAGATGCGACGGGAACGCCGGGAATTCTTTCCCGTTGAAAGCAGGGAAAGGATCCCTCATCTCGAGCTACGAGGGGGAAACGGGGCTCCTCTGGATGTGGGCGGGACCATCGTGCTTCCTCTCGAGTGGAGACGGGTATGGCGGTGAACTTCTTGAGTTGCAGCGAGGGTGTGAAAGACCCTTTCCAAGTTCCAGATGTTAGGTGTCATTAGTCTCCAGACGCCTCATCGGAGATAGGCCTCATCTCGCCTGGAAGGGAGAACTTCCTGGATTTTCTCGAGTTGCGGCAGGTGTTCTTGAGTTACGACGGGGACCTCAGGGACCCGCCCTGGTGGCCTCAGGAGAGGCCAGTCCCCATTCGAGTTGCTAGGGGGCCTCTCGGGATTCCTCTCCCGTCGATACCGGGGCCAAAAACCTTGTGTGGAGTCAGGGCCGGAACCGAGGATTCCTCTCAGGGGCTGACATGGATCTTTGGGTACTTCTGGAGTCTCCCCAGGGGAGTCAGGCCTCGTCTCGAGTCGGGGCATGCATGTGCGCTTTCCTTCCAGGCTGTAGCAGCAATGTCACGCTTCCCGTGGCGTGGATCAAAGGATCTGAGGTTTTCCCTCGAGGCTTTCCCTCGAGGCTTTCCCACAGGGCTGTCCCACGTGCCACCGTGGTGTGAGTCGATCCTCGGCGTGAAAGATGAGCCAGTGCAGGGCAAAGAGGTTCCTCTGGAATGGACTGAGACATCTGGGGGACTCTTGGAATGGTGGTAAGACCATGGAGTTCCTCTCGCCTTTCCTATTAAGAGTGCCTCCTCTTGAGATGCGACGGGAACGCCGGAAATTCTTTCCCGTTGAAAGCAGGGAAAGGATCCCTCATCTCGAGCTACGAGGGGGAAACGGGGCTCCTCTGGATGTGGGCGGGACTATCGTGCTTCCTCTCGTGTGGAGACGGGTATGGCGGTGAACTTCTTGAGTTGCAGCAAGGGTGTGAAAGACCCTTTCGAAGTTACAGAGGTTAGGTGTCATTAGTCTCCAGACGCCTCATCGGAAATAGGCCTCATCTCGCCTGGAAGGGAGAACTTCCTGGATTTTCTCGAGTTGCGGCAGGTGTTCTCGAGTTACGACGGGGACCTCAGGGACCCGCCCTGGTGGCCTCAGGAGAGGCCAGTCCCCATGCGAGTTGCTAGGGGGCCTCTCGGGATTCCTCTCCCGTCGATACCGGGGCCAAAAACCTTGTGTGAAGTCAGGGCCGGAACCGAGGATTCCTCTCAGGGGCTGACATGGATCTTGGGGTGCTTCTGAAGTCTCCCCAGGGGAATCAAGCCTCGTCTCGAGTGGTGGCATGCACGTGCGCTTTCCCTCCAGGCTGTAGCAGCAATGTCACGCTTCCCGTCGCATGAATCAAAGGATCTGTGGTTTTCCCTCGAGGCTTTCCCTCGAGGCTTTCCCACAGGGCTGTCCCACGTGCCACCGTGGTGTGAGTCGATCCTCGGCGTGAAAGATGAGCCAGTGCAGGGCAAAGAGGTTCCTCTGGAATGGACTGAGTCATCTGGGGGACTCTTGGAATGGTGGTACGACCATGGAGTTCCTCTCGCCTTTCCTGTTGAGAGTGCCTCCTCTTGAGATGCGACGGGAACGCCGGGAATTCTTTCCCGTTGAAAGCAGGGAAAGGATCCCTCATCTCGAGCTACGAGGGGGAAACGGGGCTCCTCTGGATGTGGGCGGGACCATCGTGCTTCCTCTCGAGTGGAGACGGGTATGGCGGTGAACTTCTTGAGTTGCAGCAAGGGTGTGAAAGACCCTTTAGAAATTCCAGAGGTTAGGTGTCATTCGTCTCCAGACGCCTCATCGGAAATAGGCCTCATCTCGCCTGGAAGGGAGAACTTCCTGGATTTTCTCGAGTTGCGGCAGGTGTTTTCAAGTTACGACGGGGACCTCAGGGACCCGCTCTGGTGGTCTCAGGAGAGGCCAGTCCCCATGCGAGTTGCTAGGGGCCCTCTCGGGATTCCTCTCCCGTCGATACCGGGGCCAAAAACCTTGTGTGGAGTCAGGGCCGGAACCGAGGATTCCTCTCAGGGGCTGACATGGATCTTTGGGTACTTCTGGAGTCTCCCCAAGGACGTCAGGCTTAGTCACGAGTCGGGGCATGCACGTGCGCTTTCCTTCCAGGCTGTAGCAGCAATGTCACGCTTCCCGTCGCGTGGATCAAAGGATCTGTGGTTTTCCCTCGAGGCTTTCCCACAGGGCTGTCCCACGTGCCACTGTGGTGTGAGTCGATCCTCGGCGTGAAAGATGAGCCAGTGCAGGGCAAAGAGGTTCCTCTGGAATGGACTGAGACATCTGGGGGACTCTTGGAATGGTGGTACGACCATGGAGTTCCTCTCGCCTTTCCTGTTGAGAGTGCCTCCTCTTGAGATGCGATGGGAAAGCCGGGAATTCTTTCCCGTTGAAAGCAGGGAAAGGATCCCTCATCTCGAGCTACGAGGGGGAAACGGGGCTCCTCTGGATGTGGGCGGGACCATCGTGCTTCCTCTCGAGTGGAGACGGGTATGGGGGTGAACTTCTTGAGTTGCAGCAAGGGTGTGAAAGACCCTTTAGAAATTCCAGAGGTTAGGTGTCATTTGTCTCCAGACGCCTCATCGGTAATAGGCCTCATCTCGCCTGGAAGGGAGAACTTCCTGGATTTTCTCGAGATGCGGCAGGTGTTCTCGAGTTACGACGGTGACCTCAGGGACCCGCCCTGGTGCCCTCAGGAGAGGCCAGTCCCCATGCGAGTTGCTAGGGGGCCTCTCGGGATTCCTCTCCCGTCGATACCGGGGCCAAAAACCTTGTGTGGAGTCAGGGCCGGAACCGAGGATTCCTCTCAGGGGCTGACATGGATCTTTGGGTACTTCTGGAGTCTCCCCATGGGAGTCAGGCCTCGTCTCGAGTGGGGGCATGCACGTGCGCTTTCCTTCCAGGCTGTAGCATCAATGTCACGCTTCCCGTCGCGTGGATCAAAGGATCTGTGGTATTCCCTCGAGGCTTTCCCTCGAGGCTTTCCCACAGGGCTGTCCCACGTGCCACCGTGGTGTGAGTCGATCCTCGGCGTGAAAGATGAGCCAGTGCAGGGCAAAGAGGTTCCTCTGGAATGGACTGAGACATCTGGGGGACTCTTGGAATGGTGGTACGACCATGGAGTTCCTCTCGCCTTTCCTGTTGAGAGTGCCTCCTCTTGAGATGCGAAGGGAACGCCGGGAATTCTTTCCCGTTGAAAGCAGGGAAAGGATCCCTCATTTCGAGCTACGAGGGGGAAACGGGGCTCCTCTGGATGTGGGCGGGACCATCGTGCTTCCTCTCGAGTGGAGACGGGTATGGCGGTGAACTTCTTGAGTTGCAGCAAGGGTGTGAAAGACCCTTTAGAAATTCCAGAGGTTAGGTGTCATTCGTCTCCAGACGCCTCATCGGAAATAGGCCTCATCTCGCCTGGAAGGGAGAACTTCCTGGATTTTCTCGAGTTGTGGCAGGTGTTCTCGAGTTACGACGGGGACCTCAGGGACCCGCCCTGGTGGCCCCAGGAGAGGCCAGTCCTCATGCGAGTTGCTAGGGTGCCTCTCGGGATTCCTCTCCCGTCGATACCGGGGCCAAAAACCTTGTGTGGAGTCAGGGCCGGAACCGAGGATTCCTCTCAGGGGCTGACATGGATCTTTGGGTACTTCTGGAGTCTCCCCAAGGACGTCAGGCTTAGTCACGAGTCGGGGCATGCACGTGCGCTTTCTTTCCAGGCTGTAGCAGCAATGTCACGCTTCCCGTCGCGTGGATCAAAGGATCTGTGGTTTTCCCTCGAGGCTTTCCCACAGGGCTGTCCCACGTGCCACCGTGGTGTGAGTCGATCCTCGGCGTGAAAGATGAGCCAGTGCAGGGCAAAGAGGTTCCTCTGGAATGGACTGAGACATCTGGGGGACTCTTGGAATGGTGGTACAACCATGGAGTTCCTCTCGCCTTTCCTGTTGAGAGTGCCTCCTCTTGAGATGCGACGGGAACGCCGGGAATTCTTTCCCGTTGAAAGCAGGGAAAGGATCCCTCATCTCGAGCTACGAGGGGGAAACGGGGCTCCTCTGGATGTGGGCGGGACCATCGTGCTTCCTCTCGAGTGGAGACGGGTATGGCGGTGAACTTCTTGAGTTGCAGCAAGGGTGTGAAAGACCCTTTCGAAGTTCCAGAGGTTAGGTGTCATTAGTCTCCAGACTCCTCATCGGAAATAGGCCTCATCTCGCCTGGAAGGGAGAACTTCCTGGATTTTCTCGAGTTGCGGCAGGTGTTCTCGAGTTACGACGGGGACCTCAGGGACCCGCCCTGGTGGCCTCAGGAGAGGCCAGTCCCCATGCGAGTTGCTAGGGGGCCTCTCGGGATTCCTCTCCCGTCGATACCGGGGCCAAAAACCTTGTGTGGAGTCAGGGCCGGAACCGAGGATTCCTCTCAGGGGCTGACATGGATCTTTGGGTACTTCTGGAGTCTCCACAGGGGAGTCAGGCCTCGTCTCGAGTGGGGGCATGCACGTGCGCTTTCCTTCCAGGCTGTAGCAGCAATGTCACGCTTCCCGTGTCGTGGATCAAAGGATATGTGGTTTTCTCTCGAGGCTTTCCCACAGGGCTGTCCCACGTGCCCCCGTGGTGTGAGTCGATCCTCGGCGTGAAAGATGAGCCAGTGCAGGGCAAAGAGGTTCCTCTGGAATGGACTGAGACATCTGGGGGACTCTTGGAATGGTGGTAAGACCATGGAGTTCCTCTCGCCTTTCCTGTTGAGAGTGCCTCCTCTTGAGATGCGACGGGAACGCCGGGAATTCTTTCCCGTTTCAAGCAGGGAAAGGATCCCTCATCTCGAGCTACGAGGGGGATACGGGGCTCCTCTGGATGTGGGCGGGACCATCGTGCTTCCTCTCGAGTGGACACGGGTATGGCGGTGACCTTCTTCAGTTGCATCAAGGGTGTGAAAGACCCTTTCGAAGTTCCAGAGGTTAGGTGTCATTAATCTCCAGACGCCTCATCGGAAATAGGCCTCATCTCGCCTGGAAGGGAGAACTTCCTGGATTTTCTCGAGTTGCGGCAAGTGTTCTCGAGTTACGACGGGGACCTCAGGGACCCACCCTGGTGGCGTCCGGAGAGGCCAGTCCCCATGCGAGTTGCTAGGGGGCCTCTCGGGATTCCTCTCCCGTCGATACCTGGGCCAAAAACCTTGTGTGGAATCAGGGCCGGAACCGAGGATTCCTCTCAGGGGCTGACATGGATCTTTGGGTACTTCTGGAGTCTCCCCAGGGGAGTCAGGCCTCGTCTCAAGTCGGGGCATGCACGTGCACTTTCCTTCCAGGCTGTAGCAGCAATGTCACGCTTCCCGTGGCGTGGATTAAAGGATCTGTGGTTTTCCTTCGAGGCTTTCCCTCGAGGCTTTCCCACAGGGCTGTCCCACGTGCCACCGTGCTGTGAGTCGATCCTCGGCGTGAAAGATGAGCCAGTGCAGGGCAAAGAGGTTGCTCTGGAATGGACTGAGACATCTGGGGGACTCTTGGAATGGTGGTAAGACCATGGAGTTCCTCTCGCCTTTCCTATTAAGAGTGCCTCCTCTTGAGATGCGACGGGAACGCCGGGAATTCTTTCCCGTTGAAAGCAGGGAAAGGATCCCTCATCTCGAGCTACGAGGGGGAAACGGGGCTCCTCTGGATGTGGGCGGGACCATCGTGCTTCCTCTCGAGTGGAGACGGGTATGGCGGTGAACTTCTTGAGTTGCAGCGAGGGTGTGAAAACCCTTTCGAAGTTCCAGATGTTAGGTGTCATTAGTCTCCAGACGCCTCATCGGAGATAGGCCTCATCTCGCCTGGAAGGGAGAACTTCCTGGATTTTCTCGAGTTGCGGCAGGTGTTCTTGAGTTACGACGGGGACCTCAGGGACCCGCCCTGGTGGCCTCAGTAGAGGCCAGTCCCCATTCGAGTTTCTAGGGGGCCTCTCGGGATTCCTCTCCCGTCGATACCGGGGCCAAAAACCTTGTGTGGAGTCAGGGCCGGAACCGAGGATTCCTCTCAGGGGCTGACATGGATCTTTGGGTACTTCTGGAGTCTCCCCAGGGGAGTCAGGCCTCGTCTCGAGTCGGGGCATGCATGTGCGCTTTCCTTCCAGGCTGTAGCAGCAATGTCACGCTTCCCGTGGCGTGGATCAAAGGATCTGAGGTTTTCCCTCGAGGCTTTCCCTCGAGGCTTTCCCACAGGGCTGTCCCACGTGCCACCGTGGTGTGAGTCGATCCTCGGCGTGAAAGATGAGCCAGTGCAGGGCAAAGAGGTTCCTCTGGAATGGACTGAGACATCTGGGGGACTCTTGGAATGGTGGTAAGACCATGGAGTTCCTCTCGCCTTTCCTATTAAGAGTGCCTCCTCTTGAGATGCGACGGGAACGCCGGAAATTCTTTCCCGTTGAAAGCAGGGAAAGGATCCCTCATCTCGAGCTACGAGGGGGAAACGGGGCTCCTCTGGATGTGGGCGGGACTATCGTGCTTCCTCTCGTGTGGAGACGGGTATGGCGGTGAACTTCTTGAGTTGCAGCAAGGGTGTGAAAGACCCTTTCGAAGTTACAGAGGTTAGGTGTCATTAGTCTCCAGACGCCTCATCGGAAATAGGCCTCATCTCGCCTGGAAGGGAGAACTTCCTGGATTTTCTCGAGTTGCGGCAGGTGTTCTCGAGTTACGACGGGGACCTCAGGGACCCGCCCTGGTGGCCTCAGGAGAGGCCAGTCCCCATGCGAGTTGCTAGGGGGCCTCTCGGGATTCCTCTCCCGTCGATACCGGGGCCAAAAACCTTGTGTGAAGTCAGGGCCGGAACCGAGGATTCCTCTCAGGGGCTGACATGGATCTTGGGGTGCTTCTGAAGTCTCCCCAGGGGAATCAAGCCTCGTCTCGAGTGGTGGCATGCACGTGCGCTTTCCCTCCAGGCTGTAGCAGCAATGTCACGCTTCCCGTCGCATGAATCAAAGGATCTGTGGTTTTCCCTCGAGGCTTTCCCTCGAGGCTTTCCCACAGGGCTGTCCCACGTGCCACCGTGGTGTGAGTCGATCCTCGGCGTGAAAGATGAGCCAGTGCAGGGCAAAGAGGTTCCTCTGGAATGGACTGAGTCATCTGGGGGACTCTTGGAATGGTGGTACGACCATGGAGTTCCTCTCGCCTTTCCTGTTGAGAGTGCCTCCTCTTGAGATGCGACGGGAACGCCGGGAATTCTTTCCCGTTGAAAGCAGGGAAAGGATCCCTCATCTCGAGCTACGAGGGGGAAACGGGGCTCCTCTGGATGTGGGCGGGACCATCGTGCTTCCTCTCGAGTGGAGACGGGTATGGCGGTGAACTTCTTGAGTTGCAGCAAGGGTGTGAAAGACCCTTTAGAAATTCCAGAGGTTAGGTGTCATTCGTCTCCAGACGCCTCATCGGAAATAGGCCTCATCTCGCCTGGAAGGGAGAACTTCCTGGATTTTCTCGAGTTGCGGCAGGTGTTTTCAAGTTACGACGGGGACCTCAGGGACCCGCTCTGGTGGTCTCAGGAGAGGCCAGTCCCCATGCGAGTTGCTAGGGGCCCTCTCGGGATTCCTCTCCCGTCGATACCGGGGCCAAAAACCTTGTGTGGAGTCAGGGCCGGAACCGAGGATTCCTCTCAGGGGCTGACATGGATCTTTGGGTACTTCTGGAGTCTCCCCAAGGACGTCAGGCTTAGTCACGAGTCGGGGCATGCACGTGCGCTTTCCTTCCAGGCTCTAGCAGCAATGTCACGCTTCCCGTCGCGTGGATCAAAGGATCTGTGGTTTTCCCTCGAGGCTTTCCCACAGGGCTGTCCCACGTGCCACCGTGGTGTGAGTCGATCCTCGGCGTGAAAGATGAGCCAGTGCAGGGCAAAGAGGTTCCTCTGGAATGGACTGAGACATCTGGGGGACTCTTGGAATGGTGGTACGACCATGGAGTTCCTCTCGCCTTTCCTGTTGAGAGTGCCTCCTCTTGAGATGCGATGGGAAAGCCGGGAATTCTTTCCCGTTGAAAGCAGGGAAAGGATCCCTCATCTCGAGCTACGAGGGGGAAACGGGGCTCCTCTGGATGTGGGCGGGACCATCGTGCTTCCTCTCGAGTGGAGACGGGTATGGGGGTGAACTTCTTGAGTTGCAGCAAGGGTGTGAAAGACCCTTTAGAAATTCCAGAGGTTAGGTGTCATTTGTCTCCAGACGCCTCATCGGTAATAGGCCTCATCTCGCCTGGAAGGGAGAACTTCCTGGATTTTCTCGAGATGCGGCAGGTGTTCTCGAGTTACGACGGGGACCTCAGGGACCCGCCCTGGTGCCCTCAGGAGAGGCCAGTCCCCATGCGAGTTGCTAGGGGGCCTCTCGGGATTCCTCTCCCGTCGATACCGGGGCCAAAAACCTTGTGTGGAGTCAGGGCCGGAACCGAGGATTCCTCTCAGGGGCTGACATGGATCTTTGGGTACTTCTGGAGTCTCCCCATGGGAGTCAGGCCTCGTCTCGAGTGGGGGCATGCACGTGCGCTTTCCTTCCAGGCTGTAGCATCAATGTCACGCTTCCCGTCGCGTGGATCAAAGGATCTGTGGTATTCCCTCGAGGCTTTCCCTCGAGGCTTTCCCACAGGGCTGTCCCACGTGCCACCGTGGTGTGAGTCGATCCTCGGCGTGAAAGATGAGCCAGTGCAGGGCAAAGAGGTTCCTCTGGAATGGACTGAGACATCTGGGGGACTCTTGGAATGGTGGTACGACCATGGAGTTCCTCTCGCCTTTCCTGTTGAGAGTGCCTCCTCTTGAGATGCGAAGGGAACGCCGGGAATTCTTTCCCGTTGAAAGCAGGGAAAGGATCCCTCATCTCGAGCTACGAGGGGGAAACGGGGCTCCTCTGGATGTGGGCGGGACCATCGTGCTTCCTCTCGAGTGGAGACGGGTATGGCGGTGAGCTTCTTGAGTTGCAGCAAGGGTGTGAAAGACCCTTTCGAAGTTCCAGAGGTTAGGTGTCATTAGTCTCCAGACTCCTCATCGGAAATAGGCCTCATCTCGCCTGGAAGGGAGAACTTCCTGGATTTTCTCGAGTTGCGGCAGGTGTTCTCGAGTTACGACAGGGACCTCAGGGACCCGCCCTGGTGGCCTCAGGAGAGGCCAGTCCCCATGCGAGTTGCTAGGGGGCCTCTCGGGATTCCTCTCCCGTCGATACCGGGGCCAAAAACCTTGTGTGGAGACAGGGCCGGAACCGAGGATTCCTCTCAGGGGCTGACATGGATCTTTGGGTACTTCTGGAGTCTCCACAGGGGAGTCAGGCCTCGTCTCGAGTGGGGGCATGCACGTGCGCTTTCCTTCAAGGCTGTAGCGGCAATGTCACGCTTCCCGTGTCGTGGATCAAAGGATATGTGGTTTTCTCTCGAGGCTTTCCCACAGGGCTGTCCCACGTGCCCCCGTGGTGTGAGTCGAGCCTCGGCGTGAAAGATGAGCCAGTGCAGGGCAAAGAGGTTCCTCTGGAATGGACTGAGACATCTGGGGGACTCTTGGAATGGTGCTACGACCATGGAGTTCCTCTCGCCTTTCCTGTTGAGAGTGCCTCCTCTTGAGATGCGACGGGAACGCCGGGAATTCTTTCCCGTTGAAAGCAGGGAAAGGATCCCTCATCTCGAGCTACGAGGGGGATACGGGGCTCCTCTGGATGTGGGCGGGACCATCGTGCTTCCTCTCGAGTGGAGACGGGTATGGCGGTGAACTTCTTCAGTTGCATCAAGGGTGTGAAAGACCCTTTCGAAGTTCCAGAGGTTAGGTGTCATTAATCTCCAGACGCCTCATCGGAAATAGGCCTCATCTCGCCTAGAAGGGAGAACTTCCTGGATTTTCTCGAGTTGCGGCAAGTGTTCTCGAGTTACGACGGGGACCTCAGGGACCCACCCTGGTGGCGTCAGGAGAGGCCAGTCCCCATGCGAGTTGCTAGGGGGCCTCTCGGGATTCCTCTCCCGTCGATACCGGGGCCAAAAACCTTGTGTGGAGTCAGGGCCGGAACCGAGGATTCCTCTCAGGGGCTGACATGGATCTTTGGGTACTTCTGGAGTCTCCCCAGGGGAGTCAGGCCTCGTCTCAAGTCGGGGCATGCACGTGCACTTTCCTTCCAGGCTGTAGCAGCAATGTCACGCTTCCCGTGGCGTGGATCAAAGGATCTGTGGTTTTCCTTCGAGGCTTTCCCTCGAGGCTTTCCCACAGGGCTGTCCCACGTGCCACCGTGGTGTGAGTCGATCCTCGGCGTGAAAGATGAGCCAGTGCAGGGCAAAGAGGTTCCTCTGGAATGGACTGAGACATCTGGGGGACTCTTGGAATGGTGGTAAGACCATGGAGTTCCTCTCGCCTTTCCTATTAAGAGTGCCTCCTCTTGAGATGCGACGGGAACGCCGGGAATTCTTTCCCGTTGAAAGCAGGGAAAGGATCCCTCATCTCGAGCTACGAGGGGGAAACGGGGCTCCTCTGGATGTGGGCGGGACCATCGTGCTTCCTCTCGAGTGGAGACGGGTATGGCGGTGAACTTCTTGAGTTGCAGCGAGGGTGTGAAAGACCCTTTCGAAGTTCCAGATGTTAGGTGTCATTAGTCTCCAGACGCCTCATCGGAAATAGGCCTCATCTCGCCTGGAAGGGAGAACTTCCTGGATTTTCTCGAGTTGCGGCAGGTGTTCTCGAGTTACGACGGGGACCTCAGGGACCCGCCCTGGTGGCCTCAGGAGAGGCCAGTCCCCATTCGAGTTGCTAGGGGGCCTCTCGGGATTCCTCTCCCGTCGATACCGGGGCCAAAAACCTTGTGTGGAGTCAGGGCCGGAACCGAGGATTCCTCTCAGGGGCTGACATGGATCTTTGGGTACTTCTGGAGTCTCCCCAGGGGAGTCAGGCCTCGTCTCGAGTCGGGGCATGCACGTGCGCTTTCCTTCCAGGCTGTAGCAGCAATGTCACGCTTCCCGTGGCGTGGATCAAAGGATCTGAGGTTTTCCCTCGAGGCTTTCCCTCGAGGCTTTCCCACAGGGCTGTCCCACGTGCCACCGTGGTGTGAGTCGATCCTCGGCGTGAAAGATGAGCCAGTGCAGGGCAAAGAGGTTCCTCTGGAATGGACTGAGACCTCTGGGGGACTCTTGGAATGGTGGTACGACCATGGAGTTGCTCTCGACTTTCCTGTTGAGAGTGCCTCCTCTTGAGATGCGACGGGAATGCCGGGAATTCTTTCCCGTTGAAAGCAGGGAAAGGATCCCTCATTTCGAGCTACGAGGGGGAAACGGGGCTCCTCTGGATGTGGGCGGGACCATCGTGCTTCCTCTCGAGTGGAGACGGGTATGGCGGTGAACTTCTTGAGTTGCAGTAAGGGTGTGAAAGACTCTTTCGAAGTTCCAGAGATTAGGCGTCATTAGTCTCCAGACTCCTCATCGGAAATAGGCCTCATCTCGCCTGGAAGGGAGAACTTCCTGGATTTTCTCGAGTTGCGGCAGGTGTTCTCGAGTTACGACGGGGACCTCAGGGACCCGCCCTGGTGGCCTCAGGAGAGGCCAGTCCCCATGCGAGTTGCTAGGGGGCCTCTCGGGATTCCTCTCCCGTCGATACCGGGGCCAAAAACCTTGTGTGGAGTCAGGGCCGGAACCGAGGATTCCTCTCAGGGGCTGACATGGATCTTTGGGTACTTCTGGAGTCTCCCCAGGGGAGTCAGGCCTCGTCACAAGTCGGGGCATGCACGTGCACTTTCCTTCCAGGCTGTAGCAGCAATGTCACGCTTCCCGTGGCGTGGATCAAAGGATCTGTGGTTTTCCTTCGAGGCTTTCCCTCGAGGCTTTCCCACAGGGCTGTCCCACGTGCCACCGTGGTGTGAGTCGATCCTCGGCGTGAAAGATGAGCCAGTGCAGGGCAAAGAGGTTCCTCTGGAATGGACTGAGACATCTGGGGGACTCTTGGAATGGTGGTAAGACCATGGAGTTCCTCTCGCCTTTCCTATTAAGAGTGCCTCCTCTTGAGATGCGACGGGAACGCCGGAAATTCTTTCCAGTTGAAAGCAGGGAAAGGATCCCTCATCTCGAGCTACGAGGGGGAAACGGGGCTCCTCTGGATGTGGGCGGGACTATCGTGCTTCCTCTCGTGTGGAGACGGGTATGGCGGTGAACTTCTTGAGTTGCAGCAAGGGTGTGAAAGACCCTTTCGAAGTTCCAGAGGTTAGGTGTCATTAGTCTCCAGACGCCTCATCGGAAATAGGCCTCATCTCGCCTGGAAGGGAGAACTTCCTGGATTTTCTCGAGTTGCGGCAGGTGTTCTCGAGTTACGACGGGGACCTCAGGGACCCGCCCTGGTGGCCTCAGGAGAGGCCAGTCCCCATGCGAGTTGCTAGGGGGCCTCTCGGGATTCCTCTCCCGTCGATACCGGGGCCAAAAACCTTGTGTGAAGTCAGGGCCGAAACCGAGGATTCCTCTCAGGGGCTGACATGGATCTTGGGGTGCTTCTGAAGTCCCCCCAGGGGAATCAAGCCTCGTCTCAAGTGGTGGCATGCACGTGCGCTTTCCCTCCAGGCTGTAGCAGCAATGTCACGCTTCCCGTCGCATGAATCAAAGGATCTGTGGTTTTCCCTCGAGGCTTTCCCTCGAGGCTTTCCCACAGGGCTGTCCCACGTGCCACCGTGGTGTGAGTCGATCCTCGGCGTGAAAGATGAGCCAGTGCAGGGCAAAGAGGTTCCTCTGGAATGGACTGAGACATCTGGGGGACTCTTGGAATGGTGGTACGACCATGGAGTTCTTCTCGCTTTCCTGTTGAGAGTGCCTCCTCTTGAGATGCGACGGGAACGCCGGGAATTCTTTCCCGTTGAAAGCAGGGAAAGGATCCCTCATCTCGAGCTACGAGGGGGAAACGGGGCTCCTCTGGATGCGGGCGGGACCATCGTGCTTCCTCTCGAGTGGAGACGGGTATGGCGGTGAACTTCTTGAGTTGCAGCAAGGGTGTGAAAGACCCTTTCGAAGTTCCAGAGGTTAGGTGTCATTAGTCTCCAGATGCCTCATCGGAAATAGGCCTCATCTCGCTTGGAAGGGAGAACTTCCTGGATTTTCTCGTGTTGCGGCAGGTGTTCTCGAGTTACGACGGGGACCTCAGGGACCCGCCCTGGTGGCCTCAGGAAAGGCCAGTCCCCATGCGAGTTGCTAGGTGGCCTCTCGGGATTCCTCTTCCGTCGGTTCCGGGGCCAAAATCCTTGTGTGGAGTCAGGGCCGGAACCGAGGATTCCTCTCAGGGGCTGGCATGGATCTTTGGGTACTTCTGGAGTCTCCCCATGGGAGTCAGGCCTCGTCTCGAGTGGGGGCATGCACGTACGCTTTCCTTCCAGGCTGTAGCAGCAATGTCACGCTTCCCGTCGCGTGGATCAAAGGATCTATGGTTTTCCCTCGAGGCTTTCCCTCGAGGCTTTCCCACAGGGCTGTCCCACGTGCCACCGTGGTGTGAGTCGATCCTCGGCGTGAAAGATGAGCCAGTGCAGGGCAAAGAGGTTCCTCTGGAATGGACTGAGACCTCTGGGGGACTCTTGGAATGGTGGTACGACCATGGAGTTGCTCTCGACTTTCCTGTTGAGAGTGCCTCCTCTTGAGATGCGACGGGAATGCCGGGAATTCTTTCCCGTTGAAAGCAGGGAAAGGATCCCTCATTTCGAGCTACGAGGGGGAAACGGGGCTCCTCTGGATGTGGGCGGGACCATCGTGCTTCCTCTCGAGTGGAGACGGGTATGGCGGTGAACTTCTTGAGTTGCAGCAAGGGTGTGAAAGACCCTTTAGAAATTCCAGAGGTTAGGTGTCATTCGTCTCCAGACGCCTCATCGGAAATAGGCCTCATCTCGCCTGGAAGGGAGAACTTCCTGGATTTTCTCGAGTTGCGGCAGGTGTTTTCAAGTTACGACGGGGACCTCAGGGACCCGCTCTGGTGGTCTCAGGAGAGGCCAGTCCCCATGCGAGTTGCTAGGGGGCCTCTCGGGATTCCTCTCCCGTCGATACCGGGGCCAAAAACCTTGTGTGGAGTCAGGGCCGGAACCGAGGATTCCTCTCAGGGGCTGACATGGATCTTTGGGTACTTCTGGAGTCTCCCCAAGGACGTCAGGCTTAGTCACGAGTCGGGGCATGCACGTGCGCTTTCCTTCCAGGCTGTAGCAGCAATGTCACGCTTCCCGTCGCGTGGATCAAAGGATCTGTGGTTTTCCCTCGAGGCTTTCCCACAGGGCTGTCCCACGTGCCACCGTGGTGTGAGTCGATCCTTGGTGTGAAAGATGAGCCAGTGCAGGGCAAAGAGGTTCCTGTGGAATGGACTGAGACATCTGGGGGACTCGTGGAATGGTGGTACGACCATGGAGTTCCTCTCGCCTTTCCTGTTGAGAGTGCCTCCTCTTGAGATGCGACGAGAACGCCGGGAATTCTTTCCCGTTGAAAGCAGGGAAAGGATCCCTCATCTCGAGCTACGAGGGGGAAACGGGGCTCTTCTGGATGTGGGCGGGACCATCGTGCTTCCTCTCGAGTGGAGACGGGTATGGCGGTGAACTTCTTGAATTGCGGCAAGGGTGTGAAAGACCCTTTCGAATTTCCAGAGGTTAGGTGTCATTAGTCTCCAGACGCCTCATCGGAAATAGGCCTCATCTCGCCTGGAAGGGAGAACTTCCTGGATTTTCTCGAGTTGCGGCAGGTGTTCTCGAGTTACGACGGGGACCTCAGGGACCCGCCCTGGTGGCCTCAGGAGAGGCCAGTCACCATGCGAGTTTCTAGGGGGCCTTTCGGGATTCCTCTCCCGTCGATACCGGGGCCAAAAACCTTGTGTGGAGTCAGGGCCGGAACCGAGGATTCCTCTCAGGGGCTGACATGGATCTTTGGGTACTTCTGGAGTCTCCCCAGGGGAGTCAGGCCTCGTCTCGATTGGGGGCATGCACGTGCGCTTTCCTTCTAGGCTGTAGCAGCAATGTCACGCTTCCCGTGGCGTGGATCAAAGGATCTGTGGTTTTCCTTCGAGGCTTTCCCTCGAGGCTTTCCCACAGGGCTGTCCCACGTGCCACCGTGGTGTGAGTCGATCCTCGGCGTGAAAGATGAGCCAGTGCAGGGCAAAGAGTTTCCTCTGGAATGGACTGAGACATCTGGGGGACTCTTGGAATGGTGGTAAGACCATGGAGTTCCTCTCGCCTTTCCTATTAAGAGTGCCTCCTCTTGAGATGCGACGGGAACGCCGGAAATTCTTTCCAGTTGAAAGCAGGGAAAGGATCCCTCATCTCGAGCTACGAGGGGGAAACGGGGCTCCTCTGGATGTGGGCGGGACTATCGTGCTTCCTCTCGTGTGGAGACGGGTATGGCGGTGAACTTCTTGAGTTGCAGCAAGGGTGTGAAAGACCCTTTCGAAGTTCCAGAGTTTAGGTGTCATTAGTCTCCAGACGCCTCATCGGAAATAGGCCTCATCTCGCCTGGAAGGGAGAACTTCCTGGATTTTCTCGAGTTGCGGCAGGTGTTCTCGAGTTACGACGGGGACCTCAGGGACCCGCCCTGGTGGCCTCAGGAGAGGCCAGTCCCCATGCGAGTTGCTAGGGGGCCTCTCGGGATTCCTCTCCCGTCGATACCGGGGCCAAAAACCTTGTGTGAATTCAGGGCCGGAACCGAGGATTCCTCTCAGGGGCTGACATCGATCTTGGGGTGCTTCTGAAGTCTCCCCAGGGGAATCAAGCCTCGTCTCAAGTGGGGGCATGCACGTGCGCTTTCCCTCCAGGCTGTAGCAGCAATGTCACGCTTCCCGTCGCATGAATCAAAGGATCTGTGGTTTTCCCTCGAGGCTTTCCCTCGAGGCTTTCCCACAGGGCTGTCCCACGTGCCACCGTGGTGTGAGTCGATCCTCGGCGTGAAAGATGAGCCAGTGCAGGGCAAAGAGGTTCCTCTGGAATGGACTGAGACATCTGGGGGACTCTTGGAATGGTGGTACGACCATGGAGTTCCTCTCGCTTTCCTGTTGAGAGTGCCTCCTCTTGAGATGCGACGGGAACGCCGGGAATTCTTTCCCGTTGAAAGCAGGGAAAGGATCCCTCATCTCGAGCTACGAGGGGGAAACGGGGCTCCTCTGGATGCGGGCGGGACCATCGTGCTTCCTCTCGAGTGGAGACGGGTATGGGGGTGAACTTCTTGAGTTGCAGCAAGGGTGTGAAAGACCCTTTCGAAGTTCCAGAGGTTAGGTGTCATTTGTCTCCAGACGCCTCATCGGTAATAGGCCTCATCTCGCCTGGAAGGGAGAACTTCCTGGATTTTCTCGAGATGCGGCAGGTGTTCTCGAGTTACGACGGGGACCTCAGGGACCCGCCCTGGTGCCCTCAGGAGAGGCCAGTCCCCATGCGAGTTGCTAGGGGGCCTCTCGGGATTCCTCTCCCGTCGATACCGGGGCCAAAAACCTTGTGTGGAGTCAGGGCCGGAACCGAGGATTCCTCTCAGGGGCTGACATGGATCTTTGGGTACTTCTGGAGTCTCCCCAGGGGAGTCAGGCCTCGTCTCGAGTGGGGGCATGCACGTGCGCTTTCCTTCCAGGCTGTAGCAGCAATGTCACGCTTCCCGTCGCGTGGATCAAAGGATCTGTGGTTTTCCCTCGAGGCTTTCCCTCGAGGCTTTCCCACAGGGCTGTCCCACGTGGCACCGTGGTGTGAGTTGATCCTCGGCGTGGAAGATGAGCCAGTGCAGGGCAAAGAGGTTCCTATGGAATGGACTGAGACATCTGGGGGACTCTTGGAATGGTGGTACGACCATGGAGTTCCTCTCGCCTTTCCTGTTGAGAGTGCCTCCACTTGAGATGCGACGGGAACGCCGGGAATTCTTTCCCGTTGAAAGCAGGGAAAGGATCCCTCATCTGAGCTACGAGGGGGAAACGGGGCTCCTCTGGATGTGGGCGGTACCATCGTGCTTCCTCTCGAGTGGAGATGGGTATGGCGGAGAACTTCTTGAGTTGCAGCAAGGGTGTGAGAGAACCTTTCGAAGTTCAAGAGGTTAGGTGTCATTAGTCTCCAGACGCCTCATCGGAAATAGGCCTCATCTCGCCTGGAAGGGAGAACTTCCTGGATTTTCTCGAGTTGCGGCAGGTGTTCTCGAGTTACGACGGGGACCTCAGGGACCCGCCCTGGTGGCCTCAGGAGAGGCCAGTCCCCATGCGAGTTGCTAGGGGGCCTCTCGGGGTCCTCTCCCGTCGATACCGGGGCCAAAATCCTTGTGTGGAGTCAGGGACGGAACCGAGGATTCCTCTCAGGGGCTGACATGGATCGTTGGGTACTTCTGGAGTCTCCCCAGGGGAGTCAGGCCTCGTCTCGAGTGGGGGCATGCACGTGCGCTTTCCTTCCAGGCTGTAGCAGCAATTTCACGCTTCCCGTCCCTGGATCAAAGGATCTGTGGTTTTCCCTCGAGGCTTTCCCTCGAGGCTTTCCCACAGGGCTGTCCCACGTGCCACCGTGGTGTGAGTCGATCCTTGGTGTGAAAGATGAGCCAGTGCAGGGCAAAGAGGTTCCTGTGGAATGGACTGAGACATCTGGGGGACTCGTGGAATGGTGGTACGACCATGGAGTTCCTCTCGCCTTTCCTGTTGAGAGTGCCTCCTCTTGAGATGCGACGAGAACGCCGGGAATTCTTTCCCGTTGAAAGCAGGGAAAGGATCCCTCATCTCGAGCTACGAGGGGGAAACGGGGCTCTTCTGGATGTGGGCGGGACCATCGTGCTTCCTCTCGAGTGGAGACGGGTATGGCGGTGAACTTCTTGAATTGCCGCAAGGGTGTGAAAGACCCTTTCGAATTTCCAGAGGTTAGGTGTCATTAGTCTCCAGAGCCTCATCGGAAATAGGCCTCATCTCGCCTGGAAGGGAGAACTTCCTGGATTTTCTCGAGTTGCGGCAGGTGTTCTCGAGTTACGACGGGGACCTCAGGGACCCGCCCTGGTGGCCTCAGGAGAGGCCAGTCACCATGCGAGTTTCTAGGGGGCCTCTCGGGATTCCTCTCCCGTCGATACCGGGGCCAAAAACCTTGTGTGGAGTCAGGGCCGGAACCGAGGATTCCTCTCAGGGGCTGACATGGATCTTTGGGTACTTCTGGAGTCTCCCCAGGGGAGTCAGGCCTCGTCTCGATTGGGGGCATGCACGTGCGCTTTCCTTCCAGGCTGTAGCAGCAATGTCACTCTTCCCGTGGCCTGGATCAAAGGATCTGTGGTTTTCCCTCGAGGCTTTCCCTCGAGGCTTTCCCACAGGGCTGTCCGACGTGCCACCGTGGTGTGAGTCGATCCTCGGCGTGAAAGATGAGCCAGTGCAGGGCAAAGAGGTTCCTCTGGAATGGACTGAGACATCTGGGGGACTCTTGGAATGGTGGTACGACCATGGATTTCCTCTCGCCTTTCCTGTTGAGAGTGCCTCCTCTTGAGATGCGACGGGAACGCCGGGAATTCTTTCCCGTTGAAAGCAGGGAAAGGATCCCACATCTCGAGCTACGAGGGGGAAACGGGGCTCCTCTGGATGTGGGCGGGACCATCGTGCTTCCTCTCGAGTGGAGACGGGTATGGCGGTGAACTTCTTGAGTTGCAGCAAGGGTGTGAAAGACCCTTTCGAAGTTCCAGAGGTTAGGTGTCATTAGTCTCCAGACGCCTCATCGGAAATAGGCCTCATCTCGCCTGGAAGGGAGAACTTCCTGGAGTTTCTCGAGTTGCGGCAGGTGTTCTCGAGTTACGACGGGGACCTCAGGGACCCGCCCTGGTGGCCTCAGGAGAGGCCAGTCCCCATGCGAGTTGCTAGGGGGCCTCTCGGGATTCCTCTCCCGTCGATACCGGGGCCAAAAACCTTGTGTGAAGTCAGGGCCGGAACCGAGGATTCCTCTCAGGGGCTGACATGGATCTTGGGGTGCTTCTGAAGTCTCCCCAGGGGAATCAAGCCTCGTCTCAAGTGGTGGCATGCACGTGCGCTTTCCCTCCAGGCTGTAGCAGCAATGTCACGCTTCCCGTCGCATGAATCAAAGGATCTGTGGTTTTCCCTCGAGGCTTTCCCTCGAGGCTTTCCCACAGGGCTGTCCCACGTGCCACCGTGGTGTGAGTCGATCCTCGGCGTGAAAGATGAGCCAGTGCAGGGCAAAGAGGTTCCTCTGGAATGGACTGAGACATCTGGGGGACTCTTGGAATGGTGGTACGACCATGGAGTTCCTCTCGCCTTTCCTGTTGAGAGTGCCTCCTCTTGAGATGCGATGGGAAAGCCGGGAATTCTTTCCCGTTGAAAGCAGGGAAAGGATCCCACATCTCGAGCTACGAGGGGGAAACGGGGCTCCTCTGGATGTGGGCGGGACCATCGTGCTTCCTCTCGAGTGGAGACGGGTATGGGGGTGAACTTCTTGAGTTGCAGCAAGGGTGTGAAAGACCCTTTCGAAGTTCCAGAGGTTAGGTGTCATTTGTCTCCAGACGCCTCATCGGTAATAGGCCTCATCTCGCCTGGAAGGGAGAACTTCCTGGATTTTCTCGAGATGCGGCAGGTGTTCTCGAGTTACGACGGGGACCTCAGGGACCCGCCCTGGTGCCCTCAGGAGAGGCCAGTCCCCATGCGAGTTGCTAGGGGGCCTCTCGGGATTCCTCTCCCGTCGATACCGGGGCCAAAAAGCTTGTGTGGAGTCAGGGCCGGAACCGAGGATTCCTCTCAGGGGCTGACATGGATCTTTGGGTACTTCTGGAGTCTCCCCAGGGGAGTCAGGCCTCGTCTCGATTGGGGGCATGCACGTGCGCTTTCCTTCCAGGCTGTAGCAGCAATGTCACTCTTCCCGTGGCCTGGATCAAAGGATCTGTGGTTTTCCCTCGAGGCTTTCCCTCGAGGCTTTCCCACAGGGCTGTCCGACGTGCCACCGTGGTGTGAGTCGATCCTCGGCGTGAAAGATGAGCCAGTGCAGGGCAAAGAGGTTCCTCTGGAATGGACTGAGACATCTGGGGGACTCTTGGAATGGTGGTACGACCATGGATTTCCTCTCGCCTTTCCTGTTGAGAGTGCCTCCTCTTGAGATGCGACGGGAACGCCGGGAATTCTTTCCCGTTGAAAGCAGGGAAAGGATCCCACATCTCGAGCTACGAGGGGGAAACGGGGCTCCTCTGGATGTGGGCGGGACCATCGTGCTTCCTCTCGAGTGGAGACGGGTATGGCGGTTAACTTCTTGAGTTGCAGCAAGGGTGTGAAAGACCCTTTCGAAGTTCCAGAGGTTAGGTGTCATTAGTCTCCAGACGCCTCATCGGAAATAGGCCTCATCTCGCCTGGAAGGGAGAACTTCCTGGAGTTTCTCGAGTTGCGGCAGGTGTTCTCGAGTTACGACGGGGACCTCAGGGACCCGCCCTGGTGGCCTCAGGAGAGGCCAGTCCCCATGCGAGTTTATAGGGGGCCTCTCGGGATTCCTCTCCCGTCGATACCGGGGCCAAAAACCTTGTGTGAAGTCAGGGCCGGAACCGAGGATTCCTCTCAGGGGCTGACATGGATCTTGGGGTGCTTCTGAAGTCTCCCCAGGGGAATCAAGCCTCGTCTCAAGTGGTGGCATGCACGTGCGCTTTCCCTCCAGGCTGTAGCAGCAATGTCACGCTTCCCGTCGCATGAATCAAAGGATCTGTGGTTTTCCCTCGAGGCTTTCCCTCGAGGCTTTCCCACAGGGCTGTCCCACGTGCCACCGTGGTGTGAGTCGATCCTCGGCGTGAAAGATGAGCCAGTGCAGGGCAAAGAGGTTCCTCTGGAATGGACTGAGACATCTGGGGGACTCTTGGAATGGTGGTACGACCATGGAGTTCCTCTCGCCTTTCCTGTTGAGAGTGCCTCCTCTTGAGATGCGATGGGAAAGCCGGGAATTCTTTCCCGTTGAAAGCAGGGAAAGGATCCCACATCTCGAGCTACGAGGGGGAAACGGGGCTCCTCTGGATGTGGGCGGGACCATCGTGCTTCCTCTCGAGTGGAGACGGGTATGGGGGTGAACTTCTTGAGTTGCAGCAAGGGTGTGAAAGACCCTTTCGAAGTTCCAGAGGTTAGGTGTCATTTGTCTCCAGACGCCTCATCGGTAATAGGCCTCATCTCGCCTGGAAGGGAGAACTTCCTGGATTTTCTCGAGATGCGGCAGGTGTTCTCGAGTTACGACGGGGACCTCAGGGACCCGCCCTGGTGCCCTCAGGAGAGGCCAGTCCCCATGCGAGTTGCTAGGGGGCCTCTCGGGATTCCTCTCCCGTCGATACCGGGGCCAAAAAGCTTGTGTGGAGTCAGGGCCGGAACCGAGGATTCCTCTCAGGGGCTGACATGGATCTTTGGGTACTTCTGGAGTCTCCCCAGGGGAGTCAGGCCTCGTCTCGAGTGGGGGCATGCACGTGCGCTTTCCTTCCAGGCTGTAGCAGCAATGTCACGCTTCCCGTCGCGTGGATCAAAGGATCTGTGGTTTTCCCTCGAGGCTTTCCCTCGAGGCTTTCCCACAGGGCTGTCCCACGTGCCACCGTGGTGTGAGTTGATCCTCGGCGTGGAAGATGAGGCAGTGCAGGGCAAAGAGGTTCCTATGGAATGGACTGAGACATCTGGGGGACTCTTGGAATGGTGGTACGACCATGGAGTTCCTCTCGCCTTTCCTGTTGAGAGTGCCTCCACTTGAGATGCGACGGGAACGCCGGGAATTCTTTCCCGTTGAAAGCAGGGAAAGGATCCCTCATCTGAGCTACGAGGGGGAAACGGGGCTCCTCTGGATGTGGGCGGTACCATCGTGCTTCCTCTCGAGTGGAGATGGGTATGGCGGAGAACTTCTTGAGTTGCAGCAAGGGTGTGAGAGAACCTTTCGAAGTTCAAGAGGTTAGGTGTCATTAGTCTCCAGACGCCTCATCGGAAATAGGCCTCATCTCGCCTGGAAGGGAGAACTTCCTGGATTTTCTCGAGTTGCGGCAGGTGTTCTCGAGTTACGACGGGGACCTCAGGGACCCGCCCTGGTGGCCTCAGGAGAGGCCAGTCCCCATGCGAGTTGCTAGGGGGCCTCTCGGGGTCCTCTCCCGTCGATACCGGGGCCAAAATCCTTGTGTGGAGTCAGGGACGGAACCGAGGATTCCTCTCAGGGGCTGACATGGATCTTTGGGTACTTCTGGAGTCTCCCCAGGGGAGTCAGGCCTCGTCTCGAGTGGGGGCATGCACGTGCGCTTTCCTTCCAGGCTGTAGCAGCAATTTCACGCTTCCCGTCCCTGGATCAAAGGATCTGTGGTATTCCCTCGAGGCTTTCCCTCGAGGCTTTCCCACAGGGCTGTCCCACGTGCTACCGTGGTGTGAGTCGATCCTTGGTGTGAAAGATGAGCCAGTGCAGGGCAAAGAGGTTCCTGTGGAATGGACTGAGACATCTGGGGGACTCGTGGAATGGTGGTACGACCATGGAGTTCCTCTCGCCTTTCCTGTTGAGAGTGCCTCCTCTTGAGATGCGACGAGAACGCCGGGAATTCTTTCCCGTTGAAAGCAGGGAAAGGATCCCTCATCTCGAGCTACGAGGGGGAAACGGGGCTCTTCTGGATGTGGGCGGGACCATCGTGCTTCCTCTCGAGTGGAGACGGGTATGGCGGTGAACTTCTTGAATTGCCGCAAGGGTGTGAAAGACCCTTTCGAATTTCCAGAGGTTAGGTGTCATTAGTCTCCCGACGCCTCATCGGAAATAGGCCTCATCTCGCCTGGAAGGGAGAACTTCCTGGATTTTCTCGAGTTGCGGCAGGTGTTCTCGAGTTACGACGGGGACCTCAGGGACCCGCCCTGGTGGCCTCAGGAGAGGCCAGTCACCATGCGAGTTTCTAGGGGGCCTCTCGGGATTCCTCTCCCGTCGATACCGGGGCCAAAAACCTTGTGTGGAGTCAGGGCCGGAACCGAGGATTCCTCTCAGGGGCTGACATGGATCTTTGGGTACTTCTGGAGTCTCCCCAGGGGAGTCAGGCCTCGTCTCGATTGGGGGCATGCACGTGCGCTTTCCTTCCAGGCTGTAGCAGCAATGTCACACTTCCCGTGGCCTGGATCAAAGGATCTGTGGTTTTCCCTCGAGGCTTTCCCTCGAGGCTTTCCAACAGGGCTGTCCGACGTGCCACCGTGGTGTGAGTCGATCCTCGGCGTGAAAGATGAGCCAGTGCAGGGCAAAGAGGTTCCTCTGGAATGGACTGAGACATCTGGGGGACTCTTGGAATGGTGGTACGACCATGGATTTCCTCTCGCCTTTCCTGTTGAGAGTGCCTCCTCTTGAGATGCGACGGGAACGCCGGGAATTCTTTCCCGTTGAAAGCAGGGAAAGGATCCCACATCTCGAGCTACGAGGGGGAAACGGGGCTCCTCTGGATGTGGGCGGGACCATCGTGCTTCCTCTCGAGTGGAGACGGGTATGGCGGTGAACTTCTTGAGTTGCAGCAAGGGTGTGAAAGACCCTTTCGAAGTTCCAGAGGTTAGGTATCATTAGTCTCCAGACGCCTCATCGGAAATAGGCCTCATCTCGCCTGGAAGGGAGAACTTCCTGTATTTTCTCGAGTTGCGGCAGGTGTTCTCGAGTTTCGACGGGGAGCTCAGGGACCCGCCCTGGTGGCCTCAGGAGAGGCCAGTCCCCATGCGAGTTGCTAGGGGGCCTCTCGGGATTCCTCTCCCGTCGATACCGGGTCCAAAAACCCTGTGTGGAGTCAGGGCCGGAACCGAGGATTCCTCTCAGGGGCTGACATGGATCTTTGGGTACTTCTGGAGTCTCCCAAGGGGAGTCAGGCCTCGTCTCGAGTGGGGGCATGCACGTGCGCTTTCCTTCCAGGCTGTTGCAGCAATGTCACGCTTCCCGTCGCGTGGATCAAAGGATCTGTGATTTTCCCTCGAGGCTTTCCCTCGAGGCTTTCCCACAGGGCTGTCCCACGTGTCAGCGTGGTGTGAGTCGATCCTCGGCGTGAAAGATGAGCCAGTGCAGGGCAAAGAGGTTCCTCTGGAATGGACTGAGACATCTGGGGGACTCTTGGAATGGTGGTACGACCATGGAGTTGCTCTCGACTTTCCTGTTGAGAGTGCCTCCTCTTGAGATGCGACGGGAACGCCGGGAATTCTTTCCCGTTGAAAGCAGGGAAAGGATCCCTCATCTCGAGCTACGAGGGGGATACGGGGCTCCTCTGGATGTGGGCGGGACCATCGTGCTTCCTCTCGAGTGGAGACGGGTATGGCGGTGAACTTCTTGAGTTGCAGCAAGGGTGTGAAAGACCCTTTCGAAGTTCCAGAGGTTAGGTGTCATTAATCTCCAGACGCCTCATCGGAAATAGGCCTCATCTCGCCTGGAAGGGAGAACTTCCTGGATTTTCTCGAGTTGCGGCAAGTGTTCTCGAGTTTCGACGGGGACCTCAGGGACCCGCTCTGGTGGTCTCAGGAGAGGCCAGTCCCCATGCGAGTTGCTAGGGGGCCTCTCGGGATTCTTCTCCCGTCGATACCGGGGCCAAAAACCTTGTGTGGAGTCAGGGCCGGAACCGAGGATTCCTCTCAGGGGCTGACATGGATCTTTGGGTACTTCTGGAGTCTCCCCAGGGACGTCAGGCTTAGTCACGTGTCGGGGCATGCACGTGCGCTTTCCTTCCAGGCTGTAGCAGCAATGTCACGCTTCCCGTCGCGTGGATCAAAGGATCTGTGGTTTTCCCTCGAGGCTTTCCCTCGAGGCTTTCCCACAGGGCTGTCCCTCGTGCCACCGTGGTGTGAGTCGATCCTCGGCGTGAAAGATGAGCCAGTGCAGGGCAAAGAGGTTCCTCTTTAATGGACTGAGACATCTGGGGGACTCCTGGAATGGTGCTACGACCATGGAGTTCCTATCGCCTTTCCTGTTGAGAGTGCCTCCTCCTGAGATGCGACGGGAAAGCCTGGAATTCTTTCCCGTTAAAAGCAGGGATAGGATCCCTCATCTCGAGCTACGAGGGGGAAACGGGGCTCCTCTGGATGTGGGCGGGACCATCGTGCTTTCTCTCGAGTGGAGACGGGTATGGCGGTGAACTTCTTGAGTTGCAGCAAGGGTGTGAATGACCCTTTCGAATTTCCAGAGGTTAGGTGTCATTAGTCTCCAGACGCCTCATCGGAAATAGGCCTCATCTCGCCTGGAAGGGAGAACTTCCTGGAATTTCTCGAGTTGCGGCAGGTGTTCTCGAGTTACGAAGGGGACATCAGGGAACCGCCCTGATGTCCTCAGGAAAAGCCAGTCCCCATGCGAGTTGCTAGGGGGCCTCTAGGGATTCCTTTCCCGTCGATACCGGGGCCAAAATCCTTTTGTGGAGTCAGGGCCGGAACCGAGGATTCCACTCAGGGGCTGACATGAATCTTGGGGGTACTTCTGAAGTCTCCCCAGGGGAGTCAGGCCTCGTCTCGAGTGGGGGCATGCACGTGCCCTTTCCCTCCAGGCTGTAGCAGTAATGTCACGCTTCCCGTCGCGTGAATCTAAGGATCTGTGGTTTTCCCTCAAGGCTTTCCCTCGAGGCTTTCCAACAGGGCTGTCCCACGTGCCACCGTGGTGTGAGTCGATCCTCGGCGTGAAAGATGAGCCAGTGCAGGGCAAAGAGGTTCCTCTGGAATGGACTGAGACATCTGGGGGAGTCTTGGAATGGTGGTACGATCATGGAGTTCCTCTCGCCTTTCCTGTTGAGAGTGCCTCCTTTTGAGATGCGACGGGAACGCCGGAAATTCTTTCCCGTTGAAAGCAGGCAAAGGATCCCTTATCTCGAGCTACGAGGGGGAAACGGGGCTCCTCTGGATGTGGGCGGGACCATCGTGCTTCCTTTCGAGTGTAGACGGGTATGGCGGTGAACTTCTTGAGTTGCAGCAAGGGTGTGAAAGGCCCTTTCGAAGTTCCCGACTTTAGGTGTCATTAGTCTCCAGAGGCCTCATCGGAAATTGGCCTCATCTCGCCTGGAAGGGAGAACTTCCTGGATTTCTCGAGTTGCGGCAGGTGTTCTCGAGTTACGACGGGGACCTCAGGGACCCGCCCTGGTGGCCTCAGGAGAGGCCAGTCCCCATGCGAGTTGCTAGGGGGCCTCTCGGGATTCCTCTCCCGTCGATACCGGGGCCAAAGCCTTGTGTGGAGTCAGGGCCGGAACCGAGGATTCCTCTCAGGGGCTGAAATGGATCTTTGGGTACTTCTGGAGTCTCCCCAGGGGAGTCAGGCCTCGTCTCGAGTGGGGGCATGCACGTGCGCTTTCCTTCCAGGCTGTAGCAGCAATGTCACGCTTCCCGTCGCGTGGATCAAAGGATCTGTGGTTTTCCCTCGAGGCTTTCCCTCGAGGCTTTCCCACAGGGCTGTTCCACGTGCCACCGTGGTATGAGTCGATCCTCGGCGTGAAAGATGAGCCAGTGCAGGGCAAAGAGGTTCCTCTGGAATGGACAGAGACATCTGGGGGACTCTTGGAATGGTGGTACGACCATGGAGTTCCTCTCGCCTTTCCTGTTGAGAGTGCCTCCTCTTGAGATGCGACGGGAACGCTGGGAATTCTTTCCCGTTGAAAGCAGGGAAAGGATCCCTCATCTCGAGCTACGAGGGGGAAACGGGGCTCCTCTGGATGTGGGCGGGACCATCGTGCTTCCTCTCGAGTGGAGACGGGTATGGCGGTGAACTTCTTAAGTTGCAGCAAGGGTGTGAAAGACCCTTTCGAAGTTCCAGAGGTTAGGTGTCATTAGTCTCCAGACGCCTCATCGGAAATAGGCCTCATCTCGCCTGGAAGGGAGAACTTCCTGGATTTTCTCGAGTTGCGGCAGCTGTTCTCGAGTTACGACGGGGACCTCAGGGACCCGCCCTGGTGGCCTCAGGAGAGGCCAGTCCCCATGCGAGTTGCTAGGGGGCCTCTCGGGATTCCTCTCCCGTCGATACCGGGGCCAAAAACCTTGTGTGCAGTCAGGGCCGGAACCGAGGATTCCTCTCAGGGGCTGACATGGATCTTTGGGTACTTGTGGAGTCTCCCCAGGGGAGTCAGGCCTCGTCTCGAGTGGCGGCATGCACGTGCGCTTTCCTTCCAGGCTGTAGCAGCAATGTCACGCTTCCCGTGGCGTGGATCAAAGGATCTGTGGTTTTCCCTCGAGGCTTTCCCACAGGGCTGTCCCACGTGCCATCGTGGTGTGAGTCGATCCTCGGCGTGAAAGATGAGCCAGTGCAGGGCAAAGAGGTTCCTCTGGAATGGACTGAGACATCTGGGGGACTCTTGGAATGGTGGTACGACCATAGAGTTCCTCTCGCCTTTCCTGTTGAGAGTGCCTCCTCTTGAGATGAGACGGGAACGCCGGGAATTCTTTCCCGTTGAAAGCAGGGAAAGGATCCCTCATCTAGAGCTACGAGGGGGAAACGGGGCTCCTCTGGATGTGGGCGGGACCATCGTGCTTCCTCTCGAGTGGAGACGGGTATGGCGGTGAACTTCTTGAGTTGCAGCAAGGGTGTGAAAAACCCTTTCGAAGTTCC
Source organism: Capricornis sumatraensis (assembly GCF_032405125.1). NCBI lineage: Eukaryota > Metazoa > Chordata > Mammalia > Artiodactyla > Bovidae > Capricornis > Capricornis sumatraensis. The sequence continues at coordinate 2,054,860 of NC_091090.1, read as the reverse complement.
AGAGGTTAGGTGTCATTAGTCTCCAGACGCCTCATCGGAAATAGGCCTCATCTCGCCTGGAAGGGAGAACTTCCTGGATTTTCTCGAGTTGCGCCAGGTGTTCTCGAGTTACGACGGGGACCTCAGGGACCCGCCCTGGTGGCCTCAGGAAAAGCCAGTCTCCATGCGAGTTGCTAGGGGGCCTCTCGGGATTCCTCTCCCGTCGATACCGGGGCCAAAAACCTTGTGTGGAGTCAGGGCCGGAACCGAGGATTCCTCTCAGGGGTGACATGGATCTTTGGGTACTTCTGGAGTCTCCCCAGGGGAGTCAGGCCTCGTCTCGAGTGGGGGCATGCACGTGCGCTTTCCTTCCAGGCTGTAGCAGCAATGTCACGCTTCCCGTCGCGTGGATTAAAGGATCTGTGGTTTTCCCTCGAGGCTTTCCCTCGAGGCTTTCCCACAGGGCTGTCCCACGTGCCACCGTGGTGTGAGTCGATCCTCGGCGTGAAAGATGAGCCAGTGCAGGGCAAAGAGGTTCCTCTTTAATGGACTGAGACATCTGGGGGACTCCTGGAATGGTGGTACGACCATGGAGTTCCTATCGCCTTTCCTGTTGAGAGTGCCTCCTCCTGAGATGCGACGGGAAAGCCTGGAATTCTTTCCCGTTAAAAGCAGGGTGAGGATCCCTCATCTCGAGCTACGAGGGGGAAACGGGGCTCCTCTGGATGTGGGCGGGACCATCGTGCTTCCTCTCGAGTGGAGACGGGTATGGCGGTGAACTTCTTGAGTTGCAGCAAGGGTGTGAAAGACCCTTTCGAAGTTCCAGAGGTTAGGTGTCATTAGTCTCCAGACGCCTCATCGGAAATAGGCCTCATCTCGCCTGGAAGGGAGAACTTCCTGGAATTTCTCGAGTTGCGGCAGGTGTTCTCGAGTTACGAAGGGGACATCAGGGAACCGCCCTGGTGTCCCAGGAAAAGCCAGTCCCCATGCGAGTTGCTAGGGGGCCTCTAGGGATTCCTTTCCCGTCGATACCGGGGCCAAAATCCTTTTGTGGAGTCAGGGCCGGAACCGAGGATTCCACTCAGGGGCTGACATGAATCTTGGGGTACTTCTGAAGTCTCCCCAGGGGAGTCAGGCCTCGTCTCGAGTGGGGGCATGCACGTGCCCTTTCCCTCCAGGCTGTAGCAGTAATGTCACGCTTCCCGTCGCGTGAATCTAAGGATCTGTGGTTTTCCCTCAAGGCTTTCCCTCGAGGCTTTCCAACAGGGCTGTCCCACGTGCCACCGTGGTGTGAGTCGATCCTCGGCGTGAAAGATGAGCCAGTGCAGGGCAAAGAGGTTCCTCTGGAATGGACTGAGACATCTGAGGGACTCTTGGAATGGTGGTACGACCATGGAGTTCCTCTTGCCTTTCCTGCTGAGAGTGCCTCCTCTTGAGATGCGTCGGGAAAGCCGGGAATTCTTTCCCGTTGAAAGCAGGGAAAGGATCCCTCATCTCGAGCTACGAGGGGGAAACGGGGCTCCTCTGGATGTGGGCCGGACCATAGTGCTTCCTCTCGAGTGGAGACGGGTATGGTGGTGAACATCTTGAGTTGCAGCAAGGGTGTGAAAGACCCTTTCGAAGTTCCAGAGGTTAGGTGTCATTAGTCTCCTGACACCTCATCGGAAATAGGCCTCATCTCGCCTGGAAGGGAGAACTTCCTGGATTTTCTCGAGTTGCGGCAGGTGTTCTCGAGTTACGACGGGGACCTCAGGGACACGCCCTGGTGGCCTCAGGAGAGGCCAGTCCCCATGCGAGTTGCTAGGAGGCCTCTCGGGATTCCTCTCCCGTCGATACCGGGGCCAAAAACCTTGTGTGCTGTCAGGGCCGGAACCGAGGATTACTCTCAGGGGCTGACATGGATCTTTGGGTACTTCTGGAGTCTCCCCAGGGGAGTCAGGCCTCGTCTCGAGTGGGGGCATCCACGTGCGCTTTCCGTCCAGGCTGTAGCAGCAATGTCACGCTTCCCGTGGCGTGGATCAAAGAATCTGTGGTTTTCCCTCGAGGCTTTCCCACAGGGCTGTCCCACGTGCCACCGTGGTGTGAGTCGATCCTCGGCGTGAAAGATGAGCCAGTGCAGGGCAAAGAGGTTCCTCTGTAATGGACTGAGACATCTGGGGGACTCTTGGAATGGTGGTACGACCATGGAGTTCCTCTCGCCTTTCCTGTTGAGAGTGCCTCCTCTTGAGATGCGACGGGAAAGCCGGGAATTCTTTCCCGTTGAAAGCAGGGAAAGGATCCCTCATCTCGAGCTCCGAGGGGAAAACGGGGCTCCTCTGGATGTGGGCGGGACCATCGTGCTTCCTCTCGAGTGGAGACGGGTATGGCGGTGAACTTCTTGAGTTGCAGCAAGGGTGTGAAAGACCCTTTCGAAGTTCCAGAGGTTAGGTGTCATTAGTCTCCAGACGCCTCATCGGAAATAGGCCTCATCTCGCCTGGAAGGGAGAACTTCCTGGATTTTCTCGAGTTGCGGCAGGTGTTCTCGAGTTACGACGGGGACCTCAGGGACCCGCCCTGGTGGCCTCAGGAGAGGCCAGTCCCCATGCGAGTTGCTAGGGGGCCTCTCGGGATTCCTCTCCCGTCGATACTGGGGCCAAAAACCTTGTGTGCAGTCAGGGCCGGAACCGAGGATTCCTCTCAGGGGCTGACATGGAACTTTGGGTACTTCTGGAGTCTCCCCAGGGGAGTCAGGCCTCGTCTCGAGTTGGGGCATCCACGTGCGCTTTCCGTCCAGGCTGTAGCAGCAATGTCACGCTTCCCGTGGCGTGGATCAAAGGATCTGTGTCTTTCCCTCGAGGCTTTCCCACAGGGCTGTCCCACGTGCCACCGTGGTGTGAGTCGATCCTCGGCGTTAAAGATGAGCCAGTGCAGGGCAATGAGTTTCCTCTGGAATGGACTGTGACATCTGGGGGGCTCTTGGAATGGTGGTACGACCATGGAGTTCCTCTCGCCTTTCCTGTTGAGAGTGCCTCCTCTTGAGATGCGACGGGAACGCCGGGAATTCTTTCCCGTTGAAAGCAGGGAAAGGATCCCTCATCTCGAGCTCAGAGGGGGAAATGGGGCTACTCTGGATGTGGGCGGGACCATCGTGCTTCCTCTCGAGTGGAGACGGGTATGGCGGTGAACTTCTTGAGTTGCAGCAAGGGTGTGAAAGACCCTTTCGAAGTTCCAGAGGTTAGGTGTCATTAGTCTCCAGACGCCTCATCGGAAATAGGCCTCATCTCGCCTGGAAGGGAGAACTTCCTGGATTATCTCGAGTTGTGGCAGGTGTTCTCGAGTTACGACGGGGACCTCAGGGACCCGCACTGGTGGCCTCAGGAGAGGCCAGTCCCCATGCGAGTTGCTAGGGGGCCTCTCGGGATTCCTCTCCCGTCGATACGGGGGCCAAAAACCTTGTGTGGAGTCAGGGCCGGAACCGAGCATTCCTCTCAGGGGCTGACATGGATCTGTGGGTACTTGTGGAGTCTCCCCAGGGGAGTCCGGCCTCGTTTCGAGTGGGGGCATGCACGTGCGCTTTCCTTCCAGGCTGTAGCAGCAATGTCACGCCTCCCGTCGCGTGGATCAAAGGATCTGTGGTTTTCCCTCGAGGCTTTCCCTCGAGGCTTTCCCACAGGGCTGTCCCACGTGCCACCGTGGTGTGAGTCGATCCTCGGCGTGAAAGATGAGCCAGTGCAGGGCAAAGAGTTTCCTCTGGAATGGACTGCGACATCTGGGGGACTCTTGGAATGGTGGTACGACCATGGAGTTCCTCTCGCCTTTCCTGTTGAGAGTGCCTCCTCTTGAGATGCGACGGGAACGCCGGGAATTCTTTCCCGTTGAAAGCAGGGAAAGGATCCCTCATCTCGAGCTACGAGGGGGAAACGGGGCTCCTCTGGATGTGGTCGGGACCATCTTGCTTCCTCTCGAGTGGAGACGGGTATGGCAGTGAACTTCTTGAGTTGCAGCAAGGGTGTGAAAGACCCTTTCGAAGTTCCAGAGTATCGGTGTGATTAGTCTCCAGACGCCTCATCGGAAATAGTCCTCATCTCGCCTGGAAGAGAGAAATTCCTGGATTTTCTCGAGTTGCGGCAGGAGTTCTCGAGTTACGGCGGTGACATCAGGGACCCGCCCTGGTGGCCTCAGGAGATGCCAGTCCCTATGCGAGTTGCTAGGGGGCCTCTCGGGATTCCTCTCCCGTCGATACCGGGGCCAAAAACCTTGTGTGGAGTCACGGCCGGAACCGAGGATTCCTCTCAGGGGCTGACATGGATCTTTGGGTACTTCTGGAGTCTCCTCAGGGGAGTCAGGCCTCGTCTCGAGTGGGGGCATGCACGTGCGCTTTCCTTCCAGGTTGTAACAGCAATGTCACCCTTCCCGTCGCGTGGATCAACGGATCTGTGGTTTTCCCTCGAGGCTTTCCCTCGAGGCTTTCCCACAGGGCTGTCCCGCGTGCCATCGTGGTGTGAGTCGATCCTCGGCGTGAAAGATGAGCCAGTGCAGGGCAAAGAGATTTCTCTGGAATGGACTGAGACATCTGGGGGACTCTTGGAATGGTGGTACGACCATGGAGTTCCTCTCGCCTTTCCTGTTGAGAGTGCCTCCTCTTGAGATGCGACGGGAACGCCGGGAATTCTTTACCGTTGAAAGCAGGGAAAGGATCCCTCATATCGAGCTACGAGGGGGAAACGGGGCTCCTGTGGATGTGGGCGGGACCATCGTGCTTCCGCTCGAGTGGAGACGGGTTTGTCGGTGAACTTCTTGAGTTGCAGCAAGGGTGTGAAAGACCCTTTCAAAGTTCCAGAGGTTAGGTGTCATTAGTCTCCAGACACCTCATCGGAAATAGGCCTCATCTCGCCTGGAAGGGAGAACTTCCTGGATTTTCTCGAGTTGCGGCAGGTGTTCTCGAGTTACGACGGGGACCTCAGGGACCCGCCCTGGTGGCCTCAGGAGAGGCCAGTCCCCATGAGACTTGCTAGGGGGCCTCTCGGGATTCCTCTCCCGTCGATACCGGGGCCAAAAACCTTGTGAGGAGTCAGGGCCGGAACCGAGGATTCCTCTCAGGGGCTGACATGGATCTTTGGGTACTTCTGGAGTCTCCCAAGCGGTGTCAGGTCTCGTCTCGTGTGGGGGCATGCACGTGCGCTTTCCTTCCAGGCTGTAACCGCAATGTCACGCTTCCCGTCGCGTGGATCAAAGGATCTGTGGTTTTCCCTCGAGGCTTTCCCACAGGGCTGTCCCACGTGCCACCGTGGTGTGAGTCGATCCTCGGCGTGAAAGATGAGCCAGTGCAGGGCAAAGAGGTTCCTCTGTAATGGACTGAGACATCTGGGGGACTCTTGGAATGGTGGTACGACCATGGAGTTCCTCTCGCCTTTCCTGTTGAGAGTGCCTCCTCTTGAGATGCGACGGGAAAGCCGGGAATTCTTTCCCGTTGAAAGCAGGGAAAGGATCCCTCATCTCGAGCTCCGAGGGGAAAACGGGGCTCCTCTGGATGTGGGCGGGACCATCGTGCTTCCTCTCGAGTGGAGACGGGTATGGCGGTGAACTTCTTGAGTTGCAGCAAGGGTGTGAAAGACCCTTTCGAAGTTCCAGAGGTTAGGTGTCATTAGTCTCCAGACGCCTCATCGGAAATAGGCCTCATCTCGCCTGGAAGGGAGAACTTCCTGGATTTTCTCGAGTTGCGGCAGGTGTTCTCGAGTTACGACGGGGACCTCAGGGACCCGCCCTGGTGGCCTCAGGAGAGGCCAGTCCCCATGCGAGTTGCTAGGGGGCCTCTCGGGATTCCTCTCCCGTCGATACTGGGGCCAAAAACCTTGTGTGCAGTCAGGGCCGGAACCGAGGATTCCTCTCAGGGGCTGACATGGAACTTTGGGTACTTCTGGAGTCTCCCCAGGGGAGTCAGGCCTCGTCTCGAGTTGGGGCATCCACGTGCGCTTTCCGTCCAGGCTGTAGCAGCAATGTCACGCTTCCCGTGGCGTGGATCAAAGGATCTGTGTCTTTCCCTCGAGGCTTTCCCACAGGGCTGTCCCACGTGCCACCGTGGTGTGAGTCGATCCTCGGCGTTAAAGATGAGCCAGTGCAGGGCAATGAGTTTCCTCTGGAATGGACTGTGACATCTGGGGGGCTCTTGGAATGGTGGTACGACCATGGAGTTCCTCTCGCCTTTCCTGTTGAGAGTGCCTCCTCTTGAGATGCGACGGGAACGCCGGGAATTCTTTCCCGTTGAAAGCAGGGAAAGGATCCCTCATCTCGAGCTCAGAGGGGGAAATGGGGCTACTCTGGATGTGGGCGGGACCATCGTGCTTCCTCTCGAGTGGAGACGGGTATGGCGGTGAACTTCTTGAGTTGCAGCAAGGGTGTGAAAGACCCTTTCGAAGTTCCAGAGGTTAGGTGTCATTAGTCTCCAGACGCCTCATCGGAAATAGGCCTCATCTCGCCTGGAAGGGAGAACTTCCTGGATTATCTCGAGTTGTGGCAGGTGTTCTCGAGTTACGACGGGGACCTCAGGGACCCGCACTGGTGGCCTCAGGAGAGGCCAGTCCCCATGCGAGTTGCTAGGGGGCCTCTCGGGATTCCTCTCCCGTCGATACGGGGGCCAAAAACCTTGTGTGGAGTCAGGGCCGGAACCGAGCATTCCTCTCAGGGGCTGACATGGATCTGTGGGTACTTGTGGAGTCTCCCCAGGGGAGTCCGGCCTCGTTTCGAGTGGGGGCATGCACGTGCGCTTTCCTTCCAGGCTGTAGCAGCAATGTCACGCCTCCCGTCGCGTGGATCAAAGGATCTGTGGTTTTCCCTCGAGGCTTTCCCTCGAGGCTTTCCCACAGGGCTGTCCCACGTGCCACCGTGGTGTGAGTCGATCCTCGGCGTGAAAGATGAGCCAGTGCAGGGCAAAGAGTTTCCTCTGGAATGGACTGCGACATCTGGGGGACTCTTGGAATGGTGGTACGACCATGGAGTTCCTCTCGCCTTTCCTGTTGAGAGTGCCTCCTCTTGAGATGCGACGGGAACGCCGGGAATTCTTTCCCGTTGAAAGCAGGGAAAGGATCCCTCATCTCGAGCTACGAGGGGGAAACGGGGCTCCTCTGGATGTGGTCGGGACCATCTTGCTTCCTCTCGAGTGGAGACGGGTATGGCAGTGAACTTCTTGAGTTGCAGCAAGGGTGTGAAAGACCCTTTCGAAGTTCCAGAGTATCGGTGTGATTAGTCTCCAGACGCCTCATCGGAAATAGTCCTCATCTCGCCTGGAAGAGAGAAATTCCTGGATTTTCTCGAGTTGCGGCAGGAGTTCTCGAGTTACGGCGGTGACATCAGGGACCCGCCCTGGTGGCCTCAGGAGATGCCAGTCCCTATGCGAGTTGCTAGGGGGCCTCTCGGGATTCCTCTCCCGTCGATACCGGGGCCAAAAACCTTGTGTGGAGTCACGGCCGGAACCGAGGATTCCTCTCAGGGGCTGACATGGATCTTTGGGTACTTCTGGAGTCTCCTCAGGGGAGTCAGGCCTCGTCTCGAGTGGGGGCATGCACGTGCGCTTTCCTTCCAGGTTGTAACAGCAATGTCACCCTTCCCGTCGCGTGGATCAACGGATCTGTGGTTTTCCCTCGAGGCTTTCCCTCGAGGCTTTCCCACAGGGCTGTCCCGCGTGCCATCGTGGTGTGAGTCGATCCTCGGCGTGAAAGATGAGCCAGTGCAGGGCAAAGAGATTTCTCTGGAATGGACTGAGACATCTGGGGGACTCTTGGAATGGTGGTACGACCATGGAGTTCCTCTCGCCTTTCCTGTTGAGAGTGCCTCCTCTTGAGATGCGACGGGAACGCCGGGAATTCTTTACCGTTGAAAGCAGGGAAAGGATCCCTCATATCGAGCTACGAGGGGGAAACGGGGCTCCTGTGGATGTGGGCGGGACCATCGTGCTTCCGCTCGAGTGGAGACGGGTTTGTCGGTGAACTTCTTGAGTTGCAGCAAGGGTGTGAAAGACCCTTTCAAAGTTCCAGAGGTTAGGTGTCATTAGTCTCCAGACACCTCATCGGAAATAGGCCTCATCTCGCCTGGAAGGGAGAACTTCCTGGATTTTCTCGAGTTGCGGCAGGTGTTCTCGAGTTACGACGGGGACCTCAGGGACCCGCCCTGGTGGCCTCAGGAGAGGCCAGTCCCCATGAGACTTGCTAGGGGGCCTCTCGGGATTCCTCTCCCGTCGATACCGGGGCCAAAAACCTTGTGAGGAGTCAGGGCCGGAACCGAGGATTCCTCTCAGGGGCTGACATGGATCTTTGGGTACTTCTGGAGTCTCCCAAGCGGTGTCAGGTCTCGTCTCGTGTGGGGGCATGCACGTGCGCTTTCCTTCCAGGCTGTAACCGCAATGTCACGCTTCCCGTCGCGTGGATCAAAGGATCTGTGGTTTTCCCTCGAGGCTTTCCCACAGGGCTGTCCCGAGTGCCATCGTGGTGTGAGTCGATCCTCGGCGTGAAAGATGAGCCAGTGCAGGGCAAAGAGGTTCCTCTGGAATGGACTGAGACATCTGGGGGACTCTTGGAATGGTGGTACGACCATAGAGTTCCTCTCGCCTTTCCTGTTGAGAGTGCCTCCTCTTGAGATGCGACGGGAACGCCGGGAATTCTTTCCCGTTGAAAGCAGGGAAAGGATCCCTCATCTCGAGCTACGAGGGGGAAACGGGGCTCCTCTGGATGTGGGCGGGACCATCGTGCTTCCTCTCGAGTGGAGACGGGTATGGCGGTGAACTTCTTGAGTTGCAGCAAGGGTGTGAAAGACCCTTTCGAAGTTCCAGAGGTTAGGTGTCATTAGTCTCCAGACGCCTCATCGGAAATAGGCCTCATCTCGCCTGGAAGGGAGAACTTCCTTGATTTTCTCGAGTTGCGGCAGGTGTTCTCGAGTTACGACGGGGACCTCAGGGACCCGCCCTGGTGGCCTCAGGAACGGCCAGTCCCCATGCGAGTTGCTAGGGGGCCTCTCGAGATTCCTCTCCCGTCGATACCGGGGCCAAAAACCTTGTGTGGAGTCAGGGCCGGAACCCAGGATTCCTCTCAGGGGCTGACATTGATCTTTGGGTACTTCTGGAGTCTCCCCAGGGGAGTCAGGCCTCGTCTCGAGTGGGGGCATGCACGTGCACTTTCCTTCCAGGCTGTAGCAGCAATGTCACGCTTCCCGTCGCGTGGATCAAAGGATCTGTGGTTTTCCCTCGAGGCTTTCCCTCGAGGCTTTCCCACAGGGCTGTCCCACGTGCCACCGTGGTGTGAGTCGATCCTCGGCGTGAAAGATGAGCCAGTGCAGGGCAAAGAGGTTCCTCTGTAATGGACTTTGACATCTGGGGGACTCTTGGAATGGTGGTACGACCATGGAGTTCCTCTCGCCTTTCCTGTTGAGAGTGCCTCCTCTTGAGATGCGACGGGAACACCGGGAATTCTTTCCCGTTGAAAGCAGGGAAAGGATCCCTCATTTCGAGCTACGAGGGGGAAACGGGGCTCCTCTGGATGAGGGCCGGAACATCGTGCTTCCTCTCGAGTGGAGACGGGTATGGCGGCGAACTTCTTGAGTTGCAGCAAGAGTGTGAAAGACCCTTTCGAAGTTCCAGAGGTTAGGTGTCATTAGTCTCCAGACGCCTCATCGGAAATAGGCCTCATCTCGCCTGGAAGGGAGAACTTCCTGGATTTTCTCGAGTTGCGGCAGGTGTTCTCGAGTTACGACGGGGACCTCAGGGACCCGCCCTGGTGGCCTCAGGAACGGACAGTCCCCATGCGAGTTGCTAGGGGGCCTCTCGGGATTCCTCTCCCGTCGATACCGGGGCCAAAAACCTTGTGTGGAGTCAGGGCCGGAACAAAGGATTTCTCTCAGGGGCTGACATGGATCTTTGGGTACTTCTGGAGTCTCCCCAGGGGAGTCAGGCATCGTCTCGATTGGGGGCATGCACGTGCGCTTTCCTTCCAGGCTGTAGCAGCAATGTCACGCTTCCCGTCGCGTGGATCAAAGGATCTGTGGTTTTCGCTCGTGGCTTTCCCTCGAGGCTTTTCCACAGGGCTGTCCCACGTGCCACCGTGGTGTGAGTCGATCCTCGGCGTGAAAGATGAGGCAGTACAGGGCAAAGAGGTTCCTCTGGAATGGACTGAGACATCTGGGGGACTCTTGGAATGGTGGTACGACCATAGAGTTCCTCTCGCCTTTCCTGTTGAGAATGCCTCCTGTTGAGATGCTACGGGAACGCCGGGAATTCTTTCCCGTTGAAAGCAGGGAAAGGATCCCTCATCTCGAGCTACGAGGGGGAAACGGGACTCCTCTGGATGTGGGCGGGACCATCGTGCTTCCTCTCGAGTGGAGACGGGTATGGCGGTGAACTTCTTGAGTTCTAGCAAGGGTGTGAAAGACCCTTTCGAAGTTCCAGAGGTTAGGTGTCATTAGTCTCCAGACGCCTCATCGGAAATAGGCCTCATCTCGCCTGGAAGGGAGAACTTCCTGGATTTTCTCGAGTTGCGGCAGGTGTTCTCGAGTTACGACGGGGACCTCAGGGACCCTCCCTGGTGGCCTCAGGAGAGGCCAGTCCCCATGAGAGTTGCTAGGGGGCCTCTCGGGATTCCTCTCCCGTCGATACCGGAGCCAAAAACCTTGTGTGGAGTCAGGGCCGGAACCGAGGATTCCTCTCATGGGCTGACATGGATCTTTGGGTACTTCTGGAGTCTCCCCAGGGGAGTCAGGCCTCGTCTCGAGAGGGGGCATGCACGTGCGCTTTCCTTCCAGGCTGTAGCAGCAATGTCACGCTTCCCGTCGCGTGGATCAAAGGATCTGTGGTTTTCCCTCGAGGCTTTCCCTCGAGGCTTTCCCACAGGGCTGTCCCACGTACCACCGTGGTGTGAGTCGATCCTCGGCGTGAAAGATGAGCCAGTGAAGGCAAAGAGGTTCCTCTGTAATGGACTGATATATCTGGGGGACCTTTGAAATGGTGGTATGAACATGGAGTTCCTCTCGCCTTTCCTGTTGAGAGTGCCTCCTCTTGAGATGCGACGGGAACGCCGGGAATTCTTTCCCGTTGAAAGCAGGGAAAGGATCCCTCATCTCGAGCTACGAGGGGGAAACGGGGCTCCTCTGGATGTGGGCGGGACCATCGTGCTTCGTCTCGAGTGGAGACGGGTATGGCGGTGAACTTCTTGAGTTGCAGCAAGGGTGTGAAAGTCCCTTTCGAAGTTCCAGAGGTTAGGTGTCATTAGTCTCCATGCGCCTCATCGGAAATAGGCCTCATCTCGCCTGGAAGGGAGAACTTCCTGGATTTTCTCGAGTTGCGGCAGGTGTTCTCGAGTTACGACGGGGACCAAAGGGACCCGCCCTGGTGGCCTCAGGAGAGGCCAATCCCCATGCGAGTTGCTAGGGGGCCTCTCGGGATTCCTCTCCTGTCGTTACCGGGGCCAAAAACCTTGTGTGGAGTCAGGGCCGGAACCGAGGATTCCTCTCAGGGGCTGACATGGATCTTTGGGTACTTCTGGAGTCTCCCAAGCGGTGTCAGGCCTCGTCTCGTGTGGGGGCATGCACGTGCGCTTTCCTTCCAGGCTGTAACAGCAATGTCAGGCTTCCCGTCGCGTGGATCAAAGGATCTGTGGTTTTCCCTCGAGGCTTTCCCTCGAGGCTTTCCCACAGGGCTGTCCCACGTGCCACTGTGGTGTGAGTCGATCCTCGGCGTGAAAGATGAGCCAGTGCAGGGCAAAGAGGTTCCTCTGGAATGGACTGAGACATCTGGGGGACTCTTGGAATGGTGGTACGACCATGGAGTTCCTCTCGCCTTTCCTGTTGAGAGTGCCTCCTCTTGAGATGCGACGGGAACGCCGGGAATTCTTTCCCGTTGAAAGCAGGGAAAGGATCCCTCATCTCGAGCTACGAGGGGGAAACGGGGCTCCTCTGGATGTGGGCGGGACCATCGTGCTTCCTCTCGAGTGGAGACGGGTACGGCGGTGAACTTCTTGAGTTGCAGCAAGGGTGTGAAAGACCCTTTCGAAGTTCCAGAGGTTAGGTGTCATTAGTCTCCAGACGAATCATCGGAAATAGGCCTCATCTCGCCTGGAAGGGAGAACTTCCTCGATTTTCTCGAGTTTCGGCAGGTGTTCTCGAGTTACGACGGGGACCTCAGGGACCCGCCCTGGTGGCCTCAGGAACGGCCAGTCCCCATGCGAGTTGCTAGGGGGCCTCTCGGGATTCCTCTCCCGTCGATACCGGGGCCAAAAACCTTGTGTGGAAATCAGGGCCGGAACAGAGGATTTCTCTCAGGGGCTGACATGGATCTTTGGGTACTTCTGGAGTCTCCGCAGGGGAGTCAGGCATCGTCTCGATTGGGGGCATGCACGTGCGCTTTCCTTCCAGGCTGTAGCAGCAATGTCACGCTTCCCGTCGCGTGGATCAAAAATCTGTGGTTTTCGCTCGTGGCTTTCCCTCGAGGCATTTCCACAGGGCTGTCCCACGTGCCACGGTGGTGTGAGTCGATCCTCGGCGTGAAAGATGAGCCAGTGCAGGGCAAAGAGGTTCCTCTGGAATGGACTGAGACATCTGGGGGACTCTTGGAATGGTGGTACGACCATAGAGTTCCTCTCGCCTTTCCTGTTGAGAATGCCTCCTGTTGAGATGCTACGGGAACGGCGGGAATTCTTTCCCGTTGAAAGCAGGGAAAGGATCCCTCATCTCGAGCTACGAGGGGGAAACGGGACTCCTCTGGATGTGGGCGGGACCATCGTGCTTCCTCTCGAGTGGAGACGGGTATGGCGGTGAACTTCTTGAGTTGCAGCAAGGGTGTGAAAGACCCTTTCGAAGTTCCAGAGGTTAGGTGTCATTAGTCTCCAGACGCCTCATCGGAAATAGGCCTCACCTCGCCTGGAAGGGAGAACTTCCTGGATTTTCTCGAGTTGCGTCAGGTGTTCTCGAATTACGACGGGAACCTCAGGGACCCGCCCTGGTGGCCTCAGGAGAGGCCAATCCCCATGAGAGTTGCTAGGGGGCCTCTCGGGATTCCTCTCCCGTCGATACCGGAGCCAAAAACCTTGTGTGGAGTCAGGGCCGGAACCGAGGATTCCTCTCAGGGGCTGACATGGATCTTTGGGTACTTCTGGAGTCTCCACAGGGGAGTCAGGCCTCGTCTCGAGAGGGGGCATGCACGTGCGCTTTCCTTCCAGGCTGTAGCAGCAATGTCACGCTTCCCATCGCGTGGATCAAGGATCTGTGGTTTTCCCTCGAGGCTTTCCCTCGAGGCTTTCCCACAGGGCTGTCCCACGTGCCACCGTGGTGTGAGTCGATCCTCGGCGTGAAAGATGAGCCAGTGAAGGCAAAGAGGTTCCTCTGGAATGGACTGATATATCTGGGGGACCTTTGAAATGGTGGTATGAGCATGGAGTTCCTCTCGCCTTTCCTGTTGAGAGTGCCTCCTCTTGAGATGCGACGGGAACGCCGGGAATTCTTTCCCGTTGAAAGCAGGGAAAGGATCCCTCATCTCGAGCTACGAGGCGGAAACGGGGCTCCTCTGGATGTGGGCGGGACCATCGTGCTTCCTCTCGAGTGGAGACGGGTATGGCGGTGAACTTCTTGAGTTGCAGCAAGGGTGTGAAAGACCCTTTCGAAGTTCCAGAGGTTAGGTGTCATTAGTCTCCAGACGCCTCATCGGATATAGGCCTCATCTCGCCTGGAAGGGAGAACTTCCTGGATTTTCTCGAGTTGCGGCAGGTGTTCTCAAGTTACGACAGGGACATCAGGGACCCGCCCTGGTGGCCTCAGGAGAGGCTGGTCCTCATGCGAGTTGCTAGGGGGCCTCTCGGGATTCCTCTCCCGTCGATACCGGGGCCAAAAACCTTGTGTGTAGTCAGGGCCGGAACCGAGGATTCCTCTCAGGGGCTGACATGGATCTTTGGGTACTTCTGGAGTCTCCCCAGGGGAGTCAGGCCTCGTCTCGAGTGGGGGCATGCACGTGCGCTTTCCTTCCAGGCTGTAGCAGCAATGTCACGCTTCCCGTCGCGTGGATCAAAGGATCTGTGGTTTTCCCTCGAGTCTTTCCCTCGAGGCTTTCCTACAGGGCTGTCCCACGTGCCACCGTGGTGTGAGTCGATCCTCGGCGTGAAAGATGTGCCAGTGCAGGGCAAAGAGGTTCCTCTGGAATGGACTGAGACATCTGGGGGTCTCTTGGAATGGTGGTACGACCATGGAGTTCCTCTCGCCTTTCCTGTTGAGAGTGCCTCCTCTTGAGATGCGACGGGAACTTCGGGAATTCTTTCCCGTTGAAAGCAGGGAAAGGATCCCTCATCTCGAGCTACGAGGGGGAAACGGGGCTCCTCTGGATGTGGGCGGGACCATCGTGCTTCCTCTCGAGTGGAGACGGGTATGGCGGTGAACTTCTTGAATTGCAGCAAGGGTGTGAAAGACCCTTTCGAAGTTCCAGAGGTTAGGTGTCATTAGTCTCCAGACGCCTCATCGGAAATAGGCCTCATCTCGCCTGGAAGGGAGAACTTCCTGGATTTTCTCGAGTTGCGGCAGGTGTTCTCGAGTTATGACGGGGACCTCAGGGACCCGCTCTGGTGGCCTCAGGAGAGGCCAGTCCTCATGCGAGTTGCTAGGGGGCCTCTCGGGATTCCTCTCCCGTCGATACCGGGCCCAAAAACCTTGTGTGGAGTCAGGGCCGGAACCGAGGATTCCTCTCAGGGGCTGACATGGATCTTTGGGTACTTCTGGAGTCTCCCTAGGAGAGTCAGGCCTCGTCTCGAGTGGGGGCATGCACGTGCGCTTTCCTTCCAGGCTGTAGCAGCAATGTCACGCTTCCCGTCGCGTGGATCAAAGGATCTGTGGTTTTCCCTCGAGGCTTTCCCTCGAGGCTTTCCCACAGGGCTGTCCCACGTGTCACCGTGGTGTGAGTCGATCCTCGGCGTGAAAGATGAGCCAGTGGAGGGCAAAGAGGTTCCTCTGGAATGGACGGAGACATCTGGGGGACTCTTGGAATGGTGGTACGACCCTGGAGTTCCTCTCGCCTTTCCTGTTGAGAGTGCCTCCTGTTGAGATGCTTCGGGAACGCCGGGAATTCTTTCCCGTTGAAAGCAGGCAAAGGATCCCTCATCTCGAGCTACGAGGCGGAAACGGGGCTCCTCTGGATGTGGGCGGGACCATCGTGCTTCCTCTCGAGTGGAGACGGGTATGGCGGTGAACTTCTTGAGTTGCAGCAAGGGTGTGAAAGACCCTTTCGAAGTTCCAGAGGTTAGGTGTCATTAGTCTCCAGACGCCTCATCGGAAATAGGCCTCATCTCGCCTGGAAGGGAGAACTTCCTGGATTTTCTCGAGTTGCGGCAGGTGTTCTCGAGTTACGACGGGGACCTCAGGGACCCGCCCTGGTGGCCTCAGGAGAGGCCAGTCCCCATGCGAGTTGCTAGGGGGCCTCTCGGGATTCCTCTCCCGTCGATACCGGGGCCAAAAACCTTGTGTGGAGTCAGGGCCAGAACCGAGGATTCCTCTCAGGGGCTGACATGGATCTTTGTGTACTTGTGGATTCTCCCCAGGGGAGTCAGGCCTCGTCTCGAGTGGGGGCATGCACGTGTGCTTTCCTTCCAGGCTGTAGCAGCAATGTCACGCTTCCCGTCGCGTGGATCAAAGGATCTGTGGTTTTCCCTCGAGGCTTTCCCTCGAGGCTTTCCCACAGGGCTGTCCCACGTGCCACCGTGGTGTGAGTCGATCCTCGGCGTGAATGATGAGCCAGTGCAGGGCAAAGAGGTTCCTCTGGAATGGACTGAGACATCTGGGGGACTCTTGGAATGGTGGTACGACCATGGAGTTCCTCTCGCCTTTCCTGTTGAGAGTGCCTCCTCTTGAGTTGTGACGGGAACGCCGGGAATTCTTTCCCGTTGAAAGCAGGCAAAGGATCCCTCATCTCGAGCTACGAGGCGGAAACGGGGCTCCTCTGGATGTGGGCGGGACCATCGTGCTTCCTCTCGAGTGGAGACGGGTATGGCGGTGAACTTCTTGAGTTGCAGCAAGGGTGTGAAAGACCCTTTCGAAGTTCCAGAGGTTAGGTGTCATTAGTCTCCAGACGCCTCATCGGAAATAGGCCTCATCTCGCCTGGAAGGGAGAACTTCCTGGATTTTCTCGAGTTGTGGCAGGTGTTCTCGAGTTACGACGGGGATCTCAGGGACCCGCCCTGGTGGCCTCAGGAGAGGCCAGTCCCCATGCGAGTTGCTAGGGGGCCTCTCGGGATTCCTCTCCCGTCGATACCGGGGCCAAAAACCTTGTGTGGAGTCAGGGCCAGAACCGAGGATTCCTCTCAGGGGCTGACATGGATCTTTGTGTACTTGTGGATTCTCCCCAGGGGAGTCAGGCCTCGTCTCGAGTGGGGGCATGCACGTGCGCTTTCCTTCCAGGCTGTAGCAGCAATGTCACGCTTCCCGTCGCGTGGATCAAAGGATCTGTGGTTTTCCCTCGAGGCTTTCCCTCGAGGCTTTCCCACAGGGCTGTCCCACGTGCCACCGTGGTGTGAGTCGATCCTCGGCGTGAAAGATGAGCCAGTGCAGGGCAAAGAGGTTCCTCTGGAATGGACTGAGACATCTGGGGGACTCTTGGAATGGTGGTACGACCATGGAGTTCCTCTCGCCTTTCCTGTTGAGAGTGCCTCCTCTTGAGTTGTGACGGGAACGCCGGGAATTCTTTCCCGTTGAAAGCAGGGAAAGGATCCCTCATCTCGAGCTACGAGGGGGAAACGGGGCTCCTCGGGATGTGGGCGGGACCATCGTGCTTCCTCTCGAGTGGAGACGGGTATGGCGGTGAACTTCTTGAGTTGCAGCAAGGGTGTGAAAGACCCTTTCGAAGTTCCAGAGGTTACGTGTCAGTCTCCAGACGTCTCATCGGAAATAGACCTCATCTCGCCTGGAAGGGAGAACTTCCTGGATTTTCTCGAGGTGCGGCAGGTGTTCTCGAGTTACGACTGGTACCACAGGGACCCGCCCTGATGGCCTCAGGAGAGGCCAGTCCCCATGCGTGTTGCTAGGGGGCCTCTCGGGATTCCTCTCCCGTCGATACTGGGGCCAAATACCTTGTGTGGAGTCAGGGCCGGAACCGAGGATTCCTCTCAGGGGCTGACATGGATCTTTGGGTACTTCTGGAGTCTCCCCAGGGGAGTCAGGCCTCGTCTCGAGTGGGGGCATGCACGTGCGCTTTCCTTCCAGGCTGTAGCAGCAATGTCACGCTTCCCGTCGCGTGGATCAAAGTATCTGTGGTTTTCCCTCTAGGCTTTCCCTCGAGGCTTTCCCACAGGGCTGTCCCACGTGCCACCGTGGTGTGAGTCGATTCTCGGCGTGAAAGATGAGCCAGTGCAGGGCAAAGAGGTTCCTCTGGAATGGACTGAGACATCTGGGGGACTCTTGGAATGGTGGTACGACCATGGAGTTCCTCTCGCCTTTCCTGTTGAGAGTGCCTCCTCTTGAGATGCGACGGGAATGCCGGGAATTCTTTCCCGTTGAAAGCAGGGAAAGGATCCCTCATCTCGAGCTACGAGGGGGAAACCGGGCTCCTCTGGATGTGGGCGGGACCATCGTGCTTTCTCTCGTGTGGAGACGGGTATGGCGGTAAACTTCTTGAGTTGCAGCAAGGGTGTGAAAGACCCTTTCGAAGTTCCAGAGGTTAGGTGTCATTAGTCTCCAGACGCCTCATCGGAAATAGGCCTCATCTCGCCTGGAAGGGAGAACTTCCTGGATTTTCTCGAGTTGCGGCAGGTGTTTTCGAGTTACGACGGGGACCTCAGGGACCCGCCCTGGTGGCCTCAGGAGAGGCCAGTCCCCATGCGAGTTGCTAGGGGGCCTCTCGGGATTCCTCTCCCGTCGATACCGGGGCCAAAAACCTTGTGTGGAGTCAGGGCCAGAACCGAGGATTCCTCTCAGGGGCTGACATGGATCTTTGGGTACTTCTGGAGTCTCCCCAGGGGAGTCAGGCCTCGTCTCGAGTGGGGGCATGCACGTGCGCTTTCCTTCCAGGCTGTAGCAGCAATGTCACGCTTCCCGTCGCGTGGATCAAAGGATCTGTGGTTTTCCCTCGAGGCTTTCCCTCGAGGCTTTCCCACAGGGCTGTCCCACGTGCCACCGTGGTGTGAGTCGATCCTCGGCGTGAAAGATGAGCCAGTGCAATGCAAAGAGGTTCCTCTGGAATGGACTGAGACATCTGGGGGACTCTTGGAATGGTGGTACGACCATGGAGTTCCTCTCGCCTTTCCTGTTGAGAGTGCCTCCTCTTGAGATGCGACGGGAACGCCGGTAATTCTTTCCCGTTGAAAGCAGGGAAAGGATCCCTCATCTCGAGCTCCGAGGGGGAAATGGGGCTCCTCTGGATGTGGGCGGGACCATCGTGCTTCCTCCCGAGTGGAGACGGGTATGGCGGTGAACTTCTTGAGTTGCAGCAAGGGTGTGAAAGACCCTTTCGAAGTTCCAGAGTTTAGGTGTCATTAGACTGCAGACGCCTCATCGGAAATAGGCCTCATCTCGCCTGGAAGGGAGAACTTCCTGGATTATCTCGAGTTGCGGCAGGTGTTCTCGAGTTACGACGGGGACCTCAGGGACCCGCCCTGGTGGCCTCAGGAGAGGCCAGTCCCCATGCGAGTTGCTAGGGGGCCTCTCGGGATTCCTCTCCCGTCGATACCGGGGCCAAAAGCCTTGTGTGGAGTCAGGGCCGGAACCGAGCATTCCTCTCAGGGGTGACATGGATCTTTGGGTACTTCTGGAGTCTCCCCAGGGGAGTCAGGCCTCGTCTCGAGTGGGGGCATGCACGTGCGCTTTCCTTCCAGGCTGTAGCAGCAATGTCACGCTTCCCGTGGCGTGCATCAAAGGATCTGTGGTTTTCCCTCGAGGCTTGCCCTCGAGGCTTTCCCACAGGGCTGTCCCACGTGCCACCATGGTGTGAGTCGATCCTCGGCGTGAAAGATGAGCCAGTGCAGGGCAAAGAGGTTCCTCTGGAATGGACTGAGACATCTGGGGGACTCTTGGAATGGTGGTACGACCATGGAGTTCCTCTCGCCTTTCCTGTTGAGAGTGCCTCCTCTTTGGATGCGACGGGAACGCCGGGAATTCTTTCCCGTTGAAAGCAGGGAAAGGATCCCTCATCTCGAGCTACGAGGGGGAAACGGGGCTCCTCTGGATGTGGGCGGGACCATCGTGCTTCCTCTCGAGTGGACACGGGTATGGCGGTGAACTTCTTGAGTTGCAGCAAGGGTGTGAAAGACCCTTTCGAAATTCCAGAGGTTAGGTGTCATTAGTCTCCAGACGCCTCATCGGAAATAGGCCTCATCTCGCCTGGAAGGGAGAACTTCCTGGATATTCTCGATTTGCGGCAGGTGTTCTCGAGTTATGACGGGGACCTCAGGGACCCGCCCTGGTGGCCTCAGGAGAGGCCAGTCCCCATGCGAGTTGCTAGGGGGCCTCTCGGGATTCCTCTCCCGTCGATACCGGGGCCAAAAACCTTGTGTGGAGTCAGGGCCGGAACCGAGGATTCCTCTCAGGGGTGACATGGATCTTTGGGCACTTCTGGAGTCTCCCCAGGGGAGTCAGGCCTCGTCTCGAGTGGGGACATGCACGTGCGCTTTCGTTCCAGGCTGTAGCAGCAATGTCACGCTTCCCGTCGCGTGCATCAAAGGATCTGTGGTTTTCCCTCGAGGCTTTCCCTCGAGGCTTTCCCACAGGGCTGTCCCACGTGCCACCGTGGTGTGAGTCGATCCTCGGCGTGAAAGATGAGCCAGTGCAGGGCAAAGAGGTTCCTCTGGAATGGACTGAGACATCTGGGGGACTCTTGGAATGGTGGTACGACCATGGAGTTCCTCTCGCCTTTCCTGTTGAGAGTGCCTCCTCTTGAGATGCGACGGGAACGCCGGGAATTCTTTCCCGTTGAAAGCAGGGAAAGGATCCCTCATCTCGAGCTCCGAGGGGGAAACGGGGCTCCTCTGGATGTGGGCGGGACCATCGTGCTTCCTCTCGAGTGGAGACGGGTATGGCGGTGAACTTCTTGAGTTGCAGCAAGGGTGTGAAAGACCCTTTCGACGTTCCAGAGGTTAGGTGTCATTAGTCTCCAGACGCCTCATCGGAAATAGGCCTCATCTCGCCTGGAAGGGAGAACTTCCTGGATTTTCTCGAGTTGTGGCAGGTGTTCTCGAGTTACGACGGGGACCTCAGGGACCCGCCCTGGTGGCCTCAGGAGAGGCCAGTCCCCATGCGAGTTGCTAGGGGGCCTCTCGGGATTCCTCTCCCGTCGATACCGGGGCCAAAAACCTTGTGTGGAGTCAGGGCTGGAACCGAGGATTCCTCTCAGGGGCTGACATGGATCTTTGGGTACTTCTGGAGTCTCCCCAGGGGAGTCAGGCCTCGTCTCGAGTGGGGGCATGCACGTGCGCTTTCCTTCCAGGCTGTAGCAGCAATGTCACGCTTCCCGTCGCGTGCATCAAAGGATCTGTGGTTTTCCCTCGAGGCTTTCCCTCGAGGCTTTCCAGCAGGGCTGTCCCACGTGCCACCGTGGTGTGAGTCGATCCTCGGCGTGAAAGATGAGCCAGTGCAGGGCAAAGAGGTTCCTCTGGAATGGACTGAGACATCTGGGCGACTCTTGGAATGGTGGTACGACCATGGAGTTCCTCTCGCCTTTCCTGTTGAGAGTGCCTCCTCTTGAGATGCGACGGGAACGCCGGGAATTCTTTCCCGTTGAAAGCAGGAAAAGGATCCCACATCTCGAGCTCCGAGGGGGAAACGGGGCTCCTCTGGATGTGGGCGGGACCATCGTGCTTCCTCTCGAGTGGAGACGGGTATGGCGGTGAACTTCTTGAGTTGCAGCAAGGGTGTGAAAGACCCTTTCGAAGTTCCAGAGGTTAGGTGTCATTAGTCTCCAGACGCCTCATCGGAAATAGGCCTCATCTCGCCTGGAAGGGAGAACTTCCTGGATTTTCTCGAGGTGCGGCAGGTGTTCTCGAGTTACGACGGGTACCACAGGGACCCGCCCTGATGGCCTCAGGAGAGGCCAGTCCCCATGCGAGTTGCTAGGGGGCCTCTCGGGATTCCTCTCCCGTCGATACTAGGGCCAAAAACCTTGTGTGGAGTCAGGGCCGGAACCGAGGACTCCTCTCAGGGGCTGACATGGATCTTTGGGTACTTCTGGAGTCTCCCCAGGGGAGTCAGGCGCGTCTCGAGTGGGGGCATGCACGTGTGCTTTCCTTCCAGGCTGTAGCAGCAATGTCACGCTTCCCGTCGCGTGGATCAAAGGATCTGTGGTTTTCCCTCGAGGCTTTCCCTCGAGGCTTTCCCACAGGGCTGTCCCACGTGCCACCGTGGTGTGAGTCGATCCTCGGCATGAAAGATGAGCCAGTGCAGGGCAAAGAGGTTCCTCTGGAATGGACTCAGACATCTGGGGGACTCTTGGAATGGTGGTACGACCATGGAGTTCCTCTCGCCTTTCCTGTTGAGAGTGCCTCCTCTTGAGATGCGACAGGAATGCCGGGAATTCTTTCCCGTTGAAAGCAGGGAAAGGATCCCTCATCTCCAGCTACTAGGGGGAAACGGGGCTCCTCTGGATGTGGGCGGGACCATCGTGCTTCCTCTCGAGTGGAGACGGGCAAGGAGGTGAACTTCTTGAGTAGCAGCAAGGGTGTGAAAGACCCTTTCGAAGTTCCAGAGGTTGGGTGTCATTAGTCTCCAGACGCCTCATCGGAAATAGGCCTCATCTCGCCTGGAAGGGAGAACTTCCTGGATTTTCTCGAGTTGCGGCAGGTGTTCTCGAGTTACGACGGGGACCTCAGGGACCCGTACTGGTGGCCTCAGGAGAGGCCAGTCCCCATGCGAGGTGCTAGGGGGCCTCTCGGGATTCCTCTCCCGTCGATACCGGGGCCAAAAACCTTGTGTGCAGTCAGGGCCGGAAACGAGGATTCCTCTCAGGGGCTGACATGGATCTTTGGGTACTTCTGGAGTCTCCCCAGGGGATTCAGGCCTCGTCTCGAGTGGGGGCATGCACGTGCGCTTTCCTTCCAGGCTGTAGCAGCAATGTCACGCTTCCCGTCGCGTGGATCAAAGGATCTGTGGTTTTCCCTCGAGGCTTTCCCTCGAGGCTTTCCCACATGGCTGTGCCACGTGCCACCGTGGTGTGAGTCGATCCTCGGCGTGAAAGATGAGCCAGTGCAGGGCAAAGAGGTTCCTCTGGAATGGACTGAGACATCTGGGGGACTCTTGGAATGGTGGTACGACCATGGAGTTCCTCTCGCCTTTCCTGTTGAGAGTGCCTCCTCTTGAGATGCGACGGGAATGACGGGAATACTTTCCCGTTGAAAGCAGGGAAAGGATCCCTCATCTCGAGCTACGAGGGGGAAACGGGGCTCCTCTGGATGTGGGCGGGACCATCGTGCTTCCTCTCGAGTGGAGACAGGTATGGCGGTGAACTTCTTGAGTTGCAGCAAGTGTGTGAAAGACCCTTTCGAAGTTCCAGACGTTAGGTGTCATTAGTCTCCAGACGCCTCATCGGAAATAGGCCTCATCTCGCCTGCAAGGGAGAACTTCCTTGATTTTCTCGAGTTGCGGTAGGTGTTCTCGAGTTACGACGGGGACCTCAGGGACCCGCCCTGGTTGCCTCAAGAGGCCAGTCCCCATGCGATTTGCTACGGGGCCTCTCGGGATTCCTCTCCCGTCGATACCGGGGCCAAAAACCTTGTGTGGAGTCAGGGCCGTAACCGAGGATTCCTCTCAGGGGCTGACATGGATCTTTGGGTACTTCTGGAGTCTCCCCAGGGGAGTCAGGCCTCGTCTCGAGTGGGGGCATGCACGTGCGCTTTCCTTCCAGGCTGTAGCAGCAATGTCACGCTTCCCGTGGCGTGGATCAAAGGATCTGTGGTTTTCCCTCGAGGCTTTCCCACAGGGCTGTCCCACGTGCCACCGTGGTGTGAGTCGATCCTCGGCGTGAAAGATGAGCCAGTGCAGGGCAAAGAGGTTCCTCTGGAATGGACTGAGACATCTGGGGGACTCTTGGAATGGTGGTACGACCATGGAGTTCCTCTCGCCTTTCCTGTTGAGAGTGCCTCCTCTTGAGATGCGACGGGAACGCCGGGAATTCTTTCCCGTTGAAAGCAGGGAAAGGATCCCTCATCTCGAGCTACGAGGGGGAAACGGGGCTCCTCTGGATGTGGGCGGGACCATCGTGCTTCCTTTCGAGTGGGGACGCATATGGCGGTGAACTTCTTGAGTTGCAGCAAGGGTGTGAAAGACCCTTTCGAAGTTCCAGAGTTTAGGTGTCATTAGTCTCCAGACGCCTCATCGGAAATAGGCCTCATCTCGCCTGGAAGGGAGAACTTCCT
Organism: Capricornis sumatraensis; assembly: GCF_032405125.1. Lineage (NCBI taxonomy): Eukaryota > Metazoa > Chordata > Mammalia > Artiodactyla > Bovidae > Capricornis > Capricornis sumatraensis. Next base: position 2,031,560 of record NC_091090.1, on the reverse strand, counting down.
GGATTTTCTCGAGTTGCGGCAGGTGTTCTCGAGTTACGACGGGGACCTCAGGGACCCGCCCTGGTGGCCTCAGGAGAGGCCAGTCCCCATGGGCGTTGCTAGGGGGCCTCTTGGGATTCCTCTCCCGTCGATACCGGGGCCAAAAACCTTGTGTGGAGTCAGGGCCGGAACCGAGGATTCCTCTCAGGGGCTGACATGGATCTTTGGGTAAGTCTGGAGTCTCCCCAAGGGAGTCAGGGCTCGGCTCGAGTTGGGGCATGCACGTGCGCTTTCCTTCCAGGCTGTAGCAGCAATGTCACGCTTCCCGTCGCATGGATCAAAGGATCTGTGGTTTTCCCTCGAGGCTTTCCCTCGAGCCTTTCCCACAGGGCTGTCCCACGTGCCACCGTGGTGTGAGTCGATCCTCGGCGTGAAAGATGAGCCAGTGCAGGGCAAAGAGGTTCCTCTGAAATGGACTGAGACATCTGGGGGACTCGTGGAATGGTGGTACGACCATGGAGTTCCTCTCGCCTTTCCTGTTGAGAGTGCCACCTCTTGAGATGCGACGGGAACGCCGGGAATTCTTTCCCGTTGAAAGCAGGGAAAGGATCCCTCATTTCGAGCCACGAGGGGGAAACGGGGCTCCTCTGGATGTGGGCGGGACCATCGTGCTTCCTCTCGAGTGGAGACGGGTATGGCGGTGAACTTCTTGAGTTGCAGCAAGGGTGTGAAAGACCCTTTCGAAGTCCCAGAGGTTAGGTGTCATTAGTCTCCAGACGCCTCATCGGAAATAGGCCTCATCTCGCCTGGAAGGGAGAACTTCCTGGATTTTCTCGAGTTGCGGCAGGTGTTCTCGAGTTACAACGGGGACCTCAGGGACCCGCCCTGGTGGCCTCAGGAGAGGCCAGTCCCCATGCGAGTTGCTAGGGGGCCTCTCGGGATTCCTCTCCCGTCGATACCGGGGTCAAAAACCTTGTGTGGAGTCAGGGCCGGAACCGAGGATTCCTCTCAGGGGCTGACATGGATCTTTGGGTACTTCTGGAGTCTCCCCAGGTGAGTCAGGCCTCGTCTCGAGTGGGGGCATGCACGTGCGCTTTCCTTCCAGGCTGTAGCAGCAATGTCACGCTTCCCGTGGCGTGGATCAAAGGATCTGTGGTTTTCCCTCGAGGCTTTCCCTCGAGGCTTTCCCGCAGGGCTGTCCCACGTTCCACCGTGGTGTGAGTCGATCCTCGGCGTGAAAGATGAGCCAGTGCAGGGCAAAGAGGTTCCTCTGGAATGGACTGAGACATCTGGGGGACTCTTGGAATGGTGGTACGACCACGGAGTTCCTCTCGCCTTTCCTGTTGAGAGTGCCTCCTCTTGAGGTGCGACGGGAACGCCGGGAATTCTTTCCCGTTGAAAGCAGGGAAAGGATCCCTCATCTCGAGCTACGAGGGGGAAACGGGGCACTTCTGGATGTGGGTAGGACCATCGTGCTTCCTCTCGAGTGGAGACGGGTATGGCGGTGAACTTCTTGAGTTGCAGCAAGGGTGTGAAAGACCCTTTCGAAGTTCTAGAGGTTACGTGTCAGTCTCCAGATGCCTCATCGGAAATAGACCTCATCTCGCCTGGAAGGGAGAACTTCCTGGATTTTCTCGAGGTGCGGCAGGTGTTCTCGAGTTACGACGGGTACCACAGGGACCCGCCCTGATGGCCTCAGGAGAGGCCAGTCCCCATGCGAGTTGCTAGGGGGCCTCTCGGGATTCCTCTCCCGTCGATACTAGGGCCAAAAACCTTGTGTGGAGTCAGGGCCGGAGCCGAGGATTCCTCTCAAGGGTGACATGGATCTTTGGGTACTTCTGGAGTCTCCCCAGGGGAGTCAGGCCTCGTCTCGAGTGGGGGCATGCACGTGCGCTTTCCTTCCAGGCTGTAGCAGCAATGTCACGCTTCCCGTCGCGTGCATCAAAGGATCTGTGGTTTTCCCTCGAGGCTTTCCCTCGAGGCTTTCCCGCAGGGCTGTCCCACGTGCCACCGTGGTGTGAGTCGATCCTCGGCGTCAAAGATGAGCCAGTGCAGGGCAAAGAGGTTCCTCTGGAATGGACTGAGACATCTGGGGGACTCTTGGAATGGTGGTACGACCATGGAGTTCCTCTCGCCTTTCCTGTTGAGAGTGCCTCCTCTTGAGATGCGACGGGAACGCCGGGAATTCTTTCCCGTTGAAAGCAGGGAAAGGATCCCTCATCTCGAGCTCCGAGGGGGAAACGGGGCTCCTCTGGATGTGGGCGGGACCATCGTGCTTCCTCTCGAGTGGAGACGGGTATGGCGGTGAACTTCTTGAGTTGCAGCAAGGGTGTGAAAGACCCTTTCGAAGTTCCAGAGGTTAGGTGTCATTAGTCTCCAGACGCCTCATCGGAAATAGGCCTCATCTCGCCTGGAAGGGAGAACTTCCTGGATTTTCTCGAGTTGCGGCAGGTGTTCTCGAGTTACGACGGGGACCTCAGGGACCCGCCCTGGTGGCCTCAAGAACAGCCAGTCCCCATGCGAGTTGCTAGGGGGCCTCTCGGGATTCCTCTCCCGTCGATACCGGGGCCAAAAACCTTGTGTGGAGTCAGGGCCGGAACCGAGGATTCCTCTCAGGGGCTGACATGGATCTTTGGGTACTTCTGGAGTCTCCCCAGGGGATTCAGGCCTCGTCTCGAGTGGGGGCATGCACGTGCGCTTTCCTTCCAGGCTGTAGCAGCAATGTCACGCTTCCCGTCGCGTGGATCAAAGGATCTGTGGTTTTCCCTCGAGGCTTTCCCACATGGCTGTGCCACGTGCCACCGTGGTGTGAGTCGATCCTCGGCGTGAAAGATGAGCCAGTGCAGGGCAAAGAGGTTCCTCTGGAATGGACTGAGACATCTGGGGGACTCTTGGAATGGTGGTACGACCATGGAGTTCCTCTCGCCTTTCCTGTTGAGAGTGCCTCCTCTTGAGATGCGACGGGAATGACGGGAATACTTTCCCGTTGAAAGCAGGGAAAGGATCCCTCATCTCGAGCTACGAGGGGGAAACGGGGCTCCTCTGGATGTGGGCGGGACCATCGTGCTTCCTCTCGAGTGGAGACGGGTATGGCGGTGAACTTCTTGAGTTGCAGCAAGTGTGTGAAAGACCCTTTCGAAGTTCCAGAGGTTAGGTGTCATTAGTCTCCAGACGCCTCATCGGAAATAGGCCTCATCTCGCCTGCAAGGGAGAACTTCCTTGATTTTCTCGAGTTGCGGTAGGTGTTCTCGAGTTACGACGGGGACCTCAGGGACCCGCCCTGGTTGCCTCAAGAGGCCAGTCCCCATGCGATTTGCTACGGGGCCTCTCGGGATTCCTCTCCCGTCGAAACCGGGGCCAAAAACCTAGTGTGGAGTCAGGGCCGTAACCGAGGATTCCTCTCAGGGGCTGACATGGATCTTTGGGTACTTCTGGAGTCTCCCCAGGGGAGTCAGGCCTCGTCTCGAGTGGGGGCATGCACGTGCGCTTTCCTTCCTGGCTGTAGCAGCAATGTCATGCTTCCCGTGGCGTGGATCAAAGGATCTGTGGTTTTCCCTCGAGGCTTTCCCACAGGGCTGTCCCACGTGCCACCGTGGTGTGAGTCGATCCTCGGCGTGAAAGATGAGCCAGTGCAGGGCAAAGAGGTTCCTCTGGAATGGACTGAGACATCTGGGGGACTCTTGGAATGGTGGTACGACCATGGAGTTCCTCTCGCCTTTCCTGTTGAGAGTGCCTCCTCTTGAGATGCGACAGGAATGCCGGGAATTCTTTCCCGTTGAAAGCAGGGAAAGGATCCCTCATCTCTAGCTACTAGGGGGAAACGGGGCTCCTCTGGATGTGGGCGGGACCATCGTGCTTCCTCTCGAGTGGAGATGGGCAAGGAGGTGAACTTCTTGAGTAGCAGCAAGGGTGTGAAAGACCCTTTCGAAGTTCCAGAGGTTGGGTGTCATTAGTCTCCAGACGCCTCATCGGAAATAGGCCTCATCTCGCCTGGAAGGGAGAACTTCCTGGATTTTCTCGAGTTGCGGCAGGTGTTCTCGAGTTACGACGGGGACCTCAGGGACCCGCCCTGGTGGCCTCAGGAGAGGCCAGTCCCCATGCGAGGTGCTAGGGGGCCTCTCGGGATTCCTCTCCCATCGATACCGGGGCCAAAAACCTTGTGTGCAGTCAGGGCCGGAAACGAGGATTCCTCTCAGGGGCTGACATGGATCTTTGGGTACTTCTGGAGTCTCCCCAGGGGATTCAGGCCTCGTCTCGAGTGGGGGCATGCACGTGCGCTTTCCTTCCAGGCTGTAGCAGCAATGTCACGCTTCCCGTCGCGTGGATCAAAGGATCTGTGGTTTTCCCTCGAGGCTTTCCCACATGGCTGTGCCACGTGCCACCGTGGTGTGAGTCGATCCTCGGCGTGAAAGATGAGCCAGTGCAGGGCAAAGAGGTTCCTCTGGAATGGACTGAGACATCTGGGGGACTCTTGGAATGGTGGTACGACCATGGAGTTCCTCTCGCCTTTCCTGTTGAGAGTGCCTCCTCTTGAGATGCGACGGGAATGACGGGAATACTTTCCCGTTGAAAGCAGGGAAAGGATCCCTCATCTCGAGCTACGAGGGGGAAACGGGGCTCCTCTGGATGTGGGCGGGACCATCGTGCTTCCTCTCGAGTGGAGACAGGTATGGCGGTGAACTTCTTGAGTTGCAGCAAGTGTGTGAAAGACCCTTTCGAAGTTCCAGAGGTTAGGTGTCATTAGTCTCCAGACGCCTCATCGGAAATAGGCCTCATCTCGCCTGCAAGGGAGAACTTCCTTGATTTTCTCGAGTTGCGGTAGGTGTTCTCGAGTTACGACGGGGACCTCAGGGACCCGCCCTGGTGGCCTCAAGAGGCCAGTCCCCATGCGATTTGCTACGGGGCCTCTCGGGATTCCTCTCCCGTCGATACCGGGGCCAAAAACCTTGTGTGGAGTCAGGGCCGTAACCGAGGATTCCTCTCAGGGGCTGACATGGATCTTTGGGTACTTCTGGAGTCTCCCCAGGGGAGTCAGGCCTCGTCTCGAGTGGGGGCATGCACGTGCGCTTTCCTTCCAGGCTGTAGCAGCAATGTCACGCTTCCCGTGGCGTGGATCAAAGGATCTGTGGTTTTCCCTCGAGGCTTTCCCACAGGGCTGTCCCACGTGCCACCGTGGTGTGAGTCGATCCTCGGCGTCAAAGATGAGCCAGTGCAGGGCAAAGAGGTTCCTCTGGAATGGACTGAGACATCTGGGGGACTCTTGGAATGGTGGTACGACCATGGAGTTCCTCTCGCCTTTCCTGTTGAGAGTGCCTCCTCTTGAGATGCGACGGGAACGCCGGGAATTCTTTCCCGTTGAAAGCAGGGAAAGGATCCCTCATCTCGAGCTACGAGGGGGAAACGGGGCTCCTCTGGATGTGGGCGGGACCATCGTGCTTCCTTTCGAGTGGAGACGCATATGGCGGTGAACTTCTTGAGTTGCAGCAAGGGTGTGAAAGACCCTTTCGAAGTTCCAGAGTTTAGGTGTCATTAGTCTCCAGACGCCTCATCGGAAATAGGCCTCATCTCGCCTGGAAGGGAGAACTTCCTGGATTTTCTCGAGTTGCGGCAGGTGTTCTCGAGTTACGACGGGGACCTCAGGGACCCGCCCTGGTGGCCTCAGGAGAGGCCAGTCCCCATGGGCGTTGCTAGAGGGCCTCTCGGGATTCCTCTCCCGTCGATACCGGGGCCAAAAACCTTGTGTGGAGTCAGGGCCGGAACCGAGGATTCCTCTCAGGGGCTGACATGGATCTTTGGGTACTTCTGGAGTCTCCCCAGGTGAGTCAGGCCTCGTCTCGAGTGGGGGCATGCACGTGCGCTTTCCTTCCAGGCTGTAGCAGCAATGTCACGCTTCCCGTGGCGTGGATCAAAGGATCTGTGGTTTTCCCTCGAGGCTTTCCCTCGAGGCTTTCCCGCAGGGCTGTCCCACGTTCCACCGTGGTGTGAGTCGATCCTCGGCGTGAAAGATGAGCCAGTGCAGGGCAAAGAGGTTCCTCTGGAATGGACTGAGACATCTGGGGGACTCTTGGAATGGTGGTACGACCATGGAGTTCCTCTCGCCTTTCCTGTTGAGAGTGCCTCCTCTTGAGATGCGACGGGAACGCCGGGAATTCTTTCCCGTTGAAAGCAGGGAAAGGATCCCTCATCTCGAGCTACGAGGGGGAAACGGGGCACTTCTGGATGTGGGTAGGACCATCGTGCTTCCTCTCGAGTGGAGACGGGTATGGCGGTGAACTTCTTGAGTTGCAGCAAGGGTGTGAAAGACCCTTTCGAAGTTCCAGAGGTTACGTGTCAGTCTCCAGATGCCTCATCGGAAATAGACCTCATCTCGCCTGGAAGGGAGAACTTCCTGGATTTTCTCGAGGTGCGGCAGGTGTTCTCGAGTTACGACGGGTACCACAGGGACCCGCCCTGATGGCCTCAGGAGAGGCCAGTCCCCATGCGAGTTGCTAGGGGGCCTCTCGGGATTCCTCTCCCGTCGATACTAGGGCCAAAAACCTTGTGTGGAGTCAGGGCCGGAGCCGAGGATTCCTCTCAGGGGTGACATGGATCTTTGGGTACTTCTGGAGTCTCCCCAGAGGAGTCAGGCCTCGTCTCGAGTGGGGGCATGCACGTGCGCTTTCCTTCCAGGCTCTAGCAGCAATGTCACGCTTCCCGTCGCGTGCATCAAAGGATCTGTGGTTTTCCCTCGAGGCTTTCCCTCGAGGCTTTCCCGCAGGGCTGTCCCACGTGCCACCGTGGTGTGAGTCGATCCTCGGCGTCAAAGATGAGCCAGTGCAGGGCAAAGAGGTTCCTCTGGAATGGACTGAGACATCTGGGGGACTCTTGAAATGGTGGTACGACCATGGAGTTCCTCTCGCCTTTCCTGTTGAGAGTGCCTCCTCTTGAGATGCGACGGGAACGCCGGGAATTCTTTCCCGTTGAAAGCAGGGAAAGGATCCCTCATCTCGAGCTCCGAGGGGGAAACGGGGCTCCTCTGGATGTGGGCGGGACCATCGTGCTTCCTCTCGAGTGGAGACGGGTATGGCGGTGAACTTCTTGAGTTGCAGCAAGGGTGTGAAAGACCCTTTCGAAGTTCCAGAGGTTAGGTGTCATTAGTCTCCAGACGCCTCATCGGAAATAGGCCTCATCTCGCCTGGAAGGGAGAACTTCCTGGATTTTCTCGAGTTGCGGCAGGTGTTCTCGAGTTACGACGGGGACCTCAGGGACCCGCCCTGGTGGCCTCAAGAACAGCCAGTCCCCATGCGAGTTGCTAGGGGGTCTCTCGGGATTCCTCTCCCGTCGATACCGGGGCCAAAAACCTTGTGTGGAGTCAGGGCCGGAACCGAGGATTACTCTCAGGGGCTGACATGGATCTTTGGGTACTTCTGGAGTCTCCCCAGGGGAGTCAGGCCTCGTCTCGAGTGGGGGCATGCACGTGTGCTTTCCTTCCAGGCTGTAGCAGCAATGTCACGCTTCCCGTGGCGTGGATCAAAGGATCTGTGGTTTTCCCTCAAGGCTTTCCCTCGAGGCTTTCCCGCAGGGCTGTCCCACGTTCCACCGTGGTGTGAGTCGATCCTCGGCATGAAAGATGAGCCAGTGCAGGGCAAAGAGGTTCCTCTGGAATGGACTCAGACATCTGGGGGACTCTTGGAATGGTGGTACGACCATGGAGTTCCTCTCGCCTTTCCTGTTGAGAGTGCCTCCTCTTGAGATGCGACGGGAACGCCGGGAATTCTTTCCCGTTGAAAGCAGGGAAAGGATCCCTCATCTCGAGCTACGAGGGGGAAACGGGGCTCCTCTGGATGTGGGCGGGACCATCGTGCTTCCTCTCGAGTGGACACGGGTATGGCGGTGAACTTCTTGAGTTGCAGCAAGGTTGTGAAAGACCCTTTCCAAGTTCCAGAGGTTAGGTGTCATTAGTCTCCAGACGCCTCATCGGAAATAGGCCTCATCTCGCCTGGAAGGGAGAACTTCCTGGATTTTCTCGAGTTGCGGCAGGTGTTCTCGAGTTACGACGGGGACCTCAGGGACCCGCTCTGGTGGCCTCAGGAGAGGCCAGTCCCCATGCGAGGTGCTAGGGGGCCTATCGGGATTCCTCTCCCGTCGATACCGGGGCCAAAAACCTTGTGTGCAGTCAGGGCCGGAACCGAGGATTCCTCTCAGGGGCTGACATGGATCTTTGGGTACTTCTGGAGTCTCCCCAGGGGAGTCAGGCCTCGTCTCGAGTGGGGGCATGCACGTGCGCTTTCCTTCCAGGCTGTAGCAGCAATGTCACGCTTCCCGTGGCGTGGATCAAAGGATCTGTGGTTTTCCCTCGAGGCTTTCCCACAGGGCTGTCCCACGTGCCACCGTGGTGTGAGTCGATCCTCGGCGTGAAAGATGAGCCAGTGCAGGGCAAAGAGGTTCCTCTGGAATGGACTGAGACATCTGGGGGACTCTTGGAATGGTGGTACGACCATGGAGTTCCTCTCGCCTTTCCTGTTGAGAGTGCCTCCTCTTGAGATGCGACGGGAACGCCGGGAATTCTTTCCCGTTGAAAGCAGGGAAAGGATCCCTCATCTCGAGCTACGAGGGGGAAACGGGGCTCCTCTGGATGTGGGCGGGACCATCGTGCTTCCTCTCGAGTGGACACGGGTATGGCGGTGAACTTCTTGAGTTGCAGCAAGGGTGTGAAAGACCCTTTCGAAGTTCCAGAGGTTAGGTGTCATTAGTCTCCAGACGCCTCATCGGAAATAGGCCTCATCTCGCCTGGAAGGGAGAACTTCCTGGATTTTCTCGAGTTGCGGCAGGTGTTCTCGAGTTACGACGGGGAACTCAGGGACCCGCCCTGGTGGCCTCAGGAGAGGCCAGTCCCCATGCGATGTGCTAGGGGGCCTCTCGGGATTCCTCTCCCGTCGATACCGGGGCCAAAAACCTTGTGTGGAGTCAGGGCCGGAACCGAGGATTCCTCTCAGGGGCTGACATGGATCTTTGGGTACTTCTGGAGTCTCCCCAGGGGAGTCAAGCCTCGTCTCGAGTGGGGGCATGCACGTGCGCTTTCCTTCCAGGCTGTAGCAGCAATGTCACGCTTCCTGTCGCGTGGATCAAAGGATCTGTGGTTTTCCCTCGAGGCTTTCCCTCGAGGCTTTCCCACAGGGTTGTCCCACGTGCCACCGTGGTGTGAGTCGATCCTCGGCGTGAAAGATGAGCCAGTGCAGGGCAAAGAGGTTCCTCTGGAATGGACTGAGACATCTTGGGGACTCCTTGAATGGTGGTACGACCATGGAGTTCCTCTCGCCTTTCCTGTTGAGAGTGCCTCCTCTTGAGATGCGACGGGAACGCCGGGAATTCTTTCCCGTCTAAAGCAGGGAAAGGTTCCCTCATCTCGAGATACGAGGGGGAAACGGGGCTCCTCTGGATGTGGGCAGGACCATCGTGCTTCCTCTCGAGTGGAGACGGGTATGGCGGTGAACTTCTTGAGTTGCAGCAAGGGTGTGAAAGACCCTTTCGAAGTTCCAGAGGTTAGGTGTCATTAGTCTCCAGACGCCTCATCGGAAATAGGCCTCATCTCGCCTGAAAGGGAGAACTTCCTGGATTTTCTCGAGTTGCGGCAGGTGTTCTCGAGTTACGACGGGGACCTCAGGGACCCGCCCTGGTGGCCTCAGGAGAGGCCAGTCCCCATGCGAGGTGCTAGGGGGCCTCTCGGGATTCCTCTCCCGTCGATACCGGGGCCAAAAACCTTGTGTGGAGTCAGGGCCGGAACCGAGGATTCCTCTCAGGGGCTGACATGGATCTTTGGGTACTTCTGGAGTCTCCCCAGGGGAGTTAGGCCTCTTCTCGAGTGGGGGCATGCACGTGCGCTTTCCTTCCCGGCTGTAGCAGCAATGTCACGCTTCCCGTCGCGTGGATCAAAGGATCTGTGGTTTTCCCTCGAGGCTTTCCCACAGGGCTGTACCACGTGCCACCGTGGTGTGAATCGATCCTCGGCGTGAAAGATGAGCCAGTGCAGGGCAAAGAGGTTCCTCTGGAATGGACTGAGACATCTGGGGGACTCTTGGAATGGTGGTACGACCATGGAGTTCCTCTCGCCTTTCCTGTTGAGAGTGCCTCCTCTTGAGATGCGACGGGAACGCCGGGAAATCTTCCCCGTTGAAAGCAGGGAAAGGATCCATCATCTCGAGCTCCGAGGGGGAAACGGGGCTCCTTTGGATGTGGGCGGGACCATCATGCTTCCTCTCGAGTGGAGACGGGTATGGCGGTGAACTTCTTGAGTTGCAGCAAGGGTGTGAAAGACCCTTTCGAAGTTCCAGAGGTTAGGTGTCATTAGTCTCCAGACGCCTCATAGGAAATAGGCCTCATCTCGCCTGGAAGGGAGAACTTCCTGGATTTTCTCGAGTTGGGGCAGGTGTTCTCGAGTTACGACGGGGACCTCAGGGACCCGCCCTGGTGGCCTCAGGAGAGGCCAGTCCCCATGCGAGTTGCTAGGGGGCCTCTCGGGATTCCTCTCCCGTCGATACCGGGGCCAAAAACTTTGTATGGAGTCAGGGCCGGAACCGAGGATTCCTCTCAGGGGCTGACATGGATCTTTGGGTTCTTCTGGAGTCCCCCCAGGGGAGTCAGGCCTCGTCTCGAGTGGGGGCATGCACGTGCGCTTTCCTTCCTGGCTGTAGCAGCAATGTCACGCTTCCAGTCGCGTGGATCAAAGGATCTGTGGTTTTCCCTCGAGGCTTTCCCTCGAGGCTTTCCCACAGGGCTGTCCCACGTGCCACCGTGGTGTGAGTCGATCCTCGGCGTGAAAGATGAGCCAGTGCAGGGCAAAGAGGTTCCTCTGGAATGGACTGAGACATCTGGGGGACTCTTGGAATGGTGGTACGACCATGGAGTTCCTCTCGCCTTTCCTGTTGAGAGTGCCTCCTCTTGAGATGCGACGGGAACGCCGGGAATTCTTTCCCGTTGAAAGCAGGAAAAGGATCCCTTATCTCGAGCTACGAGGGGGAAACGGGGCTCCTCTGGATGTGGGCGGGACCATCGTGCTTCCTCTCTAGTGGAGACGGGTATGGTGGTGAACTTCTTGAGTGGCAGCAAGGGTGTGAAAGACCCTTTCGAAGTTCCAGAGGTTAGGTGTCATTAGTCTCCAGACGCCACATAGGAAATAGGCCTCATCTCGCCAGGAAGGGAGAACTTCCTGGATTTTTTCGAGTTGCGGCAGGTGTTCTCGAGTTACGACGGGAACCTCAGGAACCCGCCCTGGTGGCCTCAGGAGAGGCCAGTCCCTATGCGAGTTGCTAGGGGGCCTCTCGGGATTCCTCTCCCGTCGATACCGGGGCCAAAAACCTTGTATGGAGTCAGGGCCGGAACCGAGGATTCCTCTCAGGGGCTGACATGGATCTTTGGGTACTTCTGGAGTCTCCCCAGGGGAGTCAGGCCTCGTCTCGAGTGGGGGCATGCACGTGCACTTTCCTTCTAGGCTGTAGCAGCAATGTCAGGCTTCCCGTCGCGTGGATCAAAGGATCTGTGGTTTTCCATCGAGGCTTTCCCACAGGGCTGTCCCACGTGCCACCGTGGTGTGAGTCGATCCTCGGCGTGAAAGATGAGCCAGTGCAGGACAAAGAGGTTCCTCTGGAATGGACTGAGATATCTGGGGGACTCTTGGAATGGTGGTACGACCATGGAGTTCCTCTCGCCTTTCCTGTTGAGAGTGCCTCCTCTTGAGATGCGACGGGAACGCCGGGAACTCTTTCCCTTTGAAACCAGGGAAAGGATTCCTCATCTCGAGCTACGAGGGGAAAACGGGGCTCCTCTGGATGTGGGCGGGACCATCGTGCTTCATCTCGAGTGGAGACGTGTATGGCGGTGAACTTCTTGAGTTGCAGCAAGGGTGTGAAAGACCCTTTCGAAGTTCCAGAGGTTAGGTGTCATTAGTCTCCAGACGCCTCATCAGAAATAGGCCTCATCTCGCCTGGAAGGGAGAACTTCCTGGATTTTCTCGAGTTGCGGCAGGTGTTCTCGAGTTACGACGGGGACCTCAGGGACCCGCCCTGGTGGCCTCAGGAGAGGCCAGTCCCTATGCGAGTTGCTAGGGGGCCTCTCGGGATTCCTCTCCCGTCGATACTGGGGCCAACAACCTTGTGTGGAGTCAGGGCCGTAACCGAGGATTCCTCTCATGGGCTCACATGGATCTTTGGGTACGTCTGGAGACTCCCCAGTGGAGTCAGGCCTCGTCTCGAGTGGGGGCATGCACGTGCGCTTTCCTTCCAGGCTGTAGCAGCAATGTCACGCTTCCCGTCGCGTGGATCAAAGGATCTGTGGTTTTCCCTCGAGGCTTTCCCTCGAGGCTTTCCCACAGGGCTGTCCCACGTGCCACCGTGGTGTGAGTCGATCCTCGGCGTGAAAGATGAGCCAGTGCAGGGCAAAGAGGTTCCTCTGGAATGGACTGAGACATCTGGGGGACTCTAGGAATGGTGGTACGACCATGGAGTTCCTCTCGCCTTTCCTGTTGAGAGTGCCTCCTCTTGAGATGCGACGGGAACGCCGGGAATTCTTTCCCGTTGAAAGCAGGGAAAGGATCCCTCATCTCGAGCTACGAGGGGGAAACGGGGCTCCTCTGGATGTGGGCGGGACCATCGTGCTTCCTCTCGAGTGGAGACGGGTATGGCGGTGAACTTCTTGAGTTGCAGCAAGGGTGTGAAAGACCCTTTCGAAGTTCCAGAGGTTAGGTGTCATTAGTCTCCAGACGACTCATCGAAAATAGGCCTCATCTCGCCTGCAAGGGAGAACTTCCTGGATTTTCTCGAGTTGCGGCAGGTGTTCTCGAGTTACGACGGGGACCTCAGGGACCCGCCCTGGTGGCCTCAGGAGAGGCCAGTCCCCATGCGAGGTGCTAGGGGGCCTCTCGGGATTCCTCTCCCGTCGATACCGGGGCCAAAAACCTTGTGTGGAGTCAGGGTTGGAACCGAGGATTCCTCTCAGGGGCTTATATGGATCTTTGGGTACTTCTGGAGTCTCGCCAGGGGAGACAGGCCTCGTCTCGAGTGGGGGCATGCACGTGCGCTTTCCTTCCAGGCTGTAGCAGCAATGTCATGCTTCCCGTCGCGTGCATCAAAGGATCTGTGGTTTTCCCTCGAGGCTTTCCCTCGAGGCTTTCCCACAGGGCTGTCCCACGTGCCTCCGTGGTGGGAGTCGATCCTCGGCGTGAAAGATGAGCCAGTGCAGGGCAAAGAGGTTCCTCTGGAATGGACTGAGACATCTGGGGGACTCTTGGAATGGTGGTACGACCATGGAGTTCCTCTCGCCTTTCCTGTTGAGAGTGCCTCCTCTTGAGATGCGACGGGAACGCCGGGAATTCCTTCCGGTTGAAAGCAGGAAAGGATCCCTCATCTCGAGCTCCGAGAGGGAAACGGGGCTCCTCTGGATGTGGGCGGGACCATCGTGCTTCCTCTCGAGTGGAGACGGGTATGGCGGTGAACTTCTTGAGTTGCAGCAAGGGTGTGAAAGACCCTTTCTAAGTTCCAGAGGTTAGGTGTCATTAGTCTCCAGACGCCTCATCAGAAATAGGCCTCATCTCGCCTGGAAGGGAGAACATCCTGGATTTTCTCGAGTTGCGGCAGGTGTTCTCGAGTTACGACGGGGACCTCAGGGACCCGCCCTGGTGGCCTCAGGAGAGGCCAGTCCCTATGCGAGTTGCTAGGGGGCCTCTCGGGATTCCTCTCCCGTCGATACCGGGGCCAACAACCTTGTGTGGAGTCAGGGCCGTAACCGAGGATTCCTCTCATGGGCTGACATGGATCTTTGGGTACGTCTGGAGACTCCCCAGTGGAGTTAGGCCTCGTCTCGAGTGGGGGCATGCACGTGCGCTTTCCTTCCAGGCTGTAGCAGCATTGTCACGCTTCCCGTCGTGTGGATCAAAGGATCTGTGGTTTTCCCTCGAGGCTTTCCCTCGAGGCTTTCCCACAGGGCTGTCCCACGTGCCACTGTGGTGTGAGTCGATCCTCGGCGTGAAAGATGAGCCAGTGCAGGGCAAAGAGGTTCCTCTGGAATGGACTGAGACATCTGGGGGACTCTTGGAATGGTGGTACGACCATGGAGTTCCTCTCGCCTTTCCTGTTGAGAGTGCCTCCTCTTGAGATGCGACGGGAACGCCGGGAATTCTTTCCCGTTGAAAGCAGGGAAAGGATCCCTCATCTCGAGCTACGAGGGGGAAACGGGGCTCCTCTGGATGTGGGCGGGACCATCGTGCTTCCTCTCGAGTGGAGACGGGTATGGCGGTGAACTTCTTGAGTTGCAGCAAGGGTGTGAAAGACCCTTTCGAAGTTCCAGAGGTTAGGTGTCATTAGTCTCCAGACGACTCATCGGAAATAGGCCTCATCTCGCCTGCAAGGGAGAACTTCCTGGATTTTCTCGAGTTGCGGTAGGTGTTCTCGAGTTACGACGGGGACCTCAGGGACCCGCCCTGGTTGCCTCAAGAGGCCAGTCCCCATGCGATTTGCTACGGGGCCTCTCGGGATTCCTCTCCCGTCGATACCGGGGCCAAAAACCTAGTGTGGAGTCAGGGCCGTAACCGAGGATTCCTCTCAGGGGCTGACATGGATCTTTGGGTACTTCTGGAGTCTCCCCAGGGGAGTCAGGCCTCGTCTCGAGTGGGGGCATGCACGTGCGCTTTCCTTCCTGGCTGTAGCAGCAATGTCATGCTTCCCGTGGCGTGGATCAAAGGATCTGTGGTTTTCCCTCGAGGCTTTCCCACAGGGCTGTCCCACGTGCCACCGTGGTGTGAGTCGATCCTCGGCGTGAAAGATGAGCCAGTGCAGGGCAAAGAGGTTCCTCTGGAATGGACTGAGACATCTGGGGGACTCTTGGAATGGTGGTACGACCATGGAGTTCCTCTCGCCTTTCCTGTTGAGAGTGCCTCCTCTTGAGATGCGACGGGAACGCCGGGAATTCTTTCCCGTTGAAAGCAGGGAAAGGATCCCTCATCTCGAGCTACGAGGGGGAAACGGGGCTCCTCTGGATGTGGGCGGGACCATCGTGCTTCCTCTCGAGTGGACACGGGTATGGCGGTGAACTTCTTGAGTTGCAGCAAGGTTGTGAAAGACCCTTTCCAAGTTCCAGAGGTTAGGTGTCATTAGTCTCCAGACGCCTCATCGGAAATAGGCCTCATCTCGCCTGGAAGGGAGAACTTCCTGGATTTTCTCGAGTTGCGGCAGGTGTTCTCGAGTTACGACGGGGACCTCAGGGACCCGCTCTGGTGGCCTCAGGAGAGGCCAGTCCCCATGCGAGGTGCTAGGGGGCCTATCGGGATTCCTCTCCCGTCGATACCGGGGCCAAAAACCTTGTGTGCAGTCAGGGCCGGAACCGAGGATTCCTCTCAGGGGCTGACATGGATCTTTGGGTACTTCTGGAGTCTCCCCAGGGGAGTCAGGCCTCGTCTCGAGTGGGGGCATGCACGTGCGCTTTCCTTCCAGGCTGTAGCAGCAATGTCACGCTTCCCGTGGCGTGGATCAAAGGATCTGTGGTTTTCCCTCGAGGCTTTCCCACAGGGCTGTCCCACGTGCCACCGTGGTGTGAGTCGATCCTCGGCGTGAAAGATGAGCCAGTGCAGGGCAAAGAGGTTCCTCTGGAATGGACTGAGACATCTGGGGGACTCTTGGAATGGTGGTACGACCATGGAGTTCCTCTCGCCTTTCCTGTTGAGAGTGCCTCCTCTTGAGATGCGACGGGAACGCCGGGAATTCTTTCCCGTTGAAAGTAGGGAAAGGATCCCTCATCTCGAGCTACGAGGGGGAAACGGGGCTCCTCTGGATGTGGGCGGGACCATCGTGCTTCCTCTCGAGTGGACACGGGTATGGCGGTGAACTTCTTGAGTTGCAGCAAGGGTGTGAAAGACCCTTTCGAAGTTCCAGAGGTTAGGTGTCATTAGTCTCCAGACGCCTCATCGGAAATAGGCCTCATCTCGCCTGGAAGGGAGAACTTCCTGGATTTTCTCGAGTTGCGGCAGGTGTTCTCGAGTTACGACGGGGAACTCAGGGACCCGCCCTGGTGGCCTCAGGAGAGGCCAGTCCCCATGCGATGTGCTAGGGGGCCTCTCGGGATTCCTCTCCCGTCGATACCGGGGTCAAAAACCTTGTGTGGAGTCAGGGCCGGAACCGAGGATTCCTCTCAGGGGCTGACATGGATCTTTGGGTACTTCTGGAGTCTCCCCAGGGGAGTCAAGCCTCGTCTCGAGTGGGGGCATGCACGTGCGCTTTCCTTCCAGGCTGTAGCAGCAATGTCACGCTTCCTGTCGCGTGGATCAAAGGATCTGTGGTTTTCCCTCGAGGCTTTCCCTCGAGGCTTTCCCACAGGGTTGTCCCACGTGCCACCGTGGTGTGAGTCGATCCTCGGCGTGAAAGATGAGCCAGTGCAGGGCAAAGAGGTTCCTCTGGAATGGACTGAGACATCTTGGGGACTCCTTGAATGGTGGTACGACCATGGAGTTCCTCTCGCCTTTCCTGTTGAGAGTGCCTCCTCTTGAGATGCGACGGGAACGCCGGGAATTCTTTCCCGTCTAAAGCAGGGAAAGGTTCCCTCATCTCGAGATACGAGGGGGAAACGGGGCTCCTCTGGATGTGGGCAGGACCATCGTGCTTCCTCTCGAGTGGAGACGGGTATGGCGGTGAACTTCTTGAGTTGCAGCAAGGGTGTGAAAGACCCTTTCGAAGTTCCAGAGGTTAGGTGTCATTAGTCTCCAGACGCCTCATCGGAAATAGGCCTCATCTCGCCTGAAAGGGAGAACTTCCTGGATTTTCTCGAGTTGCGGCAGGTGTTCTCGAGTTACGACGGGGACCTCAGGGACCCGCCCTGGTGGCCTCAGGAGAGGCCAGTCCCCATGCGAGGTGCTAGGGGGCCTCTCGGGATTCCTCTCCCGTCGATACCGGGGCCAAAAACCTTGTGTGGAGTCAGGGCCGGAACCGAGGATTCCTCTCAGGGGCTGACATGGATCTTTGGGTACTTCTGGAGTCTCCCCAGGGGAGTTAGGCCTCTTCTCGAGTGGGGGCATGCACGTGCGCTTTCCTTCCCGGCTGTAGCAGCAATGTCACGCTTCCCGTCGCGTGGATCAAAGGATCTGTGGTTTTCCCTCGAGGCTTTCCCACAGGGCTGTACCACGTGCCACCGTGGTGTGAGTCGATCCTCGGCGTGAAAGATGAGCCAGTGCAGGGCAAAGAGGTTCCTCTGGAATGGACTGAGACATCTGGGGGACTCTTGGAATGGTGGTACGACCATGGAGTTCCTCTCGCCTTTCCTGTTGAGAGTGCCTCCTCTTGAGATGCGACGGGAACGCCGGGAAATCTTCCCCGTTGAAAGCAGGGAAAGGATCCATCATCTCGAGCTCCGAGGGGGAAACGGGGCTCCTTTGGATGTGGGCGGGACCATCATGCTTCCTCTCGAGTGGAGACGGGTATGGCGGTGAACTTCTTGAGTTGCAGCAAGGGTGTGAAAGACCCTTTCGAAGTTCCAGAGGTTAGGTGTCATTAGTCTCCAGACGCCTCATAGGAAATAGGCCTCATCTCGCCTGGAAGGGAGAACTTCCTGGATTTTCTCGAGTTGGGGCAGGTGTTCTCGAGTTACGACGGGGACCTCAGGGACCCGCCCTGGTGGCCTCAGGAGAGGCCAGTCCCCATGCGAGTTGCTAGGGGGCCTCTCGGGATTCCTCTCCCGTCGATACCGGGGCCAAAAACTTTGTATGGAGTCAGGGCCGGAACCGAGGATTCCTCTCAGGGGCTGACATGGATCTTTGGGTTCTTCTGGAGTCCCCCCAGGGGAGTCAGGCCTCGTCTCGAGTGGGGGCATGCACGTGCGCTTTCCTTCCTGGCTGTAGCAGCAATGTCACGCTTCCAGTCGCGTGGATCAAAGGATCTGTGGTTTTCCCTCGAGGCTTTCCCTCGAGGCTTTCCCACAGGGCTGTCCCACGTGCCACCGTGGTGTGAGTCGATCCTCGGCGTGAAAGATGAGCCAGTGCAGGGCAAAGAGGTTCCTCTGGAATGGACTGAGACATCTGGGGGACTCTTGGAATGGTGGTACGACCATGGAGTTCCTCTCGCCTTTCCTGTTGAGAGTGCCTCCTCTTGAGATGCGACGGGAACGCCGGGAATTCTTTCCCGTTGAAAGCAGGAAAAGGATCCCTTATCTCGAGCTACGAGGGGGAAACGGGGCTCCTCTGGATGTGGGCGGGACCATCGTGCTTCCTCTCTAGTGGAGACGGGTATGGTGGTGAACTTCTTGAGTTGCAGCAAGGGTGTGAAAGACCCTTTCGAAGTTCCAGAGGTTAGGTGTCATTAGTCTCCAGACGCCACATAGGAAATAGGCCTCATCTCGCCAGGAAGGGAGAACTTCCTGGATTTTTTCGAGTTGCGGCAGGTGTTCTCGAGTTACGACGGGGACCTCAGGAACCCGCCCTGGTGGCCTCAGGAGAGGCCAGTCCCTATGCGAGTTGCTAGGGTGCCTCTCGGGATTCCTCTCCCGTCGATACCGGGGCCAAAAACCTTGTATGGAGTCAGGGCCGGAACCGAGGATTCCTCTCAGGGGCTGACATGGATCTTTGGGTACTTCTGGAGTCTCCCCAGGGGAGTCAGGCCTCGTCTCGAGTGGGGGCATGCACGTGCACTTTCCTTCCAGGCTGTAGCAGCAATGTCAGGCTTCCCGTCGCGTGGATCAAAGGATCTGTGGTTTTCCATCGAGGCTTTCCCACAGGGCTGTCCCACGTGCCACCGTGGTGTGAGTCGATCCTCGGCGTGAAAGATGAGCCAGTGCAGGACAAAGAGGTTCCTCTGGAATGGACTGAGATATCTGGGGGACTCTTGGAATGGTGGTACGACCATGGAGTTCCTCTCGCCTTTCCTGTTGAGAGTGCCTCCTCTTGAGATGCGACGGGAACGCCGGGAACTCTTTCCCTTTGAAACCAGGGAAAGGATTCCTCAACTCGAGCTACGAGGGGAAAACGGGGCTCCTCTGGATGTGGGCGGGACCATCGTGCTTCATCTCGAGTGGAGACGTGTATGGCGGTGAACTTCTTGAGTTGCAGCAAGGGTGTGAAAGACCCTTTCGAAGTTCCAGAGGTTAGGTGTCATTAGTCTCCAGACGCCTCATCAGAAATAGGCCTCATCTCGCCTGGAAGGGAGAACTTCCTGGATTTTCTCGAGTTGCGGCAGGTGTTCTCGAGTTACGACGGGGACCTCAGGGACCCGCCCTGGTGGCCTCAGGAGAGGCCAGTCCCTATGCGAGTTGCTAGGGGGCCTCTCGGGATTCCTCTCCCGTCGATACTGGGGCCAACAACCTTGTGTGGAGTCAGGGCCGTAACCGAGGATTCCTCTCATGGGCTCACATGGATCTTTGGGTCCGTCTGGAGACTCCCCAGTGGAGTCAGGCCTCGTCTCGAGTGGGGGCATGCACGTGCGCTTTCCTTCCAGGCTGTAGCAGCAATGTCACGCTTCCCGTCGCGTGGATCAAAGGATCTGTGGTTTTCCCTCGAGGCTTTCCCTCGAGGCTTTCCCACAGGGTGTCCCACGTGCCACCGTGGTGTGAGTCGATCCTCGGCGTGAAAGATGAGCCAGTGCAGGGCAAAGAGGTTCCTCTGGAATGGACTGAGACATCTGGGGGACTCTAGGAATGGTGGTACGACCATGGAGTTCCTCTCGCCTTTCCTGTTGAGAGTGCCTCCTCTTGAGATGCGACGGGAACGCCGGGAATTCTTTCCCGTTGAAAGCAGGGAAAGGATCCCTCATCTCGAGCTACGAGGGGGAAACGGGGCTCCTCTGGATGTGGGCGGGACCATCGTGCTTCCTCTCGAGTGGAGACGGGTATGGCGGTGAACTTCTTGAGTTGCAGCAAGGGTGTGAAAGACCCTTTCGAAGTTCCAGAGGTTAGGTGTCATTAGTCTCCAGACGACTCATCGAAAATAGGCCTCATCTCGCCTGCAAGGGAGAACTTCCTGGATTTTCTCGAGTTGCGGCAGGTGTTCTCGAGTTACGACGGGGACCTCAGGGACCCGCCCTGGTGGCCTCAGGAGAGGCCAGTCCCCATGCGAGGTGCTAGGGGGCCTCTCGGGATTCCTCTCCCGTCGATACCGGGGCCAAAAACCTTGTGTGGAGTCAGGGTTGGAACCGAGGATTCCTCTCAGGGGCTTATATGGATCTTTGGGTACTTCTGGAGTCTCGCCAGGGGAGACAGGCCTCGTCTCGAGTGGGGGCATGCACGTGCGCTTTCCTTCCAGGCTGTAGCAGCAATGTCATGCTTCCCGTCGCGTGCATCAAAGGATCTGTGGTTTTCCCTCGAGGCTTTCCCTCGAGGCTTTCCCACAGGGCTGTCCCACGTGCCTCCGTGGTGGGAGTCGATCCTCGGCGTGAAAGATGAGCCAGTGCAGGGCAAAGAGGTTCCTCTGGAATGGACTGAGACATCTGGGGGACTCTTGGAATGGTGGTACGACCATGGAGTTCCTCTCGCCTTTCCTGTTGAGAGTGCCTCCTCTTGAGATGCGACGGGAACGCCGGGAATTCCTTCCCGTTGAAAGCAGGAAAGGATCCCTCATCTCGAGCTCCGAGAGGGAAACGGGGCTCCTCTGGATGTGGGCGGGACCATCGTGCTTCCTCTCGAGTGGAGACGGGTATGGCGGTGAACTTCTTGAGTTGCAGCAAGGGTGTGAAAGACCCTTTCTAAGTTCCAGAGGTTAGGTGTCATTAGTCTCCAGACGCCTCATCAGAAATAGGCCTCATCTCGCCTGGAAGGGAGAACTTCCTGGATTTTCTCGAGTTGCGGCAGGTGTTCTCGAGTTACGACGGGGACCTCAGGGACCCGCCCTGGTGGCCTCAGGAGAGGCCAGTCCCTATGCGAGTTGCTAGGGGGCCTCTCGGGATTCCTCTCCCGTCGATACCGGGGCCAACAACCTTGTGTGGAGTCAGGGCCGTAACCGAGGATTCCTCTCATGGGCTGACATGGATCTTTGGGTACGTCTGGAGACTCCCCAGTGGAGTTAGGCCTCGTCTCGAGTGGGGGCATGCACGTGCGCTTTCCTTCCAGGCTCTAGCAGCAATGTCACGCTTCCCGTCGTGTGGATCAAAGGATCTGTGGTTTTCCCTCGAGGCTTTCCCTCGAGGCTTTCCCACAGGGCTGTCCCACGTGCCACCGTGGTGTGAGTCGATCCTCGGCGTGAAAGATGAGCCAGTGCAGGGCAAAGAGGTTCCTCTGGAATGGACTGAGACATCTGGGGGACTCTTGGAATGGTGGTACGACCATGGAGTTCCTCTCGCCTTTCCTGTTGAGAGTGCCTCCTCTTGAGATGCGACGGGAACGCCGGGAATTCTTTCCCGTTGAAAGCAGGGAAAGGATCCCTCATCTCGAGCTACGAGGGGGAAACGGGGCTCCTCTGGATGTGGGCGGGACCATCGTGCTTCCTCTCGAGTGGAGACGGGTATGGCGGTGAACTTCTTGAGTTGCAGCAAGGGTGTGAAAGACCCTTTCGAAGTTCCAGAGGTTAGGTGTCATTAGTCTCCAGACGACTCATCGGAAATAGGCCTCATCTCGCCTGCAAGGGAGAACTTCCTGGATTTTCTCGAGTTGCGGCAGGTGTTCTCGAGTTACGACGGGGACCTCAGGGACCCGCCCTGGTGGCCTCAGGAGAGGCCAGTCCCCATGCGAGGTGCTAGGGGGCCTCTCGGGATTCCTCTCCCGTCGATACCGGGGCCAAAAACCTTGTGTGGAGTCAGGGTCGGAACCGAGGATTCCTCTCAGGGGCTTATATGGATCTTTGGGTACTTCTGGAGTCTCGCCAGGGGAGACAGGCCTCGACTCGAGTGGGGGCATGCACGTGCGCTTTCCTTCCAGGCTGTAGCAGCAATGTCACGCTTCCCGTCGCGTGCATCAAAGGATCTGTGGTTTTCCCTCGAGGCTTTCCCTCGAGGCTTTCCCACAGGGCTGTCCCACGTGCCTCCGTGGTGTGAGTCGATCCTCGGCGTGAAAGATGAGCCAGTGCAGGGCAAAGAGGTTCCTCTGGAATGGACTGAGACATCTGGGGGACTCTTGGAATGATGGTACGACCATGGAGTTCCTCTCGCCTTTCCTGTTGAGAGTGCCTCCTCTTGAGATGCGACGGAAACGCCGGGAATTCTTTCCCGTTGAATGCAGGGAAAGGATCCCTCATCTCGAGCTACGAGGGGGAAACGGGGCTCCTCTGGATGTGGGCGGGACCGTCGTGCTTCCTCTCGAGTGGAGACGGGTATGGCGGCGAACTTCTTGAGTTGCAGCAAGGGTGTGAAAGACCCTTTCGAAGTTCCAGAGGTTAGGTGTCATTAGTCTCCAGACGCCTCATCGGAAATAGGCCTCATCTCGCCTGGAAGGGAGAACTTCCTGGATTTTCTCGAGTTGCGGCAGGTGTTCTCGAGTTACGACGGGGACCTCAGGGACCCGCCCTGATGGCCTCAGGAGAGGCCAGGCCCAAGCGAGTTGCTAGGGGGCCTCTCGGGATTCCTCTCCCGTGGATACCGGGGCCAAAAACCTTGTGTGGATTCAGCGCCGGAACCGAGGATTCCTCTCAGGGGTGACATGGATCTTTGGGTACTTCTGGAGTCTCCCCAGGGGAGTCAGGCCTCGTCTCGAGTGGGGGCATGCACGTGCGCTTTCCTTACAGGCTGTAGCAGCAATGTCACGCTTCCCGTGGCGTGGATCAAAGGATCTGTGGTTTTCCCTCGAGGCTTTCCCACAGGGCTGTCCCACGTGCCACCGTGGTGTGAGTCGATCCTCGGCGTGAAAGATGAGCCAGTGCAGGGCAAAGAGGTTCCTCTGGAATGGACTGAGACACCTGGGGGACTCTTGGAATGGTGGTACGACCATGGAGTTCCTCTCGCCTTTCCTGTTGAGAGTGCCTCCTCTTGAGATGCGACGTGAACGCCGGGAATTCTATCCCGTTGAAAGCAGGGAAAGGATCCCTCATCTCGAGCTACGAGGGGGAAACGGGGCTCCTCTGGATGTGGGCGGGACCATCGTGCTTCCTCTAGAGTGGAGACGGGTATGGCGGTGAACTTCTTGAGTTGCAGCAAGGGTGTGAAAGACCCTTTCGAAGTTCCAGAGGTTAGGTGTCATTAGTCTCCAGACGCCTCATCGGAAATAGGCCTCTTCTCGCCTGGAAGGGAGAACTTTCTGGATTTTCTCGAGTTGCGGCAGGTGTTCTCGAGTTACGACGGGGACCTCAGGGACCCGCCCTGGTGGCCTCAGGAGAGGCCAGTCCCCATGCGAGTTGCTAGGGGGCCTCTCGGGATTTCTCTCTCGTCGATACCGGGGTCAAAAACCTTGTGTGGAGTCAGGGCCGGAACCGAGGATTCCTCTCATGGGTGACATGGATCTTTGGGTACTTCTGGAGTCTCCCCAGGGGAGTCAGGCCTCGTCTCGAGTGGGGGCATGCACGTGCGCTTTCCTTCCAGGCTGTAGCAGCAATGTCACGCTTCCCGTCGCGTGGATCAAAGGATCTGTGGTTTTCCCTCGAGGCTTTCCCTCGAGGCTTTCCCACAGGGCTGTCCCACGTGCCACCGTGGTGTGAGTCGATCCTAGGCGTGAAAGATGAGCCAGTGCAGGGCAAAGAGGTTCCTCTGGAATGGACTGAGACATCTGGGGGACTCTTGGAATGATGGTACGACCATGGAGTTCCTCTCGCCTTTCCTGTTGAGAGTGCCTCCTCTTGAGATGCGACGGGAACGCCGGGAATTCTTTCCCGTTGAATGCAGGGAAAGGATCCCTCATCTCGAGCTACGAGGGGGAAACGGGGCTCCTCTGGATGTGGGCGGGACCGTCGTGCTTCCTCTCGAGTGGAGACGGGTATGGCGGTGAACTTCTTGAGTTGCAGCAAGGGTGTGAAAGACCCTTTCGAAGTTCCAGAGGTTAGGTGTCATTAGTCTCCAGACGCCTCATCGGAAATAGGCCTCATCTCGCCTGGAAGGGAGAACTTCCTGGATTTTCTCGAGTTGCGGCAGGTGTTCTCGAGTTCCGACGGGGACCTCAGGGACCCGCCCTGATGGCCTCAGGAGAGGCCAGGCCCATGCGAGTTGCTAGGGGGCCTCTCGGGATTCCTCTCCCGTGGATACCGGGGCCAAAAACCTTGTGTGGATTCAGGGCCGGAACCGAGGATTCCTCTCAGGGGTGACATGGATCTTTGGGTACTTCTGGAGTCTCCCCAGGGGAGTCAGGCCTCGTCTCGAGTGGAGGCATGCACGTGTGCTTTCCTTCCAGGCTGTAGCAGCAATGTCACGCTTCCTGTCGCGTGGATCAAAGTATCTGTGGTTTTCCCCCGAGGCTTTCCCACAGGGCTGTCCCACGTGCCACCGTGGTGTGAGTCGATCCTCGGCGTGAAAGATGAGCCAGTGCATGGCAAAGAGGTTCCTCTGGAATGGACTGAAACATCTGGGGGACTCTTGGAATGGTGGTACGACCATGGAGTTCCTCTCGCCTTTCCTGTTGAGAGTGCCTCCTCTTGAGATGCGACGGGAACGCCGGGAATTCTTTCCCGTTGAAAGCAGGGAAAGGATCCCTCATCTCGAACTCCGAGGGGGAAACGGGGCTCCTCTGGATGTGGGCGGGACCATCGTGCTTCCTCTGGAGTGGAGACGGGTATGGCGGTGAACTTCTTGAGTTGCAGCAAGGGTGTGAAAGACCCTTTCGAAGTTCCATAGGTTAGGTGTCATTAGTCTCCAGATGCCTCATCGGAAATAGGCCTCATCTCGCCTGGAAGGGAGAACTTCCTGGATATTCTCGAGTTGCGGCAGGTGTTCTCGAGTTACGACGGGGACCTCAGGGACCCGCCCTGGTGGCCTCAGGAGAGGCCAGTCCCCATGCGAGTTGCTAGGGGGCCTCTCGGGATTCCTCTCCCGTGGATACCGGGGTCAAAAACCTTGTGTGGAGTCAGGGCCGGAACCGAGGATTCCTCTCATGGGTGACATGGATCTTTGGGTACTTCTGGAGTCTCCCCAGGGGAGTCAGGCCTCGTCTCGAGTGGGGGCATGCACGTGCGCTTTCCTTCCAGGCTGTAGCAGCAATGTCACGCTTCCCATCGCGTGGATCAAAGGATCTGTGGTTTTCCCTCGAGGCTTTCCCTCGAGGCTTTCCCACAGGGCTGTCCCACGTGCCACCGTGGTGTGAGTCGATCCTAGGCGTGAAAGATGAGCCAGTGCAGGGCAAAGAGGTTCCTCTGGAATGGACTGAGACATCTGGGGGACTCTTGGAATGATGGTACGACCATGGAGTTCCTCTCGCCTTTCCTGTTGAGAGTGCCTCCTCTTGAGATGCGACGGAAACGCCGGGAATTCTTTCCCGTTGAATGCAGGGAAAGGATCCCTCATCTCGAGCTACGAGGGGGAAACGGGGCTCCTCTGGATGTGGGCGGGACCGTCGTGCTTCCTCTCGAGTGGAGACGGGTATGGCGGCGAACTTCTTGAGTTGCAGCAAGGGTGTGAAAGACCCTTTCGAAGTTCCAGAGGTTAGGTGTCATTAGTCTCCAGACGCCTCATCGGAAATAGGCCTCATCTCGCCTGGAAGGGAGAACTTCCTGGATTTTCTCGAGTTGCGGCAGGTGTACTCGAGTTACGACGGGGACCTCAGGGACCCGCCCTGATGGCCTCAGGAGAGGCCAGGCCCAAGCGAGTTGCTAGGGGGCCTCTCGGGATTCCTCTCCCGTGGATACCGGGGCCAAAAACCTTGTGTGGATTCAGCGCCGGAACCGAGGATTCCTCTCAGGGGTGACATGGATCTTTGGGTACTTCTGGAGTCTCCCCAGGGGAGTCAGGCCTCGTCTCGAGTGGGGGCATGCACGTGCGCTTTCCTTCCAGGCTGTAGCAGCAATGTCACGCTTCCCGTGGCGTGGATCAAAGGATCTGTGGTTTTCCCTCGAGGCTTTCCCACAGGGCTGTCCCACGTGCCACCGTGGTGTGAGTCGATCCTCGGCGTGAAAGATGAGCCAGTGCAGGGCAAAGAGGTTCCTCTGGAATGGACTGAGACACCTGGGGGACTCTTGGAATGGTGGTACGACCATGGAGTTCCTCTCGCCTTTCCTGTTGAGAGTGCCTCCTCTTGAGATGCGACGTGAACGCCGGGAATTCTATCCCGTTGAAAGCAGGGAAAGGATCCCTCATCTCGAGCTACGAGGGGGAAACGGGGCTCCTCTGGATGTGGGCGGGACCATCGTGCTTCCTCTCGAGTGGAGACGGGTATGGCGGTGAACTTCTTGAGTTGCAGCAAGGGTGTGAAAGACCCTTTCGAAGTTCCAGAGGTTAGGTGTCATTAGTCTCCAGACGCCTCATCGGAAATAGGCCTCTTCTCGCCTGGAAGGGAGAACTTTCTGGATTTTCTCGAGTTGCGGCAGGTGTTCTCGAGTTACGACGGGGACCTCAGGGACCCGCCCTGGTGGCCTCAGGAGAGGCCAGTCCCCATGCGAGTTGCTAGGGGGCCTCTCGGGATTCCTCTCCCATCGATACCGGGGCCAAAAACCTTGTGTGGAGTCAGGGCCGGAAACGAGGATTCCTCTCAGGGGCTGACATGGATCTTTGGGTACTTCTGGAGTCTCCCCAGGGGAGTCAGGCCTCGGCTCGAGTGGGGGCATGCACGTGCGCTTTCCTTCCAGGCTGTAGCAGCAATGTCACGCTTCCCGAGGCGTGGATCAAAGGATCTGTGGTTTTCCCTCGAGGCTTTCCCTCGAGGCTTTCCCACAGGGCTGTCCCACGTGCCACCGTGGTGTGAGTCGATCCTCGGCGTGAAAGATGAGCCAGTGCAGGGCAAAGAGTTTCCTCTGGAATGGACTGAGACATCTGGGGGACTCTTGGAATGGTGGTGCGACCATGGAGTTCCTCTCGCCTTTCCTGTTGAGAGTGCCTCCTCTTGAGATGCGACGGGAACGCCGGGAATTCTTTCCCGTTGAAAGCAGGGAAAGGATCCCTCATCTCGAGCTCCGAGGGGGAAACGGGGCTCCTCTGGATGTGGGCGGGACCATCGTGCTTCCTCTCGAGTGGAGACGGGTATGGCGGTGAACTTCTTGAGTTGCAGCAAGGGTGTGAAAGACCCTTTCCAAGTTCCAGAGGTTAGGTGTCATTAGTCTCCAGACGCCTCATTGGAAATAGGCCTCATCTCGCCTGGAAGGGAGAACTTCCTGGATTTTCTCGAGTTGAGGCAGGTGTTCTCGAGTTACGACGGGGACCTCAGGGACCCGCCCTGGTGCCCTCAGGAGAGGCCAGTCCCCATGCGAGTTGCTAGGGGGCCTCTCGGGATTCCTCTCCCGTCGATACCGGGGCCAAAAACCTTGTGTGGAGTCAGGGCCCAAACCGAGGATTCCTCTCAGGGGCTGATATGGATCTTTGGGTACTTCTGGAGTCTCGCCAGGGGAGACAGGCCTCGTCTCGAGTGGGGGCATGCACGTGCACTTTCCTTCCAGGCTGTAGCAGCAATGTGACGCTTCCCGTCGCGTGGATCAAAGGATCTGTGGTTTTCCCTCGAGGCTTTCCCTCGAGGCTTTCCCACAGGGCTGTCCCACGTGCCACCGTGGTGTGAGTCGATCCTCGGCGTGAAAGATGAGCCAGTGCAGGGCAAAGAGGTTCCTCTGGAATGGACTGAGACATCTGGGGGACTCTTGGAATGGTGGTACGACCATGGAGTTCCTCTCTCCTTTCCTGTTGAGAGTGCCTCCTCTTGAGATGGGACGGGAATACCGGGAATTCTTTCCCGTTGAAAGCAGGGAAAGGATCGCTCATCTCGATCTAGGAGGGGGAAACGAGGCTCCTCTGGATGTGGGCGGGACCATCGTGCTTCCTCTAGAGTGGAGACGGGTATGGCGGTGAACTTCTTGAGTTGCAGCAAGGGTGTGAAAGACCTTTTCGAAGTTCCAGAGGTTAGGTGTCATTAGTCTCCAGACGCCTCATCGGAAATAGGCCTCATTTTGCCTGGAAGGGAGATTTCCTGGATTTTCTCGAGTTGCGGCAGGTGTTCTCGAGTTACGACGGGGACCTCAGGGACCCGCCCTGGTGGCCTCAGGAGAGGCCAGTCCCCATGCGAGTTGCTAGGGTGCCTCTCGGGATTCCTCTCCCGTCGATACTGGGGCCAAAAACCTTGTGTGGAGTCAGGGCCGGAACCGAGGATTCCTCTCAGTGGCTGACATGGATCTTTGGGTACTTCTGGAGTCTCCCCAGGGGAGTCAGGCCTCGTCTCGAGTGGAGGCATGCACGTGCGCTTTCCTTCCAGGCTGTAGCAGCAATGTCACGCTTCCCGTCGCGTGGATCAAAGTATCTGTGGTTTTCCCCCGAGGCTTTCCCACAGGGCTGTCCCACGTGCCACCGTGGTGTGAGTCGATCCTCGGCGTGAAAGATGAGCCAGTGCATGGCAAAGAGGTTCCTCTGGAATGGACTGAAACATCTGGGGGACTCTTGGAATGGTGGTACGACCATGGAGTTCCTCTCGCCTTTCCTGTTGAGAGTGCCTCCTCTTGAGATGCGACGGGAACGCCGGGAATTCTTTCCCGTTGAAAGCAGGGAAAGGATCCCTCATCTCGAACTCCGAGGGGGAAACGGGGCTCCTCTGGATGTGGGCGGGACCATCGTGCTTCCTCTGGAGTGGAGACGGGTATGGCGGTGAACTTCTTGAGTTGCAGCAAGGGTGTGAAAGACCCTTTCGAAGTTCCATAGGTTAGGTGTCATTAGTCTCCAGATGCCTCATCGGAAATAGGCCTCATCTCGCCTGGAAGGGAGAACTTCCTGGATATTCTCGAGTTGCGGCAGGTGTTCTCGAGTTACGACGGGGACCTCAGGGACCCGCCCTGGTGGCCTCAGGAGAGGCCAGTCCCCATGCGAGTTGCTAGGGGGCCTCTCGGGATTCCTCTCCCGTGGATACCGGGGTCAAAAACCTTGTGTGGAGTCAGGGCCGGAACCGAGGATTCCTCTCATGAGTGACATGGATCTTTGGGTACTTCTGGAGTCTCCCCAGGGGAGTCAGGCCTCGTCTCGAGTGGGGGCATGCACGTGCGCTTTCCTTCCAGGCTGTAGCAGCAATGTCACGCTTCCCGTCGCGTGGATCAAAGGATCTGTGGTTTTCCCTCGAGGCTTTCCCTCGAGGCTTTCCCACAGGGCTGTCCCACGTGCCACCGTGGTGTGAGTCGATCCTAGGCGTGAAAGATGAGCCAGTGCAGGGCAAAGAGGTTCCTCTGGAATGGACTGAGACATCTGGGGGACTCTTGGAATGATGGTACGACCATGGAGTTCCTCTCGCCTTTCCTGTTGAGAGTGCCTCCTCTTGAGATGCGACGGGAACGCCGGGAATTCTTTCCCGTTGAAAGCAGGGAAAGGATCCCTCATCTCGAACTCCGAGGGGGAAACGGGGCTCCTCTGGATGTGGGCGGGACCATCGTGCTTCCTCTGGAGTGGAGACGGGTATGGCGGTGAACTTCTTGAGTTGCAGCAAGGGTGTGAAAGACCCTTTCGAAGTTCCATAGGTTAGGTGTCATTAGTCTCCAGACGCCTCATCGGAAATAGGCCTCATCTCGCCTGGAAGGGAGAACTTCCTGGGTTTTCTCGAGTTGCGGGAGGTGTTCTCGAGTTAAGACGGGGACCTCAGGGACCCGTCCTGGTGGCCTCAGGAGAGGCCAGTCCCCATGCGAGTTGCTAGGGGGCCTCTCGGGATTCCTCTCCCGTCGATACCGGGGCCAAAAACCTTGTGTGGAGTCAGGGCGGGAACCGAGGATTCCTCTCAGGGGTGACATGGATCTTTGGGTACTTCTGGAGTCTCCCCAGGGGAGTCAGGCCTCGTCTCGAGTGGGGGCATGCACGTGCGCTTTCCTTCCAGGCTGTAGCTGCAATGTCACGCTTCCCGTCGCGTGGATCAAAGGATCTGTGGTTTTCCCTCGAGGCTTTCCCTCGACGCTTTCCCACTGGGCTGTCCCACGTGCCACCGTGGTGTGAGTCGATCCTAGGCGTGAAAGATGGGCCAGTGCAGGGCAAAGAGTTTCCTCTGGAATGGACTGAGACATCTTGGGGACTCTTGGCATGGTGGTACGACCATGGAGTTCCTCTCGCCTTTCCTGTTGAGAGTGCCTCCTCTTGAGATGCGATGGGAACGCTGGGAATTCTTTCCCGTTGAAAGCAGGGAAAGGATCCCTCATCTCGAGCTAAGAGGGGGAAACGGGGCTCCTCTGGATGTGGGCGGGACCATCGTGCTTCCTCTCGAGTGGAGATGGGTATGGCGGTGAACTTCTTGAGTTGCAGCAAGGGTGTGAAAGATCCTTTCGAAGTTCCACAGGTTAGGTGTCATTAGTCTCCAGATGCCTCATCGGAAATAGGCCTCATCTCGCCTGGAAGGGAGAACTTCCTGGATATTCTCGAGTTGCGGCAGGTGTTCTCGAGTTACTTCGGGGACTTCAGGGACCCGCCCTGGTGGCCTCAGGAGAGGCCAGTCCCCATTCGAGTTGCTAGGGGGCCTCTCGGTATTCCTCTCCCGCCGATACCGGGGCCAAAAACCTTGTGTGGAGTCAGGGCCGGATCCGAGGATTCCTCTCAGGGGCTGACATGGATCTTTGGGTACTTCTGGAGTCTCCCCAGGGGAGTCAGGCCTCGTCTCGAGTGGGGGCATGCACGTGCGCTTTCCTTACAGGCTGTAGCAGCAATGTCACGCTTCCCGTGGCGTGGATCAAAGGATCTGTGGTTTTCCCTCGAGGCTTTCCCTCGAGGCTTTCCCACAGGGCTGTCCCACGTGCCACTGTGGTGTGAGTCGAACCTCGGCGTGAAAGATGAGACAGTGCAGGGCAAAGACGTTCCTCTGGAATGGACTGAGACATCTGGGGGACTCTTGGAATGGTGGTACGACCATGGAGTTCCTCTCGCCTTTCCTGTTGAGAGTGCCTCCTCTTGAGATGCGACGGGAACGCCGGGAATTCTTTCCCGTTGAAAGCAGGGAAAGGATCCCTCATCTCGAGCTACGAGGGGGAAACGGGGCTCCTCTGGATGTGGGCGGGACCATCGTGCTTCCTCTCGAGTGGAGACGGGTGTGGCGGTGAACTTCTTGAGTTGCAACAAGGGTGTGAAAGACCCTTTCGAAGTTCCAGAGGTTAGGTGTCATTAGTCTCCAGACGCCTCATCGGAAATAGGCCTCATCTCGCCTGGAAGGGGGAACTTCCTGGAATTTCTCGAGTTGTGGCAGGTGTTCTCGAGTTACGACGGGGACCTCAGGGACCCGCCCTGGTGGCCTCAGGAGAGGCCAGTCCCCATGCGAGTTGCTAGGGGGCCTCTCGGGATTCCTCTCCCGTCGATACCGGGGCCAAAAACCTTGTGTGGAGTCAGGGCCGGAACCGAGGATTCCTCTCACGGGCTGACATGGATCTTTGGGTACTTCTGGAGTCTCCCCAGGGGAGTCAGGCCTCGTCTCGAGTCGGGGCATGCACGTGCACTTTCCTTCCAGGCTGTAGCAGCAATGTCACGCTTCCCGTGGCGTGGATCAAAGGATCTGTGGTTTTCCCTCAAGGCTTCCCTCGAGGCTTTCCCACAGGGCTGTCCCACGTGCCACCGTGGTGTGAGTCGATCCTCGGCGTGAAAGATGAGCCAGTGCAGGGCAAAGAGATTCCTCTGGAATGGACTGAGACATCTGGGGGACTCTTGGAATGGTGGTACGACCATGGAGTTCCTCTCGCCTTTCCTGTTGAGAGTGCCTCCGCTTGAGATGCGACGGGAACGCCGGGAACTCTTTCCCATTGAAAGCAGGGAAAGGATTCCTCATCTCGAGCTACGAGGGGGAAAGGGGGCTCCTCTGGATGTGGGCGGGACGATCGTGCTTCCTCTCCAGTGGAGACGGGTATGGCGGTGAACTTCTTGAGTTGCAGCAAGGGTGTGAAAGACCCTTTGGAAGTTCCAGAGGTTAGGTGTCATTAGTCTCCAGACGCCTCATCGGAAATAGGCCTCATCCTGCCTGGAAGGGAGAACTTCCTGGATTTTCTCGAGTTGCGGCAGGTGTTCTCGAGTTACGACGGGGACCTCAGGGACCCGCCCTGGTGGCCTCAGGAGAGGCCAGTCCCCATGTGAGTTGCTAGGGGGCCTCTCGGGATTCCTCTCCCGTCGATACCCGGGCCAAAAACCTTGTGTGGAGTCAGGGCCGGAACCGAGGATTCCTCTCACGGGCTGATATGGATCTTTGGGTACTTCTGGAGTCTCGCCAGGGGAGACAGGCCCCATCTCGAGTGGGGGCATGTACGTGCGCTTTCCTTCCAGGCTGTAGCAGCAATGTCACGCTTTCCATCGCGTGGATCAAAGGATCTGTGGTTTTTCCACAGGTTTGTCCCACGTGACACCGTGGTGTGAGTCGATCCTCGGCGTGAAAGATGAGCCAGTGCAGGGCAAAGAGGTTCCTCTGGAATGGACTGAGACATCTGGGGGACTCTTGGAATGGTGGTACGACCATGGAGTTCCTCTCGCCTTTCCTGTTGAGAGTGCCTCCTCTTGAGATGCGACGGGAACGCCGGGAATTCTTTCCCGTTGGAAGCAGGGAAAGGATCGCTCATCTCGAGCTAGGAGGGGGAAACGGGGCTCCTCTGGATGTGGGCGGGACCATCGTGCTTCCTCTAGAGTGGAGACGGGTATGGCGGTGAACTTCTTGAGTTGCAGCAAGGGTGTGAAAGACCTTTTCGAAGTTCCAGAGGTTAGGTGTCATTAGTCTCCAGACGCCTCATCGGAAATAGGCCTCATCTCGCCTGGAAGGGAGAATTCCTGGATTTTCTCGAGTTGCGGCAGGTGTTCTCGAGTTACGACGGGGACCTCAGGGACCCGCCCTGGTGGCCTCAGGAGAGGCCAGTCCCCATGCGAGTTGCTAGGGTGCCTCTCGGGATTCCTCTCCCGTCGATACTGGGGCCAAAAACCTTGTGTGGAGTCAGGGCCGGAACCGAGGATTCCTCTCAGGGGCTGACATGGATCTTTGGGTACTTCTGGAGTCTCCCCAGGGGAGTCAGGCCTCGTCTCGAGTGGGGGCATGCACGTGCGCTTTCCTTCAAGGCTGTAGCAGCAATGCCACGCTTCCCGTGGCGTGAATCAAACGATCTGTGGTTTTCCCTCGAGGCTTTCCCTCGAGGCTTTCCCACAGGGCTGTCCCACGTGCCACCGTGGTGTGAGTCGATCCTCGGCGTGAAAGATGAGACAGTGCAGGGCAAAGACGTTCCTCTGGAATGGACTTAGACATCTGGGGGACTCTTGGAATGGTGGTACGACCATGGAGTTCCTCTCGCCTTTCCTGTTGAGAGTGCCTCCGCTTGAGATGCGACGGGAACGCCGGGAACTCTTTCCCATTGAAAGCAGGGAAAGGATTCCTCATCTCGAGCTACGAGGGGGAAAGGGGGCTCCTCTGGATGTGGGCGGGACGATCGTGCTTCCTCTCCAGTGGAGACGGGTATGGCGGTGAACTTCTTGAGTTGCAGCAAGGGTGTGAAAGACCCTTTCGAAGTTCCAGAAGTTAGGTGTCATTAGTCTCCAGACGCCTCATCGGAAATAGGCCTCATCCTGCCTGGAAGGGAGAACTTCCTGGATTTTCTCGAGTTGCGGCAGGTGTTCTCGAGTTACGACGGGGACCTCAGGGACCCGCCCTGGTGGCCTCAGGAGAGGCCAGTCCCCATGCGAGTTGCTAGGGGGCCTCTCGGGATTCCTCTCCCGTCGATACCCGGGCCAAAAACCTTGTGTGGAGTCAGGGCCGGAACCGAGGATTCCTCTCACGGGCTGATATGGATCTTTGGGTACTTCTGGAGTCTCGCCAGGGGAGACAGGCCCCTTCTGGAGTGGGGGCATGTACGTGCGCTTTCCTTCCAGGCTGTAGCAGCAATGTCACGCTTTCCATCGCGTGGATCAAAGGATCTGTGGTTTTTCCACAGGTTTGTCCCACGTGCCACCGTGTTGTGAGTCGATCCTCGGCGTGAAAGATGAGCCAGTGCAGGGCAAAGAGGTTCCTCTGGAATGGACTGAGACATCTGGGGGACTCTTGGAATGGTGGTACGACCATGGAGTTCCTCTCGCCTTTCCTGTTGAGAGTGCCTCCTCTTGAGATGCGACGGGAACGCCGGGAATTCTTTCCCGTTGGAAGCAGGGAAAGGATCGCTCATCTCGAGCTAGGAGGGGGAAACGGGGCTCCTCTGGATGTGGGCGGGACCATCGTGCTTCCTCTAGAGTGGAGACGGGTATGCGGTGAACTTCTTGAGTTGCAGCAAGGGTGTGAAAGACCTTTTCGAAGTTCCAGAGGTTAGGTGTCATTAGTCTCCAGACGCCTCATCGGAAATAGGCCTCATCTCGCCTGGAAGGGAGAACTTCCTGGATTTTCTCGAGTTGCAGCAGGTGCTCTCGAGTTACGACGGGGACCTCAGGGACCCGCCCTGATGGCCTCAGGAGAGGCCAGTCCCCATGCGAGTTGCTAGGGGGCCTCTCGGGATTCCTCTCCCGTCGATACCGGGGCCAAAAACCTTGTGTGGAGTCAGGGCCGGAACCGAGGATTCCTCTCAGGGGCTGACATGGATCTGTGGGTACTTCTGGAGTCTCCCCATGGGAGTCAGGCCTTGTCTCGAGTGGAGGCATGCACGAGCGCTTTCCTTCCAGGCTGTAGCAGCAATGTCACGCTTCCCGTCGCGTGGATCAAAGGATCTGTGGTTTTCCCTCGAGGCTTTCCCTCGAGGCTTTCCCACAGGGCTGTCCCACGTGCCACCGTGGTGTGAGTCGATCCTCGGCGTGAAAGATGAGCCAGTGCAGGGCAAAGAGCTTCCTCTGGAATGGACTGAGACATCTGGGGGACTCTTGGAATGGTGGTACGACCATGGAGTTCCTCTCGCCTTTCCTGTTGAGAGTGCCTCCGCTTGAGATGCGACGGGAACGCCGGGAATTCTTTCCCATTGAAAGCAGGGAAAGGATTCCTCATCTCGAGCTACGAGGGGGAAAGGGGGCTCCTCTGGATGTGGGCGGGACGATCGTGCTTCCTCTCGAGTGGAGACGGGTATGGCGGTGAACTTCTTGAGTTGCAGCAAGGGTGTGAAAGACCCTTTCGAAGTTCCAGAGGTTACGTGTCAGTCTCCAGACGTCTCATCGGAAATAGACCTCATCTCGCCTGGAAGGGAGAACTTCCTGGATTTTCTCGAGTTGCGGCAGGTGTTCTCGAGTTACGACGGGTACCACAGGGACCCGCCCTGATGGCCTCAGGAGAGGCCAGTCCCCATGCGTGTTGCTAGGGGGCCTCTCGGGATTCCTCTCCCGTCGATACTGGGGCCAAAAACCTTGTGTGGAGTCAGGGCCGGAACCGAGGATTCCTCTCAGGGGCTGACATGGATCTTTGGGTACTTCTACAGTCTCCCCAGGGGAGTCAGGCCTCGTCTCGAGTGGGGGCATGCACGTGCGGTTTCCTTTCAGGCTGTAGCAGCAATGTCACGCTTCCCGTCGCGTGGATCAAATGATCTGTGGTTTTCCCTCGAGGCTTTCCCTCGAGGCTTTCCCACAGGGCTGTCCCACGTGCCACCGTGGTGTGAGTCGATCCTCGGCGTGAAAGATGAGCCAGTGCAGGGCAAAGGGGTTCCTCTGGAATGGACTGAGACATCTGGGGGACTCTTGGAATGGTGGTACGACCATGGAGTTCCTCTCGCCTTTCCTGTTGAGAGTGCCTCCTCTTGAGATGCGACGGGAACGCCGGGAATTCTTTCCCGTTGAAAGCAGGGAAAGGATCCCTCATCTCGAGCTCCGAGGGGGAAACGGGGCTCCTCTGGATATGGGCGGGACCATCGTGCTTCCTCCCGAGTGGACACGGGTATGGCGGTGAACTTCTTGAGTTGCAGCAAGGGTGTGAAAGACCCTTTCGAAGTTCCAGAGGTTAGGTGTCATTAGTCTCCAGACGCCTCATCGGAAATAGGCCTCATCTCGCCTAGAAGGGAGAACTTCCTGGATTTTCTCGAGTTGCGGCAGGTGTTCTCGAGTTACGACGGGGACCTCAGGGACCCGCCCTGGTGGCCTCAGGAGAGGCCATTCCCCATGCGAGTTGCTAGGGGGCCTCTCGGGATTCCTCTCCCGTCGTTACCGGGGCCAAAAGCCTTGTGTGGAGTCAGGGCCGGAACCGAGCATTCCTCTCAGGGGTTACATGGATCTTTGGGTACTTCTGGAGTCTCCCCAGGGGAGTCAGGCCTCGTCTCGAGTGGGGGCATGCACGTGCGCTTTCCTTCCAGGCTGTAGCAGCAATGTCACGCTTCCCATCGCGAGGATTGAAGGATCTGTGGTTTTCCCTCGAGGCTTTCCCTCGAGGCTTTCCCACAGGGCTGTCCCACGTGCCACCGTGGTGTGAGTCGATCCTCGGCGTGAAAGATGAGCCAGTGCAGGGCAAAGAGGTTCCTCTGGAATGGACTGAGACATCTGGGGGACTCTTGGAATGGTGGTACGACCATGGAGTTCCTCTCGCCTTTCCTGTTGAGAGTGCCTCCTCTTGAGCTGCGACGGGAATGCCGGGAATTCTTTCCCGTTGGAAGCAGGGAAAGGATCCCTCATCTCGAGCTCCGAGGGGGAAACGTGGCTCCTCTGTATGTGGGCGGGACCATCGTGCTTTCTCTCGTGTGGAGACGGGTATGGCGGTAAACTTCTTGAGTTGCAGCAAGGGTGTGAAAGACCCTTTCGAAGTTCCAGAGGTTAGGTGTCATTAGTCTCCAGACGCCTCATCGGAAATAGGCCTCATCTCGCCTGGAAGGGAGAACTTCCTGGATTTTCTCGAGTTGCGGCAGGTGTTCTCGAGTTACGACGGGGACCTCAGGGACCCGCCCTGGTGGCCTCAGGAGAGGCCAGTCCCCATGCAAGTTGCTAGGGGGCCTCTCGGGATTCCTCTCCAGTCGATACAGGGGCCAAAAACCTTGTGTGGAGTCAGGGCCGGAACCGAGGATTCCTCTCAGGGGCTGACATGGATCTTTGGGTACTTCTGGAGTCTCCCCAGGGGAGTCAGGCCTCGTCTCGAGTGGGGGCATGCACGTGTGCTTTCCTTCCAGGCTGTAGCAGCAATGTCACGCTTCCCGTCGCGTGGATCAAAGGATCTGTGGTTTTCCCTCGAGGCTTTCCCTCGAGGCTTTCCCACAGGGCTGTCCCACGTGCCACCGTGGTGTGAGTCGATCCTCAGCGTGAAAGATGAGCCAGTGCAGGGCAAAGAGCTTCCTCTCGAGTGGACTGAGACATCTGGGGGACTCTTGGAATGGTGGTACGACCATGGAGTTCCTCTCGCCTTTCCTGTTGAGAGTGCCTCCTCTTGAGATGCGCCGGGAACGCCGGGAATTCTTTCCCGTTGAAAGCAGGGAAAGGATCCCTCTTCTCGAGCTACGAGGGCGAAACAGGGCTCCTCTGGATGTGGGCGGGACCATCGTGCTTCCTCTCGAGTGGAGACGGGTATGGCGGTGAACTTCTTGAGTTGCAGCAAGGGTGTGAAAGACCCTTTCGAAGTTCCAGAGGTTAGGTGTCATTAGTCTCCAGACGCCTCAGCGGAAATAGGCCTCATCTAGCCTGGAAGGGAGAACTTCCTGATTTTTCTCGAGGTGCGGCAGGTGTTCTCGAGTTACGACGGGTACCACAGGGACCCGCCCTGATGGCCTCAGGAACGGCCAGTCTCCATGCGAGTTGCTAGGGGGCCTCTCGTGATTCCTCTCCCGTCGATACCGGGGCCAAAAACCTTGTGTGGATTCAGGGCCGGAACCGAGGATTCCTCTCAGGGGCTGACATGGATCTTTGGGTACTTCTAGAGTCTCCCCAGGGGAGTCAGGCCTCGTCTCGAGTGGGGGCATGCACGTGCGCTTTCCTTCCAGGCTGTAGCAGCAATGTCACGCTTCCCGTCTTGTGGATCAAAGGATCTGTGGTTTTCCCTCGAGGCTTTCCCTCGAGGCTTTCCCACAGGGCTGTCCCACGTGCCACCGTGGTGTGAGTCGATCCTCGGCGTGAAAGATGAGCCAGTGCAGGGCAAAGAGCTTCCTCTGGAATGGACTGAGACATCTGGGGGACTCTTGGAATGGTGGTACGACCATGGAGTTCCTCTCGCCTTTCCTGTTGAGAGTGCCTCCGCTTCAGATGCGACGGGAACGCCGGGAATTCTTTCCCATTGAAAGCAGGGAAAGGATTCCTCATCTCGAGCTACGAGGGGGAAAGGGGGCTCCTCTGGATGTGGGCGGGACGATCGTGCTTCCTCTCGAGTGGAGCCGGGTATGGCGGTGAACTTCTTGAGTTGCAGCAAGGGTGTGAAAGACCCTTTCGAAGTTCCAGAGGTTAGGTGTCATTAGTCTCCAGACGCCTCATCGGAAATAGGCCTCATCTCGCCTGGAAGGGGGAACTTCCTGGAATATCTCGAGTTGCGGCAGGTGTTCTCGAGTTAAGACGGGGACCTCAGGGACCCGCCCTGGTGGCCTCAGGAGAGGACAGTCCCCATGCGAGTTGCTAGGGGGCCTCTCGGGATTCCTCTCCCGTCGATACCGGGGCGAAAAACCTTGTGTGGAGTCAGGGCCGTAACCGAGGATTCCTCTCAGGGGCTGACATGGATCTTTGGGTACTTCTGGAGTCTCCCGTGGGGAGTCAGGCCTCGTCTCGAGTGGGGGCATGCACGTGCGCTTTCCTTCCAGGCTGTAGCAGAAATGTCACGCTTCCCGTGGCGTGAATCAAAGGATCTGTGGTTTCCCTCGAGGCTTTCCCTCGAGGCTTTCCCACAGGGTTGTCCCACGTGCCACCGTGGTGTGAGTCGATCCTCGGCGTGAAAGATGAGCCAGTGCAGGGCAAAGAGGTTCCTCTGGAATGGACTGAGACATCTGGGGGACTCTTGGAATGGTGGTACGACCATGGAGTTCCTCTCGCCTTTCCTTTGAGAGTGCCTCCTCTTGAGATGCGACGGGAACGCCGGGAATTCTTTACCGTTGAAAGCAGGGAAAGGATCCCTCATATCGAGCTACGAGGGGGAAACGGGGCTCCTGTGGATGTGGGCGGGACCATCGTGCTTCCGCTCGAGTGGAGACGGGTTTGTCGGTGAACTTCTTGAGTTGCAGCAAGGGTGTGAAAGACCCTTTCAAAGTTCCAGAGGTTAGGTGTCATTAGTCTCCAGACACCTCATCGGAAATAGGCCTCATCTCGCCTGGAAGGGAGAACTTCCTGGATTTTCTCGAGTTGCGGCAGGTGTTCTCGAGTTACGACGGGGACCTCAGGGACCCGCCCTGGTGGCCTCAGGAGAGGCCAGTCCCCATGAGACTTGCTAGGGGGCCTCTCGGGATTCCTCTCCCGTCGATACCGGGGCCAAAAACCTTGTGTGGAGTCAGGGCCGGAACCGAGGATTCCTCTCAGGGGCTGACATGGATTTTTGGGTACTTCTGGAGTCTCCCCAGGGGAGTCAGGCCTCGTCTCGAGTCGGGGGCATGCACGTTCACTTTCCTTCCAGGCTGTAGCAGCAATGTCACGCTTCCCGTGGCGTGGATCAAAGGATCTGTGGTTTTCCCTCGAGGCTTTCCCTCGAGGCTTTCCCACAGGGCTGTCCAACGTGCCACCGTGGTGTAAGTCGATCCTCGGCGTGAAAGATGAGCCAGTGCAGGGCAAAGAGGTTCCTCTGGAATGGACTGAGACATCTGGGGGACTCTTGGAATGGTGGTACGACCATGGAGTTCCTCTCGCCTTTCCTGTTGAGAGTGCCTCCCCTTGAGATGCGACGGGAACGCCGGGAATTCTTTCCCATTGAAAGCAGGGAAAGGATTCCTCATCTCGAGCTACGAGGCGGAAAGGGGGCTCCTCTGGATGTGGGCGGGACGATCGTGCTTCCTCTCGAGTGGAGACGGGTATGGCGGTGAACTTCTTGAGTTGCAGCAAGGGTGTGAAAGACCCTTTCGAAGTTCCAGAGGTTAGATGTCATTAGTCTCCAGACGCCTCATCGGAAATAGGCCTCATCTCGCCTGGAAGGGAGAACTTCCTGGATTTTCTCGAGTTGCGGCAGGTGTTCTCGAGTTACGACGGGGACCTCAGGGACCCGCCCTGGTGGCCTCAGGAGAGGCCAGTCCCCATGCGAGTTGCTAGGGGGCCTCTCGGGATTCCTCTCCCGTCGATACCCGGGCCAAAAACCTTGTGTGGAGTCAGGGCCGGAACCGAGGATTCCTCTCACGGGCTGATATGGATCTTTGGGTACTTCTGGAGTCTCGCCAGGGGAGAGAGGCCTCATCTCGAGTGGGGGCATGCACGTGCGCTTTCCTTCCAGGCTGTAGCAGCAATGTCAAGCTTCCCATCTTGTGGATCAAAGGATCTGTGGTTTTCCCTCGAGGCTTTCCCTCGAGGCTTTCCCACAGGGCTGTCCCACGTGCCACCGTGGTGTGAGTCGATCCTCGGCGTGAAAGATGAGCCAGTGCAGGGCAAAGAGGTTCCTCTGGAATGGACTGAGACATCTGGGGGACTCTTGGAATGGTGGTACGACCATGGAGTTCCTCTCTCCTTTCCTGTTGAGAGTGCCTCCTCTTGAGATGCGACGGGAACGCCGGGAATTCTTTCCCGTTGAAAGCAGGGAAAGGAACCCTCATCTCGAGCTACGAGGGGGAAACGGGGCTCCTCTGGATGTGGGCGGGACCAACGTGCTTCCTCTCGAGTGGAGACGGGTATGGCGGTGAACTTCTTGAGTTGCAGCAAGGGTGTGAAAGACCCTTTCGAAGTTCCAGAGGTTAGGTGTCATTAGTCTCCAGACGCCTCATCGGAAATAGGCCTCATCTCGCCTGGAAGGGGGAACTTCCTGGAATTTCTCGAGTTGTGGCAGGTGTTCTCGAGTTACGACGGGGACCTCAGGGACCCGCCCTGGTGGCCTCAGGAGAGGCCAGTCCCCATGCGAGTTGCTAGGGGGCCTCTCGGGATTCCTCTCCCGTCGATACCGGGGCCAAAAACCTTGTGTGGAGTCAGGGCCTGAACCGAGGATTCCTCTAAGGGGCTGACATGGATCTTTGGGTTCTACTGGAGTCTCCCCAGGGGAGTCAGGCCTCGTCTCGAGTCGGGGCATGCACGTGCACTTTCCTTCCAGTCTGTAGCAGCAATGTCACGCTTCCCGTGGCGTGGATCAAAGGATCTGTGGTTTTCCCTCGAGGCTTTCCCTCGAGGCTTTCCCACAGGGCTGTCCCACGTGCCACCGTGGTGTGAGTCGATCCTCGGCGTGAAAGATGAGCCAGTGCAGGGCAAAGAGGTTCCTCTGGAATGGACTGAGACATCTGGAGGACTCTTGGAATGGTGGTACGACCATGGAGTTCCTCTCGCCTTTGCTGTTTAGAGTGCCTCCTCTTGAGATGGGACGGGAACACCGGGAATTCTTTCCCGTTGAAAGCAGGGAAAGGGTACCTCATCTCGAGCTACGAGGGGGAAACGGGGCTCCTCTGGATGTGGGCGGGACCATCGTGCTTCCTCTCGAGTGGAGACGGGTATGGCGGTGAACTTCTTGAGTTGCAGCAAGGGTGTGAAAGACCCTTTCGAAGTTCCAGAGGTTAGGAGTCATTAGTCTCCAGACGCCTCACCGGAAATAGGCCTCATCTCGCCTGGAAGGGAGAACTTCCTGGATTTTCTCGAGTTGCGGCAGGTGTTCTCGAGTTACGACGGGGACCTCAGGGACCCGCCCTGGTGGCCTCAGGAGAGGCCAGTCCCCATGCGAGTTGCTAGGGGGCCTCTCGGGATTCCTCTCCCGTCGATACCGGGGCCAAAAACCTTGTGTGGAGTCAGGGCCGGAACCGAGGATTCCTGTCAGGGACTGACATGGATCTTTGGGTACTTCTGGAGTCTCCCCAGGGGAGTCAGGCCTCGTCTCGAGTCGGGGCATGCACGTGCACTTTCCTTCCAGGCTGTAGCAGCAATGTCACGCTTCCCGTGGCGTGGATCAAAGGATCTGTGGTTTTCCCTCGAGGCTTTCCCTCGAGGCTTTCCCACAGGGCTGTCCCACGTGCCACCGTGGTGTGAGTCGATCCTCGGCGTGAAAGATGAGCCAGTGCAGGGCAATGAGCTTCCTCTGGAACGGACTGAGACATCTGGGGGACTCTTGGAATGGTGGTACGACCATGGAGTTCCTCTCTCCTTTCCTGTTGAGAGTGCCTCCGCTTCAGATGCGACGGGAACGCCGGGAATTCTTTCCCATTGAAAGCAGGGAAAGGATTCCTCATCTCGAGCTACGAGGGGGATAGGGGGCTCCTCTGGATGTGGGTGGGACGATCGTGCTTCCTCTCGAGTGGAGACGGGTATGGCGGTGAACTTCTTGAGTTGCAGCAAGGGTGTGAAAGACCCTTTCGAAGTTCCAGAGGTTAGGTGTCATTAGTCTCCAGACGCCTCATCGGAAATAGGCCTCATCTCGCCTGGAAGGGAGAACTTCCTGGATTTTCTCGAGTTGCGGCAGGTGTTCTCGAGTTACGATGGGGACCTCAGGGACCCGCCCTGGTGGCCTCAGGAGAGGCCAGTCCCCATGCGACTTGCTAGGGGGCCTCTCGGGATTCCTCTCCCGTCGATACCCGGGCCAAAAACCTTGTGTGGAGTCAGGGCCGGAACCGAGGATTCCTCTCACGGGCTGATATGGATCTTTGGGTACTTCTGGAGTCTCGCCAGGGGAGACAGGCCTCATCTCGAGTGGGGGCATGCACGTGCGCTTTCCTTCCAGGCTGTAGCAGCAATGTCACGCTTCCCATCGCGTGGATCAAAGGATTTGTGGTTTTCCCTCGAGGCTTTCCCTCGAGGCTTTCCCACAGGGCTGTCCCACGTGCCACCGTGGTGTGAGTCGATCCTCGGCGTGAAAGATGAGCCAGTGCAGGGCAAAGAGGTTCCTCTGGAATGGACTGAGACATCTGTGGGACTCTTGGAATGGTGGTACGACCATGGAGTTCCTCTCGCCTTTCCTGTTGAGAGTGCCTCCTCTTGAGATGCGACGGGAACGCCGGGAATTCTTTCCCGTTGAAAGCAGGGAAAGGATCGCTCATCTCGAGCTAGGAGATGGAAACGGGGCTCCTCTGGATGTGGGCGGGACCATCGTGCTTCCTCTAGAGTGGAGATGGGTATGGCGGTGAACTTCTTGAGTTGCAGCAAGGGTGTGAAAGACCCTTTCGAAGTTCCAGAGTTTAGGTGTCATTAGTCTCCAGACGCCTCATCGGAAATAGGCCTCATCTCGCCTGGAAGGGAGAACTTCCTGGATTTTCTCGAGTTGCGGCAGGTGTTCTCGAGTTACGACGGGGACCTCAGGGACCCGCCCTGGTGGCCTCAGGAGAGGCCAGTCCCCATGCGAGTTGCTAGGGGGCCTCTCGGGATTCCTCTCCCGTCGATACCGGGGCCAAAAACCTTGTGTGGAGTCAGGGCCGGAACCGAGGATTCCTCTCAGTGGCTGACATGGATCTTTGGGTACTTCTGGAGTCTCCTCAGGGGAGTCAGGCCTCGTCTCGAGTGGGGGCATGCACGTGCGCTTTCCTTCAAGGCTGTAGCAGCAATGTCACGCTTCCCGTGGCGTGAATCAAACGATCTGTGGTTTCCCCACGAGGCTTTCCCTCGAGGCTTTCCCACAG
The DNA here is from genome assembly GCF_032405125.1 of Capricornis sumatraensis. NCBI lineage: Eukaryota > Metazoa > Chordata > Mammalia > Artiodactyla > Bovidae > Capricornis > Capricornis sumatraensis. The sequence goes on along the minus strand of NC_091090.1, from coordinate 1,988,059 downwards.
GGCTGTCCCACGTGCCACCGTGGTGTGAGTCGATCCTCGGCGTGAAAGATGAGCCAGTGCAGGGTAAAGAGCTTCCTCTGGAATGGACTGAGACATCTGGGGGACTCTTGGAATGGTGGTACGAACATGGAGTTCCTCTCGCCTTTCCTTTGAGACTGCCTCCTCTTGAGATGCGACGGGAACGCCGGGAATTCTTTTCCGTTGAAAGCAGGGAAAGGATCCCTCATCTCGAGCTACGAGGGGGAAACGGGGCTCCTCTGGATGTGGGCGGGACCATCGTGCTTCCTCTCGAGTGGAGACGGGTGTGGCGGTGAACTTCTTGAGTTGCAGCAAGGGTGTGAAAGACCCTTTCGAAGTTCCAGAGGTTAGGTGTCATTAGTCTCCAGACGCCTCATCGGAAATAGGCCTCATCTCGCCTGGAAGGGGGAACTTCCTGGAATTTCTCGAGTTGTGGCAGGTGTTCTCGACTTACTACCGGGACCTCAGGGACCCGCCCTGGTGGCCTCAGGAGAGGCCAGTCCCCATGCGAGTTGCTAGGGGGCCTCTCGGGATTCCTCTCCCGCCGATACCGGGGCCAAAAACCTTGTGTGGAGTCAGGGCCTGAACCGAGGATTCCTCTCAGGGGCTGACATGGATCTTTGGGTACTTCTGGAGTCTCCCCAGGGGAGTCAGGCCTCGTCTCGAGTCGGGGCATGCACGTGCACTTTCCTTCCAGGCTGTAGCAGCAATGTCACGCTTCCCGTCGCGTGGATCAAAGGATCTGTGGTTTTCCCTCGAGGCTTTCCCTCGAGGCTTTCCCACAGGGCTGTCCCACGTGCCACCGTGGTGTGAGTCGATCCTCGGCGTGAAAGATGAGCCAGTGCAGGGCAAAGAGCTTCCTCTGGAATGGACTGAGACATCTGGGGGACTCTAGGAATGGTGGTACGACCATGGAGATCCTCTCGCCTTTCCTGTTGAGAGTGCCTCCGCTTGAGATGCGACGGGAACGCCGGGAATTCTTTCCCATTGAAAGCAGGGAAAGGATTCCTCATCTCGAGCTACGAGGGGGAAAGGGGGCTCCTCTGGATGTGGGCGGGACGATCGTGCTTCCTCTCGAGTGGAGCCGGGTATGGCGGTGAACTTCTTGAGTTGCAGCAAGGGTGTGAAAGACCCTTTCGAAGTTCCAGAGGTTAGGTGTCATTAGTCTCCAGACGCCTCATCGGAAATAGGCCTCATCTCGCCTGGAAGGGGGAACTTCCTGGAATATCTCGAGTTGCGGCAGGTGTTCTCGTGTTAAGACGGGGACCTCAGGGACCCGCCCTGGTGGCCTCAGGAGAGGCCAGTCCCCATGCGAGTTGCTAGGGGGCCTCTCGGGATTCCTCTCCCGTCGATACCGGGGCCAAAAACCTTGTGTGGAGTCAGGGCCGTAACCGAGGATTCCTCTCAGGGGCTGACATGGATCTTTGGGTACTTCTGGAGTCTCCCCAGGGGAGTCAGGCCTCGTCTCGAGTCGGGGCATGCACGTGCAATTTCCTTCCAGGCTGTAGCAGCAATGTCACGCTTCCCGTGGCGTGGATCAAAGGATCTGTGGTTTTCCCTCGAAGCTTTCCCTTGAGGCTTTCCCACAGGGCTGTCCCACGTGCCACCGTGGTGTGAGTCGATCCTCGGCGTGAAAGATGAGCCAGTGCAGGGCAAAGAGGTTCCTCTGGAATGGACTGAGACATCTGGGGGACTCTTGGAATGGTGGTACGACCATGGAGTTCCTCTCGCCTTTCCTGTTGAGAGTGACTCCGCTTGAAATGCGACGGGAACGCCGGGAATTCTTTCCCATTGAAAGCAGGGAAAGGATTCCTCATCTCGAGCTACGAGGGGGAAAGTGTGCTCCTCTGGATGTGGGCGGGACGATCGTGCTTCCTCTCGAGTGGAGACGGGTATGGCGGTGAACTTCTTGAGTTGCAACAAGGGTGTGAAATACCCTTTCGAAGTTCCAGAGGTTAGGTGTCATTAGTCTCCAGACGCCTCATCGGAAATAGGCCTCATCTCGCCTGGAAGGGAGAACTTCCTGGATTTTCTCGAGTTGCGGCAGGTGTTCTCGAGTTACGACGGGGACCTCAGGGACCGGCCGTGGTGGCCTCAGGAGAGGCCAGTCCCCATGCGACTTGCTAGGGGGCCTCTCGGGATTCCTCTCCCATCGATACCCGGGCCAAAAACCTTGTGTGGAGTCAGGGCCGGAACCGAGGATTCCTCTCACTGGCTGATATGGATCTTTGGGTACTTCTGGAGTCTCGCCAGGGGAGACAGGCCTCATCTCGAGTGGGGGCATGCACGTGCGCTTTCCTTCCAGGCTGTAGCAGCAATGTCACGCTTCCCATCACGTGGATCAAAGGATCTGTGGTTTTCCCTCGAGGCTTTCCCTCGAGGCTTTCCCACAGGGCTGTCCCACGTGCCACCGTGGTGTGAGTCGATCCTCGGCGTGAAAGATGAGCCAGTGCAGGGCAAAGAGGTTCCTCTGGAATGGACTGAGACATCTGGGGGACTCTTGGAATGGTGGTACGACCATGGAGTTCCTCTCGCCTTTCCTGTTGAGAGTGCCTCCTCTTGAGATGCGACGGGAACGCCGGGAATTCTTTCCCATTGAAAGCAGGGAAAGGATCCCTCATCTCGAGCTACGAGGGGGAAACGGGGCTCCTCTGGATGTGGGCGGGACCATCGTGCTTCCTCTAGAGTGGAGACGGGTATGGCGGTGAACTTCTTGAGTTGCAGCAAGGGTGTGAAAGACCCTTTCGAAGTTCCAGAGGTTAGGTGTCATTAGTCTCCAGACGCCTCACCGGAAATAGGCCTCATCTCGCCTGGAAGGGAGAACTTCCTGGATTTTCTCGAGTTGCGGCAGGTGTTCTCGAGTTACGACGGGGACCTCAGGGACCCGCCCTGGTGGCCTCAGGAGAGGCCAGTCCCCATGCGACTTGCTAGGGGGCCTCTCGGGATTCCTCTCCCGTCGATACCGGGGCCAAAAACCTTGTGTGGAGTCAGGGCCGGAACCGAGGATTCCTGTCAGGGACTGACATGGATCTTTGGGTACTTCTGGAGTCTCCCCAGGGGAGTCAGGCCTCGTCTCGAGTCGGGGCATGCACGTGCACTTTCCTTCCAGGCTGTAGCAGCAATGTCACGCTTCCCGTGGCGTGGATCAAAGGATCTGTGGTTTTCCCTCGAGGCTTTCCCTCGAGGCTTTCCCACAGGGCTGTCCCACGTGCCACCGTGGTGTGAGTCGATCCTCGGCGTGAAAGATGAGCCAGTGCAGGGCAATGAGCTTCCTCTGGAACGGACTGAGACATCTGGGGGACTCTTGGAATGGTGGTACGACCATGGAGTTCCTCTCTCCTTTCCTGTTGAGAGTGCCTCCGCTTCAGATGCGACGGGAACGCCGTGAATTCTTTCCCATTGAAAGCAGGGAAAGGATTCCTCATCTCGAGCTACGAGGGGGATAGGGGGCTCCTCTGGATGTGGGTGGGACGATCGTGCTTCCTCTCGAGTGGAGACGGGTATGGCGGTGAACTTCTTGAGTTGCAGCAAGGGTGTGAAAGACCCTTTCGAAGTTCCAGAGGTTAGGTGTCATTAGTCTCCAGACGCCTCATCGGAAATAGGCCTCATCTCGCCTGGAAGGGAGAACTTCCTGGATTTTCTCGAGTTGCGGCATGTGTTCTCGAGTTACGACGGGGACCTCAGGGACCCACCCTGGTGGCCTCAGGAGAGGCCAGTCCCCATGCGACTTGCTAGGGGGCCTCTCGGGATTCCTCTCCCGTCGATACCCGGGCCAAAAACCTTGTGTGCAGTCAGGGCCGGAACCGAGGATTCCTCTCACGGGCTGATATGGATCTTTGGGTACTTCTGGAGTCTCGCCAGGGGAGACAGGCCTCATCTCGAGTGGGGGCATGCACGTGCGCTTTCCTTCCAGGCTGTAGCAGCAATGTCACGCTTCCCATCGCGTGGATCAAAGGATTTGTGGTTTTCCCTCGAGGCTTTCCCTCGAGGCTTTCCCTCAGGGCTGTCCCACGTGCCACCGTGGTGTGAGTCGATCCTCGGCGTGAAAGATGAGCCAGTGCAGGGCAAAGAGGTTCCTCTGGAATGGACTGAGACATCTGTGGGACTCTTGGAATGGTGGTACGACCATGGAGTTCCTCTCGCCTTTCCTGTTGAGAGTGCCTCCTCTTGAGATGCGACGGGAACGCCGGGAATTCTTTCCCGTTGAAAGCAGGGAAAGGATCGCTCATCTCGAGCTAGGAGATGGAAACGGGGCTCCTCTGGATGTGGGCGGGACCATCGTGCTTCCTCTAGAGTGGAGATGGGTATGGCGGTGAACTTCTTGAGTTGCAGCAAGGGTGTGAAAGACCCTTTCGAAGTTCCAGAGTTTAGGTGTCATTAGTCTCCAGACGCCTCATCGGAAATAGGCCTCATCTCGCCTGGAAGGGAGAACTTCCTGGATTTTCTCGAGTTGCGGCAGGTGTTCTCGAGTTACGACGGGGACCTCAGGGACCCGCCCTGGTGGCCTCAGGAGAGGCCAGTCCCCATGCGAGTTGCTAGGGGGCCTCTCGGGATTCCTCTCCCGTCGATACCGGGGCCAAAAACCTTGTGTGGAGTCAGGGCCGGAACCGAGGATTCCTCTCAGTGGCTGACATGGATCTTTGGGTACTTCTGGAGTCTCCTCAGGGGAGTCAGGCCTCGTCTCGAGTGGGGGCATGCACGTGCGCTTTCCTTCAAGGCTGTAGCAGCAATGTCACGCTTCCCGTGGCGTGAATCAAACGATCTGTGGTTTTCCCTCGAGGCTTTCCCTCGAGGCTTTCCCACAGGGCTGTCCCACGTGCCACCGTGGTGTGAGTCGATCCTCGGCGTGAAAGATGAGCCAGTGCAGGGTAAAGAGCTTCCTCTGGAATGGACTGAGACATCTGGGGGACTCTTGGAATGGTGGTACGAACATGGAGTTCCTCTCGCCTTTCCTTTGAGACTGCCTCCTCTTGAGATGCGACGGGAACGCCGGGAATTCTTTTCCGTTGAAAGCAGGGAAAGGATCCCTCATCTCGAGCTACGAGGGGGAAACGGGGCTCCTCTGGATGTGGGCGGGACCATCGTGCTTCCTCTCGAGTGGAGACGGGTGTGGCGGTGAACTTCTTGAGTTGCAGCAAGGGTGTGAAAGACCCTTTCGAAGTTCCAGAGGTTAGGTGTCATTAGTCTCCAGACGCCTCATCGGAAATAGGCCTCATCTCGCCTGGAAGTGGGAACTTCCTGGAATTTCTCGAGTTGTGGCAGGTGTTCTCGAGTTACTACGGGGACCTCAGGGACCCGCCCTGGTGGCCTCAGGAGAGGACAGTCCCCATGCGAGTTGCTAGGGGGCCTCTCGGGATTCCTCTTCCGCCGATACCGGGGCCAAAAACCTTGTGTGGAGTCAGGGCCTGAACCGAGGATTCCTCTCAGGGGCTGACATGGATCTTTGGGTACTTCTGGAGTCTCCCCAGGGGAGTCAGGCCTCGTCTCGAGTCGGGGCATGCACGTGCACTTTCCTTCCAGGCTGTAGCAGCAATGTCACGCTTCCCGTCGCGTGGATCAAAGGATCTGTGGTTTTCCCTCGAGGCTTTCCCTCGAGGCTTTCCCACAGGGCTGTCCCACGTGCCACCGTGGTGTGAGTCGATCCTCGGCGTGAAAGATGAGCCAGTGCAGGGCAAAGAGCTTCCTCTGGAATGGACTGAGACATCTGGGGGACTCTTGGAATGGTGGTACGACCATGGAGTTCCTCTCGCCTTTCCTGTTGAGAGTGCCTCCGCTTGAGATGCGACGGGAACGCCGGGAATTCTTTCCCATTGAAAGCAGGGAAAGGATTCCTCATCTCGAGCTACGAGGGGGAAAGGGGGCTCCTCTGGATGTGGGCGGGACGATAGTGCTTCCTCTCGAGTGGAGCCGGGTATGGCGGTGAACTTCTTGAGTTGCAGCAAGGGTGTGAAAGACCCTTTCGAAGTTCCAGAGGTTAGGTGTCATTAGTCTCCAGACGCCTCATCGGAAATAGGCCTCATCTCGCCTGGAAGGGGGAACTTCCTGGAATATCTCGAGTTGCGGCAGGTGTTCTCGAGTTAAGACGGGGACCTCAGGGACCCGCCCTGGTGGCCTCAGGAGAGGCCAGTCCCCATGCGAGTTGCTAGGGGGCCTCTCGGGATTCCTCTCCCGTCGATACCGGGGCCAAAAACCTTGTGTGGAGTCAGGGCCGTAACCGAGGATTCCTCTCAGGGGCTGACATGGATCTTTGGGTACTTCTGGAGTCTCCCCAGGGGAGTCAGGCCTCGTTTCGAGTCGGGGCATGCACGTGCACTTTCCTTCCAGGCTGTAGCAGCAATGTCACGCTTCCCGTGGCGTGGATCAAAGGATCTGTGGTTTTCCCTCGAAGCTTTCCCTTGAGGCTTTCCCACAGGGCTGTCCCACGTGCCACCGTGGTGTGAGTCGATCCTCGGCGTGAAAGATGAGCCAGTGCAGGGCAAAGAGGTTCCTCTGGAATGGACTGAGACATCTGGGGGACTCTTGGAATGGTGGTACGACCATGGAGTTCCTCTCGCCTTTCCTGTTGAGAGTGCCTCCGCTTGAAATGCGACGGGAACGCCGGGAATTCTTTCCCATTGAAAGCAGGGAAAGGATTCCTCATCTCGAGCTACGAGGGGGAAAGGGTGCTCCTCTGGATGTGGGCGGGACGATCGTGCTTCCTCTCGAGTGGAGACGGGTATGGCGGTGAACTTCTTGAGTTGCAACAAGGGTGTGAAAGACCCTTTCGAAGTTCCAGAGGTTAGGTGTCATTAGTCTCCAGACGCCTCATCGGAAATAGGCCTCATCTCGCCTGGAAGGGAGAACTTCCTGGATTTTCTCGAGTTGCGGCAGGTGTTCTCGAGTTACGACGGGGACCTCAGGGACCGGCCGTGGTGGCCTCAGGAGAGGCCAGTCCCCATGCAAGTTGCTAGGGGGCCTCTCGGGATTCCTCTCCCATCGATACCCGGGCCAAAAACCTTGTGTGGAGTCAGGGCCGGAACCGAGGATTCCTCTCACTGGCTGATATGGATCTTTGGGTACTTCTGGAGTCTCGCCAGGGGAGACAGGCCTCATCTCGAGTGGGGGCATGCACGTGCGCTTTCCTTCCAGGCTGTAGCAGCAATGTCACGCTTCCCATCGTGTGGATCAAAGGATCTGTGGTTTTCCCTCGAGGCTTTCCCTCGAGGCTTTCCCACAGGGCTGTCCCACGTGCCACCGTGGTGTGAGTCGATCCTCGGCGTGAAAGATGAGCCAGTGCAGGGCAAAGAGGTTCCTCTGGAATGGACTGAGACATCTGGGGGACTCTTGGAATGGTGGTACGACCATGGAGTTCCTCTCGCCTTTCCTGTTGAGAGTGCCTCCTCTTGAGATGCGACGGGAACGCCGGGAATTCTTTCCCATTGAAAGCAGGGAAAGGATCGCTCATCTCGAGCTAGGAGGGGGAAACGGGGCTCCTCTGGATGTGGGCGGGACCATCGTGCTTCCTCTCGAGTGGAGACGGGTATGGCGGTGAACTTCTTGAGTTGCAGCAAGGGTGTGAAAGACCCTTTCGAAGTTCCAGAGGTTAGATGTCATTAGTTTCCAGACGCCTCATCGGAAATAGGCCTCATCTCGCCTGGAAGGGAGAACTTCCTGGATTTTCTCGAGTTGCGGCAGGTGTTCTCGAGTTACGACGGGGACCTCAGGGACCCGCCCTGGTGGCCTCAGGAGAGGCCAGTCCCCATGCGACTTGCTAGGGGGCCTCTCGGGATTCCTATCCCGTCGATAACGGAGCCAAAAACCTTGTGTGGAGTCAGGGCCGGAACCGAGGATTCCTCTCAGGGGCTGACATGGATCTGTGGGTACTTCTGGAGTCTCCCCATGGGAGTCAGGCCTCGTCTCGAGTGGGGGCATGCACGTGCGCTTTCCTTCCAGGCTGTAGCAGCAATGTCACGCTTCCCGTGGCGTGGATCAAAGGATCTGTGGTTTTCCCTCGAGGCTTTCCCACAGGGCTGTCCCACGTGCCACCGTGGTGTGAGTCGATCCTCGGCGTGAAAGATGAGCCAGTGCAGGGCAAAGAGGTTCCTCTGGAATGGACTGAGACATCTGGGGGACTCTTGGAATGGTGGTACGACCAAGGAGTTCCTCTCGCCTTTCCTGTTGAGAGTGCCTCCTCTTGAGATGCGACGGGAACGCCGGGAATTTTTTCCTGTTGAAAGCAGGGAAAGGATCGCTCATCTCGAGCTAGGATGTGGAAACGGGGCTCCTCTGATGTGGACGGGACCATCGTGCTTCCTCTCGAGTGGAGACGGGTGTGGCGGTGAACTTCTTGAGTTGCAGCAAGGGTGTGAAAGACCCTTTCGAAGTTCCAGAGGTTAGGTGTCATTAGTCTCCAGACGCCTCATCGGAAATAGGCCTCATCTCGCCTGGAAGGGGGAACTTCCTGGAATTTCTCGAGTTGTGGCAGGTGTTCTCGAGTTACGACGGGGACCTCAGGGACCCGCCCTGGTGGCCTCAGGAGAGGCCAGTCCCCATGCGAGTTGCTAGGGGGCCTCTCGGGATTCCTCTCCCGTCAATACCGGGGCCAAAAACCTTGTGTGGAGTCAGGGCCTGAACCGAGGATTCCTCTCAGGGGCTGACATGGATCTTTGGGTACTTCTGGAGTCTCCTCAGGGGAGTCAGGCCTCGTCTCGAGTCGGGGCATGCACGTGCACTTTCCTTCCAGGCTGTAGCAGCAATGTCACGCTTCCCGTCGCGTGGATCAAAGGATCTGTGGTTTTCCCTCGAGGCTTTCCCTCGAGGCTTTCCCACAGGGCTGTCCCACGTGCCACCGTGGTGTGAGTCGATCCTCGGCGTGAAAGATGAGCCAGTGCAGGGCAAAGAGGTTCCTCTGGAATGGACTGAGATATCTGGGGGACTCTTGGAATGGTGGTACGACCATGGAGTTCCTCTCGCCTTTCCTGTTGAGAGTGCCTCCTCTTGAGATGCGACGGGAACGCCGGGAATTCTTTCCCATTGAAAGCAGGGAAAGGATCGCTCATCTCGAGCTAGGAGGGGGAAACGGTGCTCCTCTGGATGTGGGCGGGACCATCGTGCTTCCTCTCGAGTGGAGACGGGTATGGCGGTGAACTTCTTGAGTTGCAGCAAGGGTGTGAAAGACCCTTTCGAAGTTCCAGAGGTTAGGTGTCATTAGTTTCCAGACGCCTCATCGGAAATAGGCCTCATCTCGCCTGGAAGGGAGAACTTCCTGGATTTTCTCGAGTTGCGGCAGGTGTTCTCGAGTTACGACGGGGACCTCAGGGACCAGCCCTGGTGGCCTCAGGAGAGGCCAGTCCCCATGCGACTTGCTAGGGGGCCTCTCGGGATTCCTCTCCCGTCGATAACGGAGCCAAAAACCTTGTGTGGAGTCAGGGCCGGAACCGAGGATTCCTCTCAGGGGCTGACATGGATCTGTGGGTACTTCTGGAGTCTCCCCATGGGAGTCAGGCCTCGTCTCGAGTGGGGGCATGCACGTGCGCTTTCCTTCCAGGCTGTAGCAGCAATGTCACGCTTCCCGTGGCGTGGATCAAAGGATCAGTGGTTTTCCCTCGAGGCTTTCCCTCGAGGCTTTCCCACAGGGCTGTCCCACGTGCCACCGTGGTGTGAGTCGATCCTCGGCGTGAAAGATGAGCCAGTGCAGGGCAAAGAGGTTCCTCTGGAATGGACTGAGACATCTGGGGGACTCTTGGAATGGTGGTACGACCATGGAGTTCCTCTCGCCTTTCCTGTTGAGAGTGCCTCCTCTTGAGATGCGACGGGAACGCTGGGAATTTTTTCCCGTTGAAAGCAGGGAAAGGATCGCTCATCTCGAGCTAGGAGGTGGAAACGGGGCTCCTCTGGATGTGGACGGGACCATCGTGCTTCCTCTCGAGTGGAGACGGGTGTGGCGGTGAACTTCTTGAGTTGCAGCAAGGGTGTGAAAGACCCTTTCGAAGTTCCAGAGGTTAGGTGTCATTAGTCTCCAGACGCCTCATCGGAAATAGGCCTCATCTCGCCTGTAAGGGGGAACTTCCTGGAATTTCTCGAGTTGTGGCAGGTGTTCTCGAGTTACGACGGGGACCTCAGGGACCCGCCCTGGTGGCCTCAGGAGAGGCCAGTCCCCATGCGAGTTGCTAGGGGGCCTCTCGGGATTCCTCTCCCGTCAATACCGGGGCCAAAAACCTTGTGTGGAGTCAGGGCCTGAACCGAGGATTCCTCTCAGGGGCTGACATGGATCTTTGGGTACTTCTGGAGTCTCCTCAGGGGAGTCAGGCCTCGTCTCGAGTCGGGGCATGCACGTGCACTTTCCCTCCAGGCTGTAGCAGCAATGTCACGCTTCCCGTCGCGTGGATCAAAGGATCTGTGGTTTTCCCTCGAGGCTTTCCCTCGAGGCTTTCCCACAGGGCTGTCCCACGTGCCACCGTGGTGTGAGTCGATCCTCGGCGTGAAAGATGAGCCAGTGCAGGGCAAAGAGGTTCCTCTGGAATGGACTGAGACATCTGGGGGACTCTTGGAATGGTGGTACGACCATGGAGTTCCTCTCTCCTTTCCTGTTGAGAGTGCCTCCTCTTGAGATGCGACGGGAACGCCGGGAATTCTTTCCCGTTGAAAGCAGGGAATGGATCCCTCATCTCGAGCTCCGAGGGGGAAACGGGGCTCCTCTGGATGTGGGCGGGACCAACGTGCTTCCTCTCGAGTGGAGACGGGTATGGCGGTGAACTTCTTGAGTTGCAGCAAGGGTGTGAAAGACCCTTTCGAAGTTCCAGAGGTTAGGTGTCATTAGTCTCCAGACGCCTCATCGGAAATAGGCCTCATCTCGCCTGGAAGGGAGAACTTCCTGGATTTTCTCGAGTTGCGGCAGGTGTTCTCGAGTTACGACGGGGACCTCAGGGACCCGCCCTGGTGGCCTCAGGAGAGGCCAGTCCCCATGCGAGTTGCTAGGGGGCCTCTCGGGATTCCTCTCCCGTCGATACCGGGGCCAAAAACCTTGTGTGGAGTCAGGGCTCGAACCGAGGATTCCTCTCAGGGGCTGATATGGATCTTTGGGTACTTCTGGAGTCTCGCCAGGGGAGACAGGTCTCGTCTCGAGTCGGGGCATGCACGTGCACTTTCCTTCCAGGCTGTAGCAGAAATGTCACGCTTCCCGTCGCGTGGATCAAAGGATCTGTGGTTTTCCCTCGAGGCTTTCCCTCGAGGCTTTCCCAGAGGGCTGTCCCACGTGCCACCGTGGTGTGAGTCGATCCTCGGCGTGAAAGATGAGCCAGTGCAGGGCAAAGAGGTTCCTCTGGAATGGACTGAGACATCTGGGGGACTCTTGGAATGGTGGTACGACCATGGAGTTCCTCTCGCCTTTGCTGTTGAGAGTGCCTCCTCTTGAGATGAGACGGGAACACCGGGAATTCTTTCCCGTTGAAAGCAGGGAAAGGATCCCTCATCTCGAGCTAGGAGGGGGAAACGGGGCTCCTCTGGATGTGGGCGGGACCATCGTGCTTCCTCTCGAGTGGAGACGGGTATGGCGGTGAACTTCTTGAGTTGCAGCAAGGGTGTGAAAGACCCTTTAGAAGTTCCAGAGGTTAGGTGTCATTAGTCTCCAGACGCCAGATCGGAAATAGGCCTCATCTCGCCTGGAAGGGAGAACTTCCTGGATTTTCTCGAGTTGCGGCAGGTGTTCTCGAGTTACGACGGGGACCTCAGGGACCCGCCCTGGTGGCCTCAGGAGAGGCCAGTCCCCATGCGAGTTGCTAGGGGGCCTCTCGGGATTCCTCTCCCATCGATACCGGGGCCAAAAACCTTGTGTGGAGTCAGGGCCGGAACCGAGGATTCCTCTCAGTGGCTGACATGTATCTTTGGGTACTTCTGGAGACTCCCCAGGGGAGTCAGGCCTCGTCTCGAGTGGGGGCATGCACGTGTGCTTTCCTTCAAGGCTGTAGCAGCAATGTCACGCTTCCCGTGGCGTGAATCAAACGATCTGTGGTTTTCCCTCGAGGCTTTCCCACAGGGCTGTCCCACGTGCCACCGTGGTGTGAGTCGATCCTCGGCGTGAAAGATGAGCCAGTGCAGGGCAAAGAGGTTCCTCTTGAATGGACTGAGACATCTGGGGGACTCTTGGAATGGTGGTACGACCATGGAGTTCCTCTCGCCTTTCCTGTTGAGAGTGCCTCCTCTTGAGATGCGAAGGGAACGCCGGGAATACTTTCCCGTTGAAAGCAGGGAAAGGATCCCTCATCTCGAGCTACGAGGGGGAAACGGGGCTCCTCTGGATGTGGGCGGGACCATCGTGCTTCCTCTCGAGTGGAGACGGGTATGGCGGTGAACTTCTTGAGTTGCAGCAAGGGTGTGAAAGACCCTTTCGAAGTTCCAGAGGTTAGATGTCATTAGTTTCCAGACGCCTCATCGGAAATAGGCCTCATCTCGCCTGGAAGGGAGAACTTCCTGGATTTTCTCGAGTTGCGGCAGGTGTTCTCGAGTTACGACGGGGACCTCAGGGACCCGCCCTGGTGGCCTCAGGAGAGGCCAGTCCCCATGCGACTTGCTAGGGGGCCTCTCGGGATTCCTCTCCCGTCGATAACGGAGCCAAAAACCTTGTGTGGAGTCAGGGCCGGAACCGAGGATTCCTCTCAGGGGCTGACATGGATCTGTGGGTACTTCTGGAGTCTCCCCATGGGAGTCAGGCCTCGTCTCGAGTGGGGGCATGCACGTGCGCTTTCCTTCCAGGCTGTAGCAGCAATGTCACGCTTCCCGTGGCGTGGATCAAAGGATCTGTGGTTTTCCCTCGAGGCTTTCCCACAGGGCTGTCCCACGTGCCACCGTGGTGTGAGTCGATCCTCGGCGTGAAAGATGAGCCAGTGCAGGGCAAAGAGGTTCCTCTGGAATGGACTGAGACATCTGGGGGACTCTTGGAATGGTGGTACGACCAAGGAGTTCCTCTCGCCTTTCCTGTTGAGAGTGCCTCCTCTTGAGATGCGACGGGAACGCCGGGAATTTTTTCCTGTTGAAAGCAGGGAAAGGATCGCTCATCTCGAGCTAGGATGTGGAAACGGGGCTCCTCTGATGTGGACGGGACCATCGTGCTTCCTCTCGAGTGGAGACGGGTGTGGCGGTGAACTTCTTGAGTTGCAGCAAGGGTGTGAAAGACCCTTTCGAAGTTCCAGAGGTTAGGTGTCATTAGTCTCCAGACGCCTCATCGGAAATAGGCCTCATCTCGCCTGGAAGGGGGAACTTCCTGGAATTTCTCGAGTTGTGGCAGGTGTTCTCGAGTTACGACGGGGACCTCAGGGACCCGCCCTGGTGGCCTCAGGAGAGGCCAGTCCCCATGCGAGTTGCTAGGGGGCCTCTCGGGATTCCTCTCCCGTCAATACCGGGGCCAAAAACCTTGTGTGGAGTCAGGGCCTGAACCGAGGATTCCTCTCAGGGGCTGACATGGATCTTTGGGTACTTCTGGAGTCTCCTCAGGGGAGTCAGGCCTCGTCTCGAGTCGGGGCATGCACGTGCACTTTCCTTCCAGGCTGTAGCAGCAATGTCACGCTTCCCGTCGCGTGGATCAAAGGATCTGTGGTTTTCCCTCGAGGCTTTCCCTCGAGGCTTTCCCACAGGGCTGTCCCACGTGCCACCGTGGTGTGAGTCGATCCTCGGCGTGAAAGATGAGCCAGTGCAGGGCAAAGAGGTTCCTCTGGAATGGACTGAGATATCTGGGGGACTCTTGGAATGGTGGTACGACCATGGAGTTCCTCTCGCCTTTCCTGTTGAGAGTGCCTCCTCTTGAGATGCGACGGGAACGCCGGGAATTCTTTCCCATTGAAAGCAGGGAAAGGATCGCTCATCTCGAGCTAGGAGGGGGAAACGGTGCTCCTCTGGATGTGGGCGGGACCATCGTGCTTCCTCTCGAGTGGAGACGGGTATGGCGGTGAACTTCTTGAGTTGCAGCAAGGGTGTGAAAGACCCTTTCGAAGTTCCAGAGGTTAGGTGTCATTAGTTTCCAGACGCCTCATCGGAAATAGGCCTCATCTCGCCTGGAAGGGAGAACTTCCTGGATTTTCTCGAGTTGCGGCAGGTGTTCTCGAGTTACGACGGGGACCTCAGGGACCAGCCCTGGTGGCCTCAGGAGAGGCCAGTCCCCATGCGACTTGCTAGGGGGCCTCTCGGGATTCCTCTCCCGTCGATAACGGAGCCAAAAACCTTGTGTGGAGTCAGGGCCGGAACCGAGGATTCCTCTCAGGGGCTGACATGGATCTGTGGGTACTTCTGGAGTCTCCCCATGGGAGTCAGGCCTCGTCTCGAGTGGGGGCATGCACGTGCGCTTTCCTTCCAGGCTGTAGCAGCAATGTCACGCTTCCCGTGGCGTGGATCAAAGGATCAGTGGTTTTCCCTCGAGGCTTTCCCTCGAGGCTTTCCCACAGGGCTGTCCCACGTGCCACCGTGGTGTGAGTCGATCCTCGGCGTGAAAGATGAGCCAGTGCAGGGCAAAGAGGTTCCTCTGGAATGGACTGAGACATCTGGGGGACTCTTGGAATGGTGGTACGACCATGGAGTTCCTCTCGCCTTTCCTGTTGAGAGTGCCTCCTCTTGAGATGCGACGGGAACGCTGGGAATTTTTTCCCGTTGAAAGCAGGGAAAGGATCGCTCATCTCGAGCTAGGAGGTGGAAACGGGGCTCCTCTGGATGTGGACGGGACCATCGTGCTTCCTCTCGAGTGGAGACGGGTGTGGCGGTGAACTTCTTGAGTTGCAGCAAGGGTGTGAAAGACCCTTTCGAAGTTCCAGAGGTTAGGTGTCATTAGTCTCCAGACGCCTCATCGGAAATAGGCCTCATCTCGCCTGTAAGGGGGAACTTCCTGGAATTTCTCGAGTTGTGGCAGGTGTTCTCGAGTTACGACGGGGACCTCAGGGACCCGCCCTGGTGGCCTCAGGAGAGGCCAGTCCCCATGCGAGTTGCTAGGGGGCCTCTCGGGATTCCTCTCCCGTCAATACCGGGGCCAAAAACCTTGTGTGGAGTCAGGGCCTGAACCGAGGATTCCTCTCAGGGGCTGACATGGATCTTTGGGTACTTCTGGAGTCTCCTCAGGGGAGTCAGGCCTCGTCTCGAGTCGGGGCATGCACGTGCACTTTCCCTCCAGGCTGTAGCAGCAATGTCACGCTTCCCGTCGCGTGGATCAAAGGATCTGTGGTTTTCCCTCGAGGCTTTCCCTCGAGGCTTTCCCACAGGGCTGTCCCACGTGCCACCGTGGTGTGAGTCGATCCTCGGCGTGAAAGATGAGCCAGTGCAGGGCAAAGAGGTTCCTCTGGAATGGACTGAGACATCTGGGGGACTCTTGGAATGGTGGTACGACCATGGAGTTCCTCTCTCCTTTCCTGTTGAGAGTGCCTCCTCTTGAGATGCGACGGGAACGCCGGGAATTCTTTCCCGTTGAAAGCAGGGAATGGATCCCTCATCTCGAGCTCCGAGGGGGAAACGGGGTTCCTCTGGATGTGGGCGGGACCAACGTGCTTCCTCTCGAGTGGAGACGGGTATGGCGGTGAACTTCTTGAGTTGCAGCAAGGGTGTGAAAGACCCTTTCGAAGTTCCAGAGGTTAGGTGTCATTAGTCTCCAGACGCCTCATCGGAAATAGGCCTCATCTCGCCTGGAAGGGAGAACTTCCTGGATTTTCTCGAGTTGCGGCAGGTGTTCTCGAGTTACGACGGGGACCTCAGGGACCCGCCCTGGTGGCCTCAGGAGAGGCCAGTCCCCATGCGAGTTGCTAGGGGGCCTCTCGGGATTCCTCTCCCGTCGATACCGGGGCCAAAAACCTTGTGTGGAGTCAGGGCTCGAACCGAGGATTCCTCTCAGGGGCTGATATGGATCTTTGGGTACTTCTGGAGTCTCGCCAGGGGAGACAGGTCTCGTCTCGAGTCGGGGCATGCACGTGCACTTTCCTTCCAGGCTGTAGCAGAAATGTCACGCTTCCCGTCGCGTGGATCAAAGGATCTGTGGTTTTCCCTCGAGGCTTTCCCTCGAGGCTTTCCCAGAGGGCTGTCCCACGTGCCACCGTGGTGTGAGTCGATCCTCGGCGTGAAAGATGAGCCAGTGCAGGGCAAAGAGGTTCCTCTGGAATGGACTGAGACATCTGGGGGACTCTTGGAATGGTGGTACGACCATGGAGTTCCTCTCGCCTTTGCTGTTGAGAGTGCCTCCTCTTGAGATGAGACGGGAACACCGGGAATTCTTTCCCGTTGAAAGCAGGGAAAGGATCCCTCATCTCGAGCTAGGAGGGGGAAACGGGGCTCCTCTGGATGTGGGCGGGACCATCGTGCTTCCTCTCGAGTGGAGACGGGTATGGCGGTGAACTTCTTGAGTTGCAGCAAGGGTGTGAAAGACCCTTTAGAAGTTCCAGAGGTTAGGTGTCATTAGTCTCCAGACGCCAGATCGGAAATAGGCCTCATCTCGCCTGGAAGGGAGAACTTCCTGGATTTTCTCGAGTTGCGGCAGGTGTTCTCGAGTTACGACGGGGACCTCAGGGACCCGCCCTGGTGGCCTCAGGAGAGGCCAGTCCCCATGCGAGTTGCTAGGGGGCCTCTCGGGATTCCTCTCCCATCGATACCGGGGCCAAAAACCTTGTGTGGAGTCAGGGCCGGAACCGAGGATTCCTCTCAGTGGCTGACATGTATCTTTGGGTACTTCTGGAGACTCCCCAGGGGAGTCAGGCCTCGTCTCGAGTGGGGGCATGCACGTGTGCTTTCCTTCAAGGCTGTAGCAGCAATGTCACGCTTCCCGTGGCGTGAATCAAACGATCTGTGGTTTTCCCTCGAGGCTTTCCCACAGGGCTGTCCCACGTGCCACCGTGGTGTGAGTCGATCCTCGGCGTGAAAGATGAGCCAGTGCAGGGCAAAGAGGTTCCTCTTGAATGGACTGAGACATCTGGGGGACTCTTGGAATGGTGGTACGACCATGGAGTTCCTCTCGCCTTTCCTGTTGAGAGTGCCTCCTCTTGAGATGCGAAGGGAACGCCGGGAATACTTTCCCGTTGAAAGCAGGGAAAGGATCCCTCATCTCGAGCTACGAGGGGGAAACGGGGCTCCTCTGGATGTGGGCGGGACCATCGTGCTTCCTCTCGAGTGGAGACGGGTATGGCGGTGAACTTCTTGAGTTGCAGCAAGGGTGTGAAAGACCCTTTCGAAGTTCCAGAGGTTAGGTGTCATTAGTCTCCAGACGCCTCATCGGAAATAGGCCTCATCTCGCCTGGAAGGGAGAACTTCCTGGATTTTCTCGAGTTGCGGCAGGTGTTTTCGAGTTACGACGGGGACCTCAGGGACCCGCCCTGGTGGCCTCAGGAGAGGCCAGTCCCCATGCGAGTTGCTAGGGGGCCTCTCGGGATTCCTCTCCCATCGATACCGGGGCTAAAAACCTTGTGTGGAGTTAGGGCCGGAACCGAGGATTCCTTGCAGGGGCTGATATGGATCTTTGGGTACTTCTGGAGTCTCGCCAGGGGAGACAGGCCTCATCTCGAGTGGGGGCATGCACGTGCGCTTTCCTTCCAGGCAGTAGCAGCAATGTCACGCTTCCCATCGCGTGGATCAAAAGATCTGTGGTTTTCCCTCGAGGCTTTCCCACAGGGCTGTCCCACGTGCCACCGTGGTGTGAGTCGATCCTCAGCGTGAAAGATGAGCCAGTGCAGGGCAAAGAGGTTCCTCTGGAATGGACTGAGACATCTGGGGGACTCTTGGAATGGTGGTACGACCATGGAGTTCCTCTCTGCTTTCCTGTTGAGAGTGCCTCCTCTTGAGATGCGACGGGAACGCCGGGAATTCTTTCCCGTTGAAAGCAGGGAAAGGATCCCTCATCTCGAGCTCCGAGGGGGAAACGGGGCTCCTCTGGATGTGGGCGGGACCAACGTGCTTCCTCTCGAGTGGAGACGGGTATGGCGGTGAACTTCTTGAGTTGCAGCAAGGGTGTGAAAGACCCTTTCGAAGTTCCAGAGGTTAGGTGTCATTAGTCTCCAGACGCCTCATCGGAAATAGGCCTCATCTCGCCTGGAAGGGAGAACTTCCTGGATTTTCTCGAGTTGCGGCAGGTGTTCTCGAGTTACGACGGGGACCTCAGGGACCCGCCCTGGTGGCCTCAGGAGAGGCCAGTCCCCATGCGAGTTGCTAGGGGGCCTCTCGGGATTCCTCTCCCGTCGATACCGGGGCCAAAAACCTTGTGTGGAGTCAGGGCTCGAACCGAGGATTCCTCTCAGGGGCTGATATGGATCTTTGGGTACTTCTGGAGTCTCGCCAGGGGAGACAGGTCTCTTCTCGAGTCGGGGCATGCACGTGCACTTTCCTTCCAGGCTGTAGCAGAAATGTCACGCTTCCCGTCGCGTGGATCAAAGGATCTGTGGTTTTCCCTCGAGGCTTTCCCTCGAGGCTTTCCCAGAGGGCTGTCCCACGTGCCACCGTGGTGTGAGTCGATCCTCGGCGTGAAAGATGAGCCAGTGCAGGGCAAAGAGGTTCCTCTGGAATGGACTGAGACATCTGGGGGACTCTTGGAATGGTGGTACGACCATGGAGTTCCTCTCGCCTTTGCTGTTGAGAGTGCCTCCTCTTGAGATGAGACGGGAACACCGGGAATTCTTTCCCGTTGAAAGCAGGGAAAGGATCCCTCATCTCGAGCTAGGAGGGGGAAACGGGGCTCCTCTGGATGTGGGCGGGACCATCGTGCTTCCTCTCGAGTGGAGACGGGTATGGCGGTGAACTTCTTGAGTTGCAGCAAGGGTGTGAAAGACCCTTTCGAAGTTCCAGAGGTTAGGTGTCATTAGTCTCCAGACGCCAGATCGGAAATAGGCCTCATCTCGCCTGGAAGGGAGAACTTCCTGGATTTTCTCGAGTTGCGGCAGGTGTTCTCGAGTTACGACGGGGACCTCAGGGACCCGCCCTGGTGGCCTCAGGAGAGGCCAGTCCCCATGCGACTTGCTAGGGGGCCTCTCGGGATTCCTCTCCCGTCGATACCGGGGCCAAAAACCTTGTGTGGAGTCAGGGCCGGAACCGAGGATTCCTCTCAGGGGCTGACATGGAACTTTGGGTACTTCTGGAGTCTCCCCAGGGGAGTCAGGCCTCGTCTCGAGTCGGGGCATGCACGTGCACTTTCCTTCCAGGCTGTAGCAGCAATGTCACGCTTCCCGTTGCGTGGATCAAAGGATCTGTGGTTTTCCCTCGAGGCTTTCCCTCGAGCCTTTCCCACAGGGCTGTCCCACGTGCCACCGTGGTGTGAGTCGATCGTCGGCGTGAAAGATGAGCCAGTGCAGGGCAAAGAGGTTCCTCTGGAATGGACTGAGACATCTGGGGGACTCTTGGAATGGTGGTACGACCATGGAGTTCCTCTCGCCTTTCCTGTTGAGAGTGCCTCCTCTTGAGATGCGACGGGAACGCCGGAAATTCTTTCCCGTTGAAAGCAGGGAAAGGATCGCTCATCTCGAGCTAGGAGGGGGAAACGGGGCTCCTCTGGATGTGGGCGGGACCATCGTGCTTCCTCTAGAGTGGAGACGGGTATGGCGGTGAACTTCTTGAGTTGCAGCAAGGGTGTGAAAGACCCTTTCGAAGTTCCAGAGTTTAGGTGTCATTAGTCTCCAGACGCCTGATCGGAAATAGGCCTCATCTCGCCTGGAAGGGAGAACTTCCTGGATTTTCTCGAGTTGCGGCAGGTGTTCTCGAGTTACGACGGGGACCTCAGGGACCCGCCCTGGTGGCCTCAGGAGAGGCCAGTCCCCATGCGAGTTGCTAGGGGCCCTCTCGGGATTCCTCTCCCGTCGATACTGGGGCCAAAAACCTTGTGTGGAGTTAGGGCCGGAACCGAGGATTCCTTTCAGTGGCTGACATGGATCTTTGGGTACTTCTGGAGTCTCCCCAGGGGAGTCAGGCCTCGGCTCGAGTGGGGCCATGCACGTGCGCTTTCCTTCCAGGCTGTAGCAGCAATGTCACGCTTCCCATCGCGTGGATCAAAGGATCTGTGGTTTTCCCTCGAGGCTTTCCCTCGAGTCTTTCCCACAGGGCTGTCCCACGTGCCACCGTGGTGTGAGTCGATCCTCGGCGTGAAAGATGAGCCAGTGCAGGGCAAAGAGGTTCCTCTGGAATGGACTGAGACATCTGGGGGACTCTTGGAATGGTGGTACGACCATGGAGTTCCTCTCGCCTTTTCTGTTGAGAGTGCCTCCTCTTGAGAAGCGACGGGAACGCCTGGAAATCTTTCCCGTTGAAAGCAGGGAAAGGATCGCTCATCTCGACCTACGAGGGGGAAACGGGGCTCCTCTGGATGTGGGCGGGACCATCGTGCTTCCTCTAGAGTGGAGACGGGTATTGCGGTGAACTTCTTGAGTTGCAGCAAGGGTGTGAAAGACCCTTTCGAAGTTCCAGAGTTTAGGTGTCATTAGTCTCCAGACGCCTGATCGGAAATAGGCCTCATCTCGCCTGGAAGGGAGAACTTCCTGGATTTTCTCGAGTTGCGGCAGGTGTTCTCGAGTTACGACGGGGACCACAGGGACCCGCCCTGGTGGCCTCAGGAGAGGCCAGTCCCCATGCGAGTTGCTAGGGGGCCTCTCGGGATTACTCTCCCGTCGATACCGGGGCCAAAAACCTTGTGTGGAGTCAAGGCCGGAACCGAGGATTCCTCTCAGGGGCTGACATGGATCTTTGGGTACTTCTGGAGTCTCCCCAGGGGAGTCAGGCCTCGTCTGGTGTCGGGGCATGCACGTGCACTTTCCTTCCAGGCTGTAGCAGCAATGTCACGCTTCCCGTGTCGTGGATCAAAGGATCTGTGGTTTTCCCTCGAGGCTTTCCCTCGAGGCTTTCCCACAGGGCTGTCCCACGTGCCACCGTGGTGTGAGTCGATCCTCGGCGTGAAAGATGAGCCAGTGCAGGGCAAAGAGGTTCCTCTGGAATGGACTGAGACATCTGGGGGACTCTTGGAATGGTGGTACGACCATGGAGTTCCTCTCGCCTTTCCTGTTGAGAGTGCCTCCGCTTGAGATGCGACGGGAACGCCGGGAATTCTTTCCCATTGAAAGCAGGGAAAGGATTCCTCATCTCGAGCTACGAGGGGGAAAGGGGGCTCCTCTGGATGTGGGCGGGACGATCGTGCTTCCTCTCGAGTGGAGACGGGTATGGCGGTGAACTTCTTGAGTTGCAGCAAGGGTGTGAAAGACCCTTTCGAAGTTCCAGAGGTTAGGTGTCATTAGTCTCCAGACGCCTCATCGGAAATAGGCCTCATCTCGCCTGGAAGGGAGAACTTCCTGGATTTTCTCGAGTTGCGGCAGGTGTTCTCGAGTTACGACGGGGACCTCAGGGACCCGCCCTGGTGGCCTCAGGAGAGGCCAGTCCCCATGCGAGTTTCTAGGGGGCCTCTCGGGATTCCTCTCCCGTCGATACCCGGGCCAAAAACCTTGTGTGGAGTCAGGGCCGGAACCGAGGATTCCTCTCACGGGCTGATATGGATCTTTGGGTACTTCTGGAGTCTCGCCAGGGGAGACAGGCCTTACCTCGAGTGGGTGCATGCACGTGCGCTTTCCTTCCAGGCTGTAGCAGCAATGTCACGCTTCCCATCGCCTGGATCATAGGATCTGTGGTTTTCCCTCGAGGCTTTCCCTCGAGGCTTTCCCACAGGGCTGTCCCACGTGCCACCGTGGTGTGAGTCGATCCTCGGCGTGAAAGATGAGCCAGTGCAGGGCAAAGAGGTTCCTCTGAAATGGACTGAGACATCTGGGGGACTCTTGGAATGGTGGTACGACCATGGAGTTCCCCTCGCCTTTCCTGTTGAGAGTGCCTCCTCTTGAGATGCGACGGGAACGCCGGGAATTCTTTCTCGTTGAAAGCAGGGAAAGGATCGCTCATCTCGAGCTAGGAGGGGGAAACGGGGCTCCTCTGGATGTGGGCGGGACCATCGTGCTTCCTCTAGAGTGGAGACGGGTATGGCGGTGAACTTCTTGAGTTGCAGCAAGGGTGTGAAAGACCCTTTCGAAGTTCCAGAGGTTAGGTGTCATTAGTCTCCAGACGCCTCATCGGAAATAGGCCTCATCTCGCCTGGAAGGGAGAACTTCCTGGATTTTCTCGAGTTGCGGCAGGTGTTCTCGAGTTACGACGGGGACCTCAGGGACCCACCCTGGTGGCCTCAGGAGAGGCCAGTCCCCATGCGAGTTGCTAGGGGGCCTCTAGGGATTCCTCTCCCGTCGATACCGGGGCCAAAAACCTTGTGTGGAGTCACGGCCGGAACCGAGGATTCCTCTCAGGGGCTGACATGGATCTTTGGGTACTTCTGGAGTCTCCCCATGGGAGTATGGCCTCGTCTCGAGTGGGGGCATGCACGTGCGCTTTCCTTCCAGGCTGTAGCAGCAATGTCACGCTTCCCGTGGCGTGGATCAAAGGATCTGTGGTTTTCCCTCGAGGCTTTCCCTCGAGGCTTTCCCACAGGGCTGTCCCAATTGCCACCGTGGTGTGAGTCGATCCTCGGCGTGAAAGATGAGCCAGTGCAGGGCAAAGAGTTTCCTCTGGAATGGACTGAGACATCTGGGGGACTCTTGGAATGGTGGTACGACCATGGAGTTCCCCTCGCCTTTCCTGTTGAGAGTGCCTCCTCTTGAGATGCGACGGGAACGCCAGGAATTCTTTCCCGTTGAAAGCAGGGAAAGGATCCCTCATCTCGAGCTACGAGGGGGAAACGGGGCTCCTCTGGATGTGGGCGGGACCATCGTGCTTCCTCTCGAGTGGAGACGGGTGTGGCGGTGAACTTCTTGAGTTGCAGCAAGGGTGTGAAAGACCCTTTCGAAGTTCCAGAGGTTAGGTGTCATTAGTCTCCAGACGCCTCATCGGAAATAGGCCTCATCTCGCCTTGAAGGGGGAACTTCCTGGAATTTCTCGAGTTGTGGCAGGTGTTCTCGAGTTACGACGGGGACCTCAGGGACCCGCCCTGGTGGCCTCAGGAGAGGCCAGTCCCCATGCGAGTTGCTAGGGGGCCTCTCGGGATTCCTCTCCCGTCGATACCGGGGCAAAAACCTTGTGTGGAGTCAGGGCCGGAACCGAGGATTCCTCTCAGGGGCTGATATGGATCTTTGGGTACTTCTGGAGTCTCCCCAGGGGAGTCAGGCCTCGTCTCGTGTCGGGGCATGCACGTGCACTTTCCTTCCAGGCTGTAGCAGCAATGTCACGCTTCCCGTGGCGTGGATCAAAGGATCTGTGGTTTTCCCTCGAGGCTTTCCCTCGAGGCTTTCCCACAGGGCTGTCCCACGTGCCACTATGGTGTGAGTCGATCCTCGGCGTGAAAGATGAGCCAGTGCAGGGCAAAGAGGTTCCTCTGGAATGGACTGAGACATCTGGGGGACTCTTGGAATGGTGGTACGACCATGGAGTTCCTCTCGCCTTTCCTGTTGAGAGTGCCTCCTCTTGAGATGCGACGGGAACGCCGGGAATTCTTTCCCGTTGAAAGCAGGGAAAGGATCGCTCATCTCGAGCTAGGAGGGGGAAACGGGGCTCCTCTGGATGTGGGCGGGACCATCGTGCTTCCTCTAGAGTGGAGACGGGTATGGCGGTGAACTTCTTGAGTTGCAGCAAGGGTGTGAAAGACCCTTTCGAAGTTCCAGAGGTTAGGTGTCATTAGTCTCCAGACGCCTGATCGGAAATAGGCCTCATCTCGCCTGGAAGGGAGAACTTCCTGGATTTTCTCGAGTTGCGGCAGGTGTTCTCGAGTTACGACGGGGACCTCAGGGACCCGCCCTGGTGGCCTCAGGAGAGGCCAGTCCCCATGCGAGTTGCTAGGGGCCCTCTCGGGATTCCTCTCCCGTCGATACTGGGGCCAAAAACCTTGTGTGGAGTTAGGACCGGAACCGAGGATTCCTTTCAGTGGCTGACATGGATCTTTGGGTACTTCTGGAGTCTCCCCAGGGGAGTCAGGCCTCGGCTCGAGTGGGGCCATGCACGTGCGCTTTCCTTCCAGGCTGTAGCAGCAATGTCACGCTTCCCATCGCGTGGATCAAAGGATCTGTGGTTTTCCCTCGAGGCTTTCCCTCGAGTCTCTCCCACAGGGCTGTCCCACGTGCCACCGTGGTGTGAGTCGATCCTCGGCGTGAAAGATGAGCCAGTGCAGGGCAAAGAGGTTCCTCTGGAATGGACTGAGACATCTGGGGGACTCTTGGAATGGTGGTACGACCATGCAGTTCCTCTCGCCTTTCTTGTTGAGAGTGCCTCCTCTTGAGATGCGACGGGAACGCCGGGAATTCTTTCCCGTTGAAAGCAGGGAAAGGATCCCTCATCTCGAGCTACGAGGGGGAAACGGGGCTCCTCTGGATGTGGGCGGGACCATCGTGCTTCCTCTTGAGTGGAGACGGGTATGGCGGTGAACTTCTTGAGTGGCAGAAAGGGTGTGAAAGACCCTTTCGAAGTTCCAGAGGTTAGGTGTCATTAGTCTCTAGACGCCTGATCGGAAATAGGCCTCATCTCGCTTGGAAGGGAGAAATTCCTGGATTTTCTCGAGTTGCGGCAGGTGTTCTCGAGTTACGATGGGGACCACAGGGACCCGCCCTGATGGCCTCAGGAGAGGCCAGTCCCCATGCGAGTTGCTAGGGGGCCTCTCGGGATTCCTCTCCCGTCGATACCGGGGCCAAAATCCTTGTGTGGAGTCAGGGCCGGAAACGAGGATTCCTCTCAGGGGCTGACATGGACCTTTGGGGACTTCTGGAGTCTCCCCAGGGGAGTCAGGCCTCGGCTCGAGTGGGGGCATGCACGTGCGCTTTCCTTCCAGGCTGTAGCAGCAATGTCACGCTTCCCGTGGCGTGGATCAAAGGATCTGTGGTTTTCCCTCGAGGCTTTCCCTCGAGGCTTTCCCACAGGGCTGTCCCACGTGCCACCATGGTGTGAGTCGATCCTCGGCGTGAAAGATGAGCCAGTGCAGGGCAAAGAGGTTCCTCTGGAATGGACTGAGACATCTGGGGGACTCTTGGAATGGTGGTACGACCATCGAGTTCCTCTCGCCTTTCCTGTTGAGAGTGCCTCCGCTTGAGATGCGACGGGAACGCCGGGAATTCTTTCCCATTGAAAGCAGGGAAAGGATTCCTCATCTCGAGCTATGAGGGGGAAAGGGGGCTCCTCTGGATGTGGGCGGGACGATCGTGCTTCCTCTCGAGTGGAGACGGGTATGGCGGTGAACTTCTTGAGCTGCAGCAAGGGTGTGAAAGACCCTTTCGAAGTTCCAGAGGTTAGGTGTCATTAGTCTCCAGACGCCTCATCGGAAATAGGCCTCATCTCGCCTGGAAGGGGGAACTTCCTGGAATTTCTCGAGTTGCGGCAGGTGTTCTCGAGTTACGACGGGGACCTCAGGGACCCGCCGTGGTGGCCTCAGGAGAGGCCAGTCCCCATGCGAGTTGCTAGGGGGCCTCTCGGGATTCCTCTCCCGTCGATACCCGGGCCAAAAAACTTGTGTGGAGTCAGGGCCGGAACCGAGGATTTCTCTCACGGGCTGATATGGATCTTTGGGTACTTCTGGAGTCTCGCCAGGGGAGACAGGCCTCATCTCGAGTGGGGGCATGCTCGTGCGCTTTCCTTCCAGGCTGTAGCAGCAATGTCACGCTTCCCATCGCGTGGATCAAAGGATCTGTGGTTTTCCCTCGAGGCTTTCCCTCGAGGCTTTCCCACAGGGTTGTCCCACGTGCCACCGTGGTGTGAGTCGATCCTCGGCGTGAAAGATGAGCCAGTGCAGGGCAAAGAGGTTCCTCTGGAATGGACTGAGACATCTGGGGGACTCTTGGAATGGTGGTACGACCATGGAGTTCCTCTCGCCTTTCCTGTTGAGAGTGCCTCCTCTTGAGATGCGACGGGAACGCCGGGAATTCTTTCCCGTTGAAAGCAGGGAAAGGATCGCTCATCTCGAGCTAGGAGGGGGAAACGGGGCTCCTCTGGATGTGGGCGGGACCATCGTGCTTCCTCTCGAGTGGAGACGGATATGGCGGTGAACTTCTTGAGTTGCAGCAAGGGTGTGAAAGACCCTTTCGAAGTTCCAGAGGTTAGGTGTCATTAGTCTCCAGACGCCTCATCGGAAATAGGCCTCATCTCGCCTGGAAGGGAGAAATTCCTGGATTTTCTCGAGTTGCGGCAGGTGTTCTCGAGTTACGACGGGGACCACAGGGACCCGCCCTGATGGCCTCAGGAGAGGCCAGTCCCCATGCGAGTTGCTAGGGGGCCTCTCGGGATTCCTCTCCCGTCGATACCGGGGCCAAAAACCTTGTGTGGAGTCAGGGCCGGAACCGAGGATTCCTCTCAGGGGCTGACATGGATGTTTGGGTACTTCTGGAGTCTCCCCAGGGGAGTCAGGCCTCGGCTCGAGTGGGGGCATGCACGTGCGCCTTCCTTCCAGGCTGTAGCAGCAATGTCACGCTTCCCGTGGCGTGGATGAAAGGATCTGTGGTTTTCCCTCGAGGCTTTCCCTCGAGGCTTTCCCACTGGGCTGTCCCACGTGCCACCGTGGTGTGAGTCGATCCTCGGCGTGAAAGATGAGCCAGTGCAGGGCAAAGAGGTTCCTCTGGAATGGACTGAGACATCTGGGGGACTCTTGGAATGGTGGTAAGACCATGGAGTTCCTCTCGCCTTTCCTGTTGAGAGTGCCTCCTCTTGAGATGCGACGGGAACGCCGGGAATTCTTTCCCGTTGAAAGCAGGGAAAGGATCGCTCATCTCGAGCTAGGAGGGGGAAACGGGGCTCCTCTGGATGTGGGCGGGACGATCGTGCTTCCTCTCGAGTGGAGACGGGTATGGCGGTGAACTTCTTGACTTGCAGCAAGGGTGTGAAAGACCCTTTCGAAGTTCCAGAGTTTAGGTGTCATTAGTCTCCAAACGCCTCATCGGAAATAGGACTCATCTCGCCTGGAAGGGAGAACTTCCTGAATTTTCTCGAGTTGCGGCAGGTGTTCTCGAGTTACGACGGGGACATCAGGGACCCGCCCTGGTGGTCTCAGGAGAGGCGAGTTCCCAGGCGAGTTGCTAGGGGGCCTCTCGGGATTCCTCTCCCGTCGATACTGGGGCCAAAATCCTTGTGTGGAGTCAGGGCCGGAAACGAGGATTCCTCTCAGGGGCTGACATGGATCTTTGGGTACTTCTGGAGTCTCCCCAGGGGAGTCAGGCCTCGGCTCGAGTGGGGCCATGCACGTGCGCTTTCCTTCCAGGCTGTAGCAGCAATGTCACGCTTCCCATCGCGTGGATCAAAGGATCTGTGGTTTTCCCTCGAGGCTTTCCCTCGAGGCTTTCCCACAGGGCTGTCCCACGTGCCACCGTGGTGTGAGTCGATCCTCGGCGTGAAAGATGAGCCAGTGCAGGGCAAAGAGGTTCCTCTGGAATGGACTGAGACA
The DNA here is from genome assembly GCF_032405125.1 of Capricornis sumatraensis. Taxonomy (NCBI): domain Eukaryota; kingdom Metazoa; phylum Chordata; class Mammalia; order Artiodactyla; family Bovidae; genus Capricornis; species Capricornis sumatraensis. The sequence continues at coordinate 1,960,698 of NC_091090.1, read as the reverse complement.
TCTGGGGGACTCTTGGAATGGTGGTACGACCATGGAGTTCCTCTCGCCTTTTCTGTTGAGAGTGTCTCCTCTTGAGAAGCGACGGGAACGCCGGGAATTCTTTCCCGTTGAAAGCAGGGAAAGGATCGCTCATCTCGAGCTACGAGGGGGAAACGGGGCTCCTCTGGATGTGGGCGGGACCATCGTGCTTCCTCTGGAGTGGAGACGGGTATGGCGGTGAACTTCTTGAGTTGCAGCAAGGGTGTGAAAGACCCTTTCGAAGTTCCAGAGTTTAGGTGTCATTAGTCTCCAGACGCCTGATTGGAAATAGGCTTCATCTCGCCTGGAAGGGAGAACTTCCTGGATTTTCTCGAGTTGCGGCAGGTGTTCTCGAGTTACGACGGGGACCTCCGGGACCCGCCCTGGTGGCCTCAGGAGAGGCCAGTCCCCATGCGAGTTGCTAGGGGGCCTCTCGGGATTCCTCTCCCTTCGATACCGGGGCCAAAAACCTTGTGTGGAGTCAGGGCCGGAACCGAGGATTCCTCTCAGGGGCTGACATGGATCTTTGGGTACTTCTGGAGTCTCCCCAGGGGAGTCAGGCCTCGGCTCGAGTGGGGGCATGCACGTGCGCTTTCCTTCCAGGCTGTAGCAGCAATGTCATTCTTCCCGTCGCATTTATCAAAGGATCTGTGGCTTTCCCTCGAGACTTCCCCTCGAGGCTTTCCCACAGGGTTGTCCCACGTGCCACCGTGGTGTGAGTCGATCCTCGGCGTGAAAGATGAGCCAGTGCAGGGCAAAGAGGTTCCTCTGGAATGGACTGAGACATCTGGGGGACTCTTGGAATGGTGGTACGACCATGGAGTTCCTCTCGCCTTTCCTGTTGAGAGTGCCTCCTCTTGAGATGCGACGGGAACGCCGGGAATTCTTTCCCGTTGAAAGCAGGGAAAGGATCGCTCATCTCGAGCTAGGAGGGGGAAACGGGGCTCCTCTGGATGTGGGCGGGACCATCGTGCTTCCTCTCGAGTGGAGACGGATATGGCGGTGAACTTCTTGAGTTGCAGCAAGGGTGTGAAAGACCCTTTCGAAGTTCCAGAGGTTAGGTGTCATTAGTCTCCAGACGCCTCATCGGAAATAGGCCTCATCTCGCCTGGAAGGGAGAAATTCCTGGATTTTCTCGAGTTGCGGCAGGTGTTCTCGAGTTACGACGGGGACCACAGGGACCCGCCCTGATGGCCTCAGGAGAGGCCAGTCCCCATGCGAGTTGCTAGGGGGCCTCTCGGGATTCCTCTCCCGTCGATACCGGGGCCAAAAACCTTGTGTGGAGTCAGGGCCGGAACCGAGGATTCCTCTCAGGGGCTGACATGGATGTTTGGGTACTTCTGGAGTCTCCCCAGGGGAGTCAGGCCTCGGCTCGAGTGGGGGCATGCACGTGCGCCTTCCTTCCAGGCTGTAGCAGCAATGTCACGCTTCCCGTGGCGTGGATGAAAGGATCTGTGGTTTTCCCTCGAGGCTTTCCCTCGAGGCTTTCCCACTGGGCTGTCCCACGTGCCACCGTGGTGTGAGTCGATCCTCGGCGTGAAAGATGAGCCAGTGCAGGGCAAAGAGGTTCCTCTGGAATGGACTGAGACATCTGGGGGACTCTTGGAATGGTGGTAAGACCATGGAGTTCCTCTCGCCTTTCCTGTTGAGAGTGCCTCCTCTTGAGATGCGACGGGAACGCCGGGAATTCTTTCCCGTTGAAAGCAGGGAAAGGATCGCTCATCTCGAGCTAGGAGGGGGAAACGGGGCTCCTCTGGATGTGGGCGGGACGATCGTGCTTCCTCTCGAGTGGAGACGGGTATGGCGGTGAACTTCTTGACTTGCAGCAAGGGTGTGAAAGACCCTTTCGAAGTTCCAGAGTTTAGGTGTCATTAGTCTCCAAACGCCTCATCGGAAATAGGACTCATCTCGCCTGGAAGGGAGAACTTCCTGAATTTTCTCGAGTTGCGGCAGGTGTTCTCGAGTTACGACGGGGACATCAGGGACCCGCCCTGGTGGTCTCAGGAGAGGCGAGTTCCCAGGCGAGTTGCTAGGGGGCCTCTCGGGATTCCTCTCCCGTCGATACTGGGGCCAAAATCCTTGTGTGGAGTCAGGGCCGGAAACGAGGATTCCTCTCAGGGGCTGACATGGATCTTTGGGTACTTCTGGAGTCTCCCCAGGGGAGTCAGGCCTCGGCTCGAGTGGGGCCATGCACGTGCGCTTTCCTTCCAGGCTGTAGCAGCAATGTCACGCTTCCCATCGCGTGGATCAAAGGATCTGTGGTTTTCCCTCGAGGCTTTCCCTCGAGGCTTTCCCACAGGGCTGTCCCACGTGCCACCGTGGTGTGAGTCGATCCTCGGCGTGAAAGATGAGCCAGTGCAGGGCAAAGAGGTTCCTCTGGAATGGACTGAGACATCTGGGGGACTCTTGGAATGGTGGTACGACCATGGAGTTCCTCTCGCCTTTTCTGTTGAGAGTGTCTCCTCTTGAGAAGCGACGGGAACGCCGGGAATTCTTTCCCGTTGAAAGCAGGGAAAGGATCGCTCATCTCGAGCTACGAGGGGGAAACGGGGCTCCTCTGGATGTGGGCGGGACCATCGTGCTTCCTCTGGAGTGGAGACGGGTATGGCGGTGAACTTCTTGAGTTGCAGCAAGGGTGTGAAAGACCCTTTCGAAGTTCCAGAGTTTAGGTGTCATTAGTCTCCAGACGCCTGATTGGAAATAGGCTTCATCTCGCCTGGAAGGGAGAACTTCCTGGATTTTCTCGAGTTGCGGCAGGTGTTCTCGAGTTACGACGGGGACCTCCGGGACCCGCCCTGGTGGCCTCAGGAGAGGCCAGTCCCCATGCGAGTTGCTAGGGGGCCTCTCGGGATTCCTCTCCCTTCGATACCGGGGCCAAAAACCTTGTGTGGAGTCAGGGCCGGAACCGAGGATTCCTCTCAGGGGCTGACATGGATCTTTGGGTACTTCTGGAGTCTCCCCAGGGGAGTCAGGCCTCGGCTCGAGTGGGGGCATGCACGTGCGCTTTCCTTCCAGGCTGTAGCAGCAATGTCATTCTTCCCGTCGCATTTATCAAAGGATCTGTGGCTTTCCCTCGAGACTTCCCCTCGAGGCTTTCCCACAGGGCTGTCCCACGTGGCACCGTGGTGTGAGTCGATCCTCGGCGTGAAAGATGAGCCAGTGCAGGTCAAAGAGGTTCCTCTGGAATGGACTGAGACATCTAGGGGACTCTAGGAATGGTGGTACGACCATGGAATTCCTCTCACCTTTCCTGTTGAGATTGCCTCCTCTTGAGATGCGACGGGAATGCTGGGAATTTTTTCCCGTTGAAAGCAGGGAAACGATCCCTCATCTCGAGCTCCGAGGGGGAAACGGGGCTCCTCTGGATGTGGGCGGGACCATCGTGCTTCCTCTCGAGTGGAGACTGGTATGGCGGTGAAGTTCTTGAGATGCAGCAAGGGTGTGAAAGACCCTTTCGAAGTTCCAGAGGTTAGGTGTCATTAGGCTCCAGACGCCTCATCGGAAATAGGCCTCATCTCGCCTGGAAGGGAGAACTTCCTGGATTTTATCGAGTTGCGGCAGGTGTTCTCGAGTTACGACGGGGACCTCAGGGACCCGCCCTGGTGGCCTCAGGAGAGGCCAGTCCCCATGCGAGTTGCTAGGGGGCCTCTCGGGATTCCTCTCCCGTCGATACCGGGGCCAAAAACCTTCTGTGGAGTCAGTCCCGGAACCGAGGATTCCTGTCAGGGGCTGACATGGATCTTTGGGTACTTCTGGAGTCTCCCCAGGGGAGTCAGGCCTCGTCTTGAGTGGGAGCATGTACGTGCGCTTTCCTTCCAGGCTGTAGCAGCAATGTCATGCTTCCCGTCGCGTGGATCAAAGGATCTGTGGTTTTCCCTCGAGGCTTTCCCTCGAGGCTTTCCCACAGGGCTGTCCCACGTGCCACCGTGGTGTGAGTCGATCCTCGGCGTGAAAGATGAGCCAGTGCAGGGCAAAGAGGTTCCTCTGGAATGGACTGAGACATCTGGGGGACTCTTGGAATGGTGGTACGACCATGGAGTTCCTCTCGCCTTTCCTGTTGAGAGTGCCTCCTCTTGAGATGCGACGGGAACGCCGGGAATTCTTTCCCGTTGAAAGCAGGGAAAGGATCCCTCATCTCGAGCTACGAGGGGGAAACGGGGCCCCTCTGGATATGGGCGGGACCATCGTGCTTCCTCCCGAGTGGAGACGGGTACGGCGGTGAACTTCTTGAGTTGCAGCAAGGGTGTGAATGACCCTTTCGAAGTTCCAGAGGTTAGGTGTCATTAGGCTCCAGACGCCTAATCGGAAATAGGCCTCATCTCGCCTGGAAGGGAGAACTTCCTGGATTTGCTCGAGTTGCGGCAGGTGTTCTCGAGTTACGACGGGGACCTCAGGGACCCGCCCTGGTGGCCTCAGGAGAGGCCAGTCCCCATGCGAGTTGCTAGGAGGCCTCTCGGGATTCCTCTCCCGTCGATACCGGGGCCAAAAACCTTCTGTGGAGTCAGGCCCGGAACCGAGGATTCCTGTCAGGGGCTGACATGGATCTTTGGGTACTTCTGGAGTCTCCCCAGGGGAGTCAGGCCTCGACTTGAGAGGGAGCATGCACGTGCGCTTTCCTTCCAGGCTGTAGCAGCAATGTCACGCTTCCCGTGGCGGGGATCAAAGGATCTGTGGTTTTCCCTCGAGGCTTTCCCTCGAGGCTTTCCCACAGGGCTGTCCCACGTGGCACCGTGGTGTGAGTCGATCCTCGGCGTGAAAGATGAGCCAGTGCAGGGCAAAGAGGTTCCTCTGGAATGGACTGAGACATCTGGGGGACTCTTGGAATGGTGGTACGACCATGGAGTTACTCTCGCCTTTCCTGTTGAGAGTGCCTCCTCTTGAGATGCGACGGGAACGCCGGGAATTCTTTCCCGTTGAAAGCAGGGAAAGGATCCCTCATCTCGAGCTAAGAGGGGGATACGGGGCTCCTCTGGATGTGCGCGGGATCATCGTGCTTCCTCTCGAGTGGAGATGGGTATGGCTGTGAACTTCTTGAGTTGCCGCAAGGGTGTGAAAGACCCTTTCGAATTTCCAGAGGTTAGGTGTCATTACTCTCCAGACGCCTCATCGGAAATTGGCCTCATCTCGCCTGTAAGGGAGAACTTCCTGGATTTTCTCGAGTTGCGGCAGGTGTTCTCGAGATACGACAGGGACATCAGGGACCCGCTCTGGTGGCCTCTGGAAAAGCCAGTCCCCATGCGAGTTGCTAGGGGGCCTCTAGGGATTCCTCTCCCGTCGATACTGGGGCCAAAAACCTTGTGTGGAGTCAGGGCTGGAACCGAGGATTCCTCTCAGGGGCTGACATGAATCTTTGAGTACTTCTGGAGTCTCCCCAGGGGAGTCAGGCCTCGTCTCGAGTGGGGGCATGGACGTGCGCTTTCCTTCCAGACTGTAGCAGCAATGTCACGCTTCCCGTCGCGTGGATCAAAGGATCTGTGGTTTTCCCTCAAGGCTTTCCCACAGGGCTGTCCCACGTGCCACCGTGGTGTGAGTCGATCCTCGGCGTGAAAGATGAGCCAGTGCAGGGCAAAGAGGTTCCTCTGGAATGGACTGAGACATCTGGGGGACTCTTGGAATGGTGGTACGACCATGGAGTTCCTCTCGCCTTTCCTGTTGAGAGTGCCTCCTCTTGAGATGCGACGGGAACGCCGGGAATTCTTTCCCGTTGAAAGCAGGGAAAGGATCCCTCATCTCGAGCTACGAGGGGGAAACGGGGCCCCTCTGGATATGGGCGGGACCATCGTGCTTCCTCCCGAGTGGAGACGGGTACGGCGGTGAACTTCTTGAGTTGCAGCAAGGGTGTGAATGACCCTTTCGAAGTTCCAGAGGTTAGGTGTCATTAGGCTCCAGACGCCTCATCGGAAATAGGCCTCATCTCGCCTGGAAGGGAGAACTTCCTGGATTTGCTCGAGTTGCGGCAGGTGTTCTCGAGTTACGACGGGGACCTCAGGGACCCGCCCTGGTGGCCTCAGGAGAGGCCAGTCCCCATGCGAGTTGCTAGGAGGCCTCTCGGGATTCCTCTCCCGTCGATACCGGGGCCAAAAACCTTCTGTGGAGTCAGGCCCGGAACCGAGGATTCCTGTCAGGGGCTGACATGTATCTTTGGGTACTTCTGGAGTCTCCCCAGGGGAGTCAGGCCTCGACTTGAGTGGGAGCATGCACGTGCGCTTTCCTTCCAGGCTGTAGCAGCAATGTCACGCTTCCCGTGGCGTGGATCAAAGGATCTGTGGTTTTCCCTCGAGGCTTTCCCTCGAGGCTTTCCCACAGGGCTGTCCCACGTGGCACCGTGGTGTGAGTCGATCCTCGGCGTGAAAGATGAGCCAGTGCAGGGCAAAGAGGTTCCTCTGGAATGGACTGAGACATCTGGGGGACTCTTGGAATGGTGGTACGACCATGGAGTTACTCTCGCCTTTCCTGTTGAGAGTGCCTCCTCTTGAGATGCGACGGGAACGCCGGGAATTCTTTCCCGTTGAAAGCAGGGAAAGGATCCCTCATCTCGAGCTAAGAGGGGGATACGGGGCTCCTCTGGATGTGCGCGGGATCATCGTGCTTCCTCTCGAGTGGAGATGGGTATGGCTGTGAACTTCTTGAGTTGCCGCAAGGGTGTGAAAGACCCTTTCGAATTTCCAGAGGTTAGGTGTCATTACTCTCCAGACGCCTCATCGGAAATTGGCCTCATCTCGCCTGTAAGGGAGAACTTCCTGGATTTTCTCGAGTTGCGGCAGGTGTTCTCGAGATACGACGGGGACATCAGGGACCCGCTCTGGTGGCCTCTGGAAAAGCCAGTCCCCATGCGAGTTGCTAGGGGGCCTCTAGGGATTCCTCTCCCGTCGATACTGGGGCCAAAAACCTTGTGTGGAGTCAGGGCTGGAACCGAGGATTCCTCTCAGGGGCTGACATGAATCTTTGAGTACTTCTGGAGTCTCCCCAGGGGAGTCAGGCCTCGTCTCGAGTGGGGGCATGGACGTGCGCTTTCCTTCCAGACTGTAGCAGCAATGTCACGCTTCCCGTCGCGTGGATCAAAGGATCTGTGGTTTTCCCTCAAGGCTTTCCCACAGGGCTGCCCCCCGTGCCACCTTGGTGTGAGTCGATCCTCGGCGTGAAAGATGAGCCAGTGCAGGGCAAAGAGGTTCCTCTGGAATAGACTGAGACATCTGGGGGACTCTTGGAATGGTGGTACGACCATGGAGTTCCTCTCGCCTTTTCTGTTGAGAGTGCCTCCTCTTGAGATGCGACGGGAACGCTGGGAATTCTTTCCCGTTGAAAGCAGGGAAAGGATCCCTCATCTCGAGCTACGAGGGGGAAACGGGGCTACTCTGGATGTGGGCGGGACCATCGTGCTTCCTCTCGAGTGGAGACGGTTATGGCGGTGAACTTCTTGAGTTGCAGCAATTGTGTGAAAGACCCTTTCGAAGTTCCAGAGGTTAGGTGTCGTTAGTCTCCAGACGCCTCATCGGAAATAGGCCTCATATCGCCTGGAAGGGAGAACTTCCTGGATTTTCTCGAGTTGCGGCAGGTGTTCTCGAGTTACGACGGGGAACTCAGGGACCCGCCCTGGTGGCCTCAGGAGAGGCCACTCCCCATGCGAGTTGCTAGGCGGCCTCTCGGGATTCCTCTCCCGTCGATACCGGGGCCAAAAACCTTTTGTGGAGTCAGGGCCGGAACCGAGGATTCCTCTCAGGGGCTGACATGGATCTTTGGGTACTTCTGGAGTCTCCCCAGGGAAGTCAGGCCTCGTCTCGAGTGGGGGCATGCACGTGCGTTTTCCTTCCAGGCTGTAGCAGCAATGTCACGCTTCTCGTCGCGTGGATCAAAGGATCTGTGGTTTTCCCTCGAGGCTTTCCCTCGAGGCTTTCCCACAGGGCTTTCCCACGTGCCACCGTGGTGTGAGTCGATCCTCGGTGTGAAAGATGAGCCAGTGCAGGGCAAAGAGGTTCCTCTGGAATGGACTGAGACATCTGGGGGACTCTTGGAATGGTGGTACGACCATGGAGTTCCTCTCGCCTTTCCTGTTGAGAGTGCCTCCTCTTGAGATGCGACGGGAACGCCGGGAATTCTTTCCCGTTGAAAGCAGGGAAAGGATCCCTCATCTCGAGATACGAGGGGGAAACGGGGCTCCTCTGGATGTGGGCGGGACCATCGTGCTTCCTCCCGAGTGGAGACGGGTATGGCGGTGAACTTCTTGAGTTGCAGCAAGGGTGTGAATGACCCTTTCGAAGTTCCAGAGGTTAGGTGTCAGTAGTCTCCAGACGCCTCATCGGAAATAGGCCTCATCTGACCTGGAAGGGAGAACTTCCTGGATTTGCTCGAGTTGCGGGAGGTGTTCTCGAGTTACGACGGGGAACTCAGGGACCCGCCCTGGTGGCCTCAGGAGAGGCCAGTCCCCATGCTAGTTGCTAGGGGGCCCCTCGGGATTCCTCTCCCTTCGATACCGGGGCCAAAAACCTTGTGTGGAGTCAGGGCCGGAACCGAGGATTCCTCTCAGGGGCTGACATGGATCTTTGGGTACTTCTGGAGTCTCCCCAGGGGAGTCAGGCCTCGTCTCGAGTGGGGGCATGCACGTGCGCTTTCCTTCCAGGCTGTAGCAGCAATGTCATTCTTCCCGTCGCATTTATCAAAGGATCTGTGGCTTTCCCTCGAGACTTCCCCTCGAGGCTTTCCCACAGGGCTGTCCCACGTGGCACCGTGGTGTGAGTCGATCCTCGGCGTGAAAGATGAGCCAGTGCAGGGCAAAGAGGTTCCTCTGGAATGGACTGAGACATCTGGGGGACTCTTGGAATGGTGGTACGACCATGGAGTTCCTCTCGCCTTTCCTGTTGAGAGTGCCTCCTCTTGAGATGCGACGGGAACGCCGGGAATTCTTTCCCGTTGAAAGCAGGGAAAGGATCCCTCATCTCGAGCTACGAGGGGGAAACGGGGCTCCTCTGGATGTGGGCGGGACCATCGTGCTTCCTCCCGAGTGGAGACGGGTACGGCGGTGAACTTCTTGAGTTGCAGCAAGGGTGTGAATGACCCTTTCGAAGTTCCAGAGGTTAGGTGTCATTAGGCTCCAGACCCCTCATCGGAAATAGGCCTCATCTCGCCTGGAAGGGAGAACTTCCTGGATTTGCTCGAGTTGCGGCAGGTGTTCTCGAGTTACGACGGGGACCTCAGGGACCCGCCCTGGTGGCCTCAGGAGAGGCCAGTCCCCATGCTAGTTGCTAGGGGGCCCCTCGGGATTCCTCTCCCGTCGATACTGGGGCCAAAAACCTTGTGTGGAGTCAGGGCCGGAACCGAGGATTCCTCTCAGGGGCTGACATGGATCTTTGGGTACTTCTGGAGTCTCCCCAGGGGAGTCAGGCCTCGTCTCGAGTGGGGGCATGCACGTGCGCTTTCCTTCCAGGCTCTAGCAGCAATGTCACGCTTCCCGTCGCGTGGATCAAAGAATCTGTGGTTTTTCCTCGAGGCTTTCCCATGAGGCTTTCCCACAGGGCTGTCCCACGTGCCACCGTGGTGTGAGTCGATCCTCGGCGTGAAAGATGAGCCAGTGCAGGGCAAAGAGGTTCCTCTGGAATGGACTGAGACATCTCGGGGACTCTTGGAATGGTGGTACCACCATGGAGTTCCTCTCGCCTTTCCTGTTGAGAGTGCCTCCTCTTGAGATGCGACGGGAACGCTGCGAATTCTTTCCCGTTGAAAGCAGGGAAAGGATCCCTCATCTCGAGCTACGAGGGGGAAACGGGGCTCCTCTGGATGTGGGCGGGACCATCGTGCTTCCTCTCGAGTGGAGACGGGTATGGCGGTGAACTTCTTGAGTTGCAGCAATTGTGTGAAAGACCCTTTCGAAGTTCCAGAGGTTAGGTGTCATTAGTCTCCAGACGACTCATCGGAAATAGGCCTCATCTCGCCTGCAAGGGAGAACTTCCTGGATTTTCTCGAGTTGCAGCAGGTGTTCTCGAGTTACGACGGGGACGTTAGGGACCCGCCCTGGTGGCGTCAGGAGAGGCCACTCCCCATGCGAGTTGCTAGGCTGCCTCTCGGGATTCCTCTCCCGTTGATACCGGGGCCAAAAACCTTGTGTGGAGTCAGGGCCGGAACCGAGGATTCCTCTCAGGGGCTGACATGGATCTTTGGGTACTTCTGGAGTCTCCCCAGGGGAGTCAGGCCTCTTCTCGAGTGGTGGCATGCACTTGCGCTTTCCTTCCAGGCTGTAGCAGCAATGTCACGCTTCCCGTCGCGTGGATCAAAGGATATGTGGTTTTCCCTCGAGGCTTTCCCTCGAGGCTTTCCCACAGGGCTGTCCCACGTGCGACCGTGGTGTGAGTCGATCCTCGGCGTGAAAGATGAGCCAGTGCAGGGCAAAGAGGTTCCTCTGGAATGGACTGAGACATCTGGGGGACTCTTGGAATGGTGGTACGACCATGGAGTTCCTCTCGCCTTTCCTGTTGAGAGTGCCTCCTCTTGAGATGCGACGGGAACGCCGGGAATTCTTTCCCGTTGAAAGCAGGGAAAGGATCCCTCATCTCGAGCTACGAGGGGGAAACGGGGCTCCTCTGGATGTGGGCGGGACCATCGTGCTTCCTCCCGAGTGGAGACGGGTATGGCGGTGAACTTCTTGAGTTGCAGCAAGGGTGTGAATGACCCTTTCGAAGTTCCAGAGGTTAGGTGTCATTAGTCTCCAGACGCCTCATCGGAAATAGGCCTCATCTGGCCTGGAAGGGAGAACTTCCTGGATTTGCTCGAGTTGCGGCAGGTGTTCTCGAGTTACGACGGGGACCTCAGGGACCCGCCCTGGCGGCCTCAGGAGAGGCCAGTCCCCATGCTAGTTGCTAGGGGGCCCCTCGGGATTCCTCTCCCTTCGATACCGGGGCCAAAAACCTTGTGTGGAGTCAGGGCCGGAACCGAGGATTCCTCTCAGGGGCTGACATGGATCTTTGGGTACTTCTGGAGTGTCCCCAGGGGAGTCAGGCCTCGTCTCGAGTGGGGGCATGCACGTGCGCTTTCCTTCCAGGCTGTAGCAGCAATGTCACGCTTCCCGTCGCGTGGATCAAAGGATCTGTGGTTTTCCCTCGAGGCTTTCCCACAGGGCTGTCACACGTGCCACCGTGGTGTGAGTCGTCCTCGGCGTGAAAGATGAGCCAGTGCAGGGCAAAGAGGTTCCTCTGGAATGGACTGAGACATCTGGGGGACTCTTGGAATGGTGGTACGACCATGGAGTTCCTCTCGCCTTTCCTGTTGAGAGTGCCTCCTCTTGAGATGCGACGGGAACGCCGGGAATTCTTTCCCGTTGAAAGAAGGGAAAGGATCCCTCATCTCGAGCTACGAGGGGGAAACGGGGCTCCTCTGGATGTGGGCGGGACCATCGTGCTTCCTGTCGAGTGGAGACGGGTATGGCGGTGAACTTCTTGTGTTGCAGCAAGGGTGTGAAAGACCCTTTCGAAGTTCCAGAGGTTAGGTGTCATTAGTCTCCAGACGCCTCATTGGAAATAGGCCTCATCTCGCCTGGAAGGGAGAACATCCTGGATTTTCTCGAGTTGCGGCAGGTGTTCTCGAGTTACGACGGGGACCTCAGGGAACCGCCCTGGTGGCCTCAGGAAAAGCCAGTCCCCATGCGAGTTGCTAGGGGGCCTCTCAGGATTCCTCTCCTGTCGATACCGGGGCCAAAAACCTTGTTTGGAGTCAGGGCCAGAACCGAGGATTCCTCTCAGGGGCTGACATGGATCTTTGGGTACTTCTGGAGTCTCCCCACTGGAGTCAGGCCTCGTTTCAAGTGGGGGCATGCACGAGCGCTTTTCTTCCAGGCTGTAGCAGCAATGTCACACTTACCTTCGCGTGGATCAAAGGATCTGTGGTTTTCCCTCGAGGCTTTCCCTCGAGGCTTTCCCACAGGGCTGTCCCACTTGCCACCGTGGTGTGAGTCGATCCTCGGAGTGAAAGATGAGCCAGTGCAGGGCAAAGAGATTCCTCTGGAATGGACTGAGACATCTGGGGGACTCTTGGAATGGTGGTACGACCATGGAGTTCCTCTCGCCTTTCCTGTTGAGAGTGCCTCGTCTTGAGATCGACGGGAACGCCGGGAATTCTTTCCCGTTGAAAGCAGGGAAAGGATCCCTCATCTCGAGCTACGAGGGGGAAACGGGGCTCCTCTGGATGTGGGCGGGACCATCGTGCTTCCTCTCGAGTGGAGACGGGTATGGCGGTGAACTTCTTGAGTAGCAGCAAGGTTGTGAAAGACCCTTTCGAAGTTCCAGAGGTTAGGTGTCATTAGTCTCCAGACGCCTCATCGGAAATAGGCCTCATCTCGCCTGGAAGGGAGAACTTCCTGGATTTTCTCGAGTTGCGGCAGGTGTTCTCGAGTTACGATGGGGACCTCAGGGACCCGCCATGGTGGCCTCAGGAAAGGCCAGTCCCCATGCGAGTTGCTAGGGGGCCTCTCAGGATTCCTCTCCCGTCGATACCGGGGCCAAAAACCTTGTGTGGAGTAAGGGCCGGAACCGAGGTTTTCTCTCAGGGGTGACATGGAACTTTGGGTATTTCTGGAGTCTCCCCAGGGGAGTCAGGCCTCGTCTCGAGTGGGGGCATGCACGTGCGCTTTCCTTCCAGGCTGTAGCAGCAATGTCACGCTTCCCGTCGCGTGGATCAAAGGATCTGTGGTTTTCCCTCGAGGCTTTCCCACAGGGCTGTCCCACGTGCCACCGTGGTGTGAGTCTATCCTCGGCGTGAAAGATGAGCCAGTGCAGGGCAAAGAGGTTCCTCTGGAATGGACTGAGACATCTGGGGGACTCTTGGAATGGTGGTACGACCATGGAGTTCCTCTCGCCTTTCCTGTTGAGAGTGCCTCCTCTTGAGATGCGACGGGAACGCCGGGAATTCTTTCCCGTTGAAAGAAGGGAAAGGATCCCTCATCTCGAGCTACGAGGGGGAAACGGGGCTCCTCTGGATGTGGGCGGGACCATCGTGCTTCCTCTCGAGTGGAGACGGGTATGGCGGTGAACTTCTTGAGTTGCAGCAAGGGTGTGAAAGACCCTTTCGAAGTTCCAGAGTTTAGGTGTCATTAGTCTCCAGACGCCTCATCGGAAATAGGCCTCATCTCGCCTGGAAGGGAGAACTTCCTGGATTTTCTCGAGTTGCGGCAGGTGTTCTCGAGTTACGACGGGGACCTCAGGGACCCGCCCTGGTGGCCTCAGGAGAGGCCAGTCCCCATGCGAGTTGCTAGGGGGCCTCTCGGGATTCCTCTCCCGTCGATACCGGGGCCAAATACCTTGTGTGGAGTCAGGGCCGGGACCGAGGATTCCTCTCATTGGCTGACATGGATCTTTGGGTACTTCTGGAGTCTCCCCACGGGAGTCAGGCCTCGTCTCGAGTGGGGGCATGCACGTGCGCTTTCCTTCCAGGCTGTAGCAGCAATGTCACGCTTCCCGTCGCGTGGATCAAAGGATCTGTGGTTTTCCCTCGAGGCTTTCCCACAGGGCTGTCCCACGTGCCACCGTGGTGTGAGTCGATCCTCGGCGTGAAAGATGAGCCAGTGCAGGGCAAAGAGGTTCCTCTGGAATGGACTGAGACATCTGGGGGACTCTTGGAATGGTGGTACGACCATGGAGATCCTCTCGCCTTTCCTGTTGAGAGTGCCTCCTCTTGAGATGCGACGGGAACGCCGGGAATTCTTTCCCGTTGAAAGCAGGGAAAGGATCCCTCATCTCGAGCTACGAGGGGGAAACGGGGCTCCTCTGGATGTGGGCGGGACCATCGTGCTTCCTCTCGAGTGGAGACGGGTATGGCGGTGAACTTCTTGAGTAGCAGCAAGGGTGTGAAAGACCCTTTCGAAGTTCCAGAAGTTAGGTGTCATTAGTCTCCAGACGCCTCATTGGAAATAGGCCTCATCTGACCTGGAAGGGAGAACTTCCTGGATTTTCTCGAGTTGCGGCAGGTGTTCTCGAGTTACGACGGGGACCTCAGGGACCCGCCCTGGTGGCCTCAGCAGAGGCCAGTCCCCATGCGAGTTGCTAGGGGGCCTCTCGGGATTCCTCTCCCGTCGATACCGGGGCCAAGAACCTTGTGTGGAGTCAGGGCCCGAACCGAGGATTCCTCTCAGGGGCTGACATGGATCTTTGGGTACTTCTGGAGTCTCCCCACTGGAGTCACGCCTCGTTTCGAGTGGGGGCATGCACGAGCGCTTTTCTTCCAGGCTGTAGCAGCAATGTCACGCTTCCCGTTCCGTGGATGAAAGGATCTGTGGTTTTCCCTCGAGGCTTTCCCTCGAGGCTTTGCCACAAGGCTGTCCCACGTGCCACCATGGTGTGAGTCGATCCTCGGCGTGAATGATGAGCCAGTGCAGGGCAAAGAGGTTCCTCTAAAATGGACTGAGACATCTGGGGGACTCTTGGAATGGTGGTACGACCATGGAGTTCCTCTCGCCTTTCCTGTTGAGAGTGCCTCCTCTTGAGATGCGACGGGAACGCCGGGAATTCTTTCCCGTTGAAAGCAGGGAAAGGATCCCTCATCTCGAGCTACGAGGGGGAAACGGGGCTCCTCTGGATGTGGGCGGGACCATCGTGCTTCCTCTCGAGTGGAGACGGGTATGGCGGTGAACTTCTTGAGTAGCAGCAAGGGTGTGAAAGACCCTTTCGAAGTTCCAGAGGTTAGGTGTCATTAGTCTCCAGACGCCTCATCGGAAATAGGCCTCATCTCGGCTGGAAGGGAGAACTTCCTGGATTTTCTCGAGTTGCGGCAGGTGTTCTCGAGTTACGACGGGGACCTCAGGGACCCGCCATGGTGGCCTCAGGAAAGGCCAGTCCCCTTGCGAGTTGCTAGGGGGCCTCTCAGGATTCCTCTCCCGTCGATACCGGGGCCAACAACCTTGTGTGGAGTCAGGGCCGGAAACGAGGTTTCCTCTCAGGGGTGACATGGATCTTTGGGTACTTCTGGAGTCTCCCTAGGGGAGTCAGGCCTCGTCTCGAGTGGGGGCATGCACGTGCGCTTTCCTTCCAGGCTGTAGCAGGAATGTCACGCTTCCCGTCGCGTGGATCAAAGGATCTGTGGTTTTCCCTCGAGGCTTTCCCTCGAGGCTTTCCCACAGGGCTTTCCCACGTTCCACCGTGGTGTGAGTCGATCCTCGGCGTGAAAGATGAGCCAGTGCAGGGCAAAGAGGTTCCTCTGCAATGGACTGAGACATCTGGGGGACTCTTGGAATGGTGGTACGACCATGGAGATCCTCTCGCCTTTCCTGTTGAGAGTGCCTCCTCTTGAGATGCGACGGGAACGCCGGGAATTCTTTCCCGTTGAAAGCAGGGAAAGGATCCCTCATCTCGAGCTACGAGGGGGAAACGGGGCTCCTCTGGATGTGGGCGGGACCATCGTGCTTCCTCTCGAGTGGAGACGGGTATGGCGGTGAACTTCTTGAGTAGCAGCAAGGGTGTGAAAGACCCTTTCGAAGTTCCAGAGGTTAGGTGTCATTAGTCTCCAGACGCCTCATTGGAAATAGGCCTCATCTGGCCTGGAAGGGAGAACTTCCTGGATTTTCTCGAGTTGCGGGAGGTGTTCTCGAGTTACGACGGGGACCTCAGGGACCCGCCCTGGTGGCCTCAGGAGAAGCCAGTCCCCATGCGAGTTGCTAGGGGGCCTCTCGGGATTCCTCTCCCGTCGATACCGGGGCCAAAAACCTTGTGTGGAGTCAGGGCCGGAACCGAGGTTTCCTCTCAGGGGTGACATGGATCTTTGGGTACTTCTGGAGTCTCCCTAGGGGAGTCAGGACTCGTCTCGAGTGGGGGCATGCACGTGCGCTTTCCTTCCAGGCTGTAGCAGCAGTGTCACGCTTCCCGTCGCGTGGATCAAAGGATCTGTGGTTTTCCCTCGAGGCTTTCCCACAGGGCTGTCACACGTGCCACCGTGGTGTGAGTCGTCCTCGGCGTGAAAGATGAGCCAGTGCAGGGCAAAGAGGTTCCTCTGGAATGGACTGAGACATCTGGGGGACTCTTGGAATGGTGGTACGACCATGGAGTTCCTCTCGCCTTTCCTGTTGAGAGTGCCTCCTCTTGAGATGCGACGGGAACGCCGGGAATTCTTTCCCGTTGAAAGAAGGGAAAGGATCCCTCATCTCGAGCTACGAGGGGGAAACGGGGCTCCTCTGGATGTGGGCGGGACCATCGTGCTTCCTGTCGAGTGGAGACGGGTATGGCGGTGAACTTCTTGTGTTGCAGCAAGGGTGTGAAAGACCCTTTCGAAGTTCCAGAGGTTAGGTGTCATTAGTCTCCAGACGCCTCATTGGAAATAGGCCTCATCTCGCCTGGAAGGGAGAACATCCTGGATTTTCTCGAGTTGCGGCAGGTGTTCTCGAGTTACGACGGGGACCTCAGGGAACCGCCCTGGTGGCCTCAGGAAAAGCCAGTCCCCATGCGAGTTGCTAGGGGGCCTCTCAGGATTCCTCTCCTGTCGATACCGGGGCCAAAAACCTTGTTTGGAGTCAGGGCCAGAACCGAGGATTCCTCTCAGGGGCTGACATGGATCTTTGGGTACTTCTGGAGTCTCCCCACTGGAGTCAGGCCTCGTTTCAAGTGGGGGCATGCACGAGCGCTTTTCTTCCAGGCTGTAGCAGCAATGTCACACTTACCTTCGCGTGGATCAAAGGATCTGTGGTTTTCCCTCGAGGCTTTCCCTCGAGGCTTTCCCACAGGGCTGTCCCACTTGCCACCGTGGTGTGAGTCGATCCTCGGAGTGAAAGATGAGCCAGTGCAGGGCAAAGAGATTCCTCTGGAATGGACTGAGACATCTGGGGGACTCTTGGAATGGTGGTACGACCATGGAGTTCCTCTCGCCTTTCCTGTTTAGAGTGCCTCGTCTTGAGATGCGACGGGAACGCCGGGAATTCTTTCCCGTTGAAAGCAGGGAAAGGATCCCTCATCTCGAGCTACGAGGGGGAAACGGGGCTCCTCTGGATGTGGGCGGGACCATCGTGCTTCCTCTCGAGTGGAGACGGGTATGGCGGTGAACTTCTTGAGTAGCAGCAAGGTTGTGAAAGACCCTTTCGAAGTTCCAGAGGTTAGGTGTCATTAGTCTCCAGACGCCTCATCGGAAATAGGCCTCATCTCGCCTGGAAGGGAGAACTTCCTGGATTTTCTCGAGTTGCGGCAGGTGTTCTCGAGTTACGATGGGGACCTCAGGGACCCGCCATGGTGGCCTCAGGAAAGGCCAGTCCCCATGCGAGTTGCTAGGGGGCCTCTCAGGATTCCTCTCCCGTCGATACCGGGGCCAAAAACCTTGTGTGGAGTAAGGGCCGGAACCGAGGTTTTCTCTCAGGGGTGACATGGAACTTTGGGTATTTCTGGAGTCTCCCCAGGGGAGTCAGGCCTCGTCTCGAGTGGGGGCATGCACGTGCGCTTTCCTTCCAGGCTGTAGCAGCAATGTCACGCTTCCCGTCGCGTGGATCAAAGGATCTGTGGTTTTCCCTCGAGGCTTTCCCACAGGGCTGTCCCACGTGCCACCGTGGTGTGAGTCTATCCTCGGCGTGAAAGATGAGCCAGTGCAGGGCAAAGAGGTTCCTCTGGAATGGACTGAGACATCTGGGGGACTCTTGGAATGGTGGTACGACCATGGAGATCCTCTCGCCTTTCCTGTTGAGAGTGCCTCCTCTTGAGATGCGACGGGAACGCCGGGAATTCTTTCCCGTTGAAAGCAGGGAAAGGATCCCTCATCTCGAGCTACGAGGGGGAAACGGGGCTCCTCTGGATGTGGGCAGGACCATCGTGCTTCCTCTCGAGTGGAGACGGGTATGGCGGTGAACTTCTTGAGTAGCAGCAAGGGTGTGAAAGACCCTTTCGAAGTTCCAGAGGTTAGGTGTCATTAGTCTCCAGACGCCTCATTGGAAATAGGCCTCATCTGACCTGGAAGGGAGAACTTCCTGGATTTTCTCGAGTTGCGGCAGGTGTTCTCGAGTTACGACGGGGACCTCAGGGACCCGCCCTGGTGGCCTCAGGAGAGGCCAGTCCCCATGCGAGTTGCTAGGGGGCCTCTCGGGATTCCTCTCCCGTCGATACCGGGGCCAAGAACCTTGTGTGGAGTCAGGGCCCGAACCGAGGATTCCTCTCAGGGGCTGACATGGATCTTTGGGTACTTCTGGAGTCTCCCCACGGGAGTCAGGCCTCGTTTCGAGTGGGGGCATGCACGAGCGCTTTTCTTCCAGGCTGTAGCAGCAATGTCACGCTTCCCGTTGCGTGGATCAAAGGATCTGTGGTTTTCCCTCGAGGCTTTCCCTCGAGGCTTTGCCACAGGGCTGTCCCACGTGCCACCGTGGTGTGAGTCGATCCTCGGCGTGAATGATGAGCCAGTGCAGGGCAAAGAGGTTCCTCTGGAATGGACTGAGACATCTGGGGGACTCTTGGAATGGTGGTACGACCATGGAGTTCCTCTCGCCTTTCCTGTTGAGAGTGCCTCCTCTTGAGATGCGACGGGAACGCCGGGAATTCTTTCCCGTTGAAAGCAGGGAAAGGATCCCTCATCTCGAGCTACGAGGGGGAAACGGGGCTCCTCTGGATGTGGGCAGGACCATCGTGCTTCCTCTCGAGTGGAGACGGGTATGGCGGTGAACTTCTTGAGTAGCAGCAAGGGTGTGAAAGACCCTTTCGAAGTTCCAGAGGTTAGGTGTCATTAGTCTCCAGACGCCTCATCGGAAATAGGCCTCATCTCGGCTGGAAGGGAGAACTTCCTGGATTTTCTCGAGTTGCGGCAGGTGTTCTCGAGTTACGACGGGGACCTCAGGGACCCGCCATGGTGGCCTCAGGAAAGGCCAGTCCCCATGCGAGTTGCTAGGGGGCCTCTCAGGATTCCTCTCCCGTCGATACCGGGGCCAACAACCTTGTGTGCAGTCAGGGCCGGAAACGAGGTTTCCTCTCAGGGGTGACATGGATCTTTGGGTACTTCTGAAGTCTCCCTAGGGGAGTCAGGCCTCGTCTCGAGTGGGGGCATGCACGTGCGCTTTCCTTCCAGGCTGTAGCAGCAATGTCACGCTTCCCGTCGCGTGGATCAAAGGATCTGTGGTTTTCCCTCGAGGCTTTCCCTCGAGGCTTTCCCACAGGGCTTTCCCACGTTCCACCGTGGTGTGAGTCGATCCTCGGCGTGAAAGATGAGCCAGTGCAGGGCAAAGAGGTTCCTCTGCAATGGACTGAGACATCTGGGGGACTCTTGGAATGGTGGTACGACCATGGAGATCCTCTCGCCTTTCCTGTTGAGAGTGCCTCCTCTTGAGATGCGACGGGAACGCCGGGAATCCTTTCCCGTTGAAAGCAGGGAAAGGATCCCTCATCTCGAGCTACGAGGGGGAAACGGGGCTCCTCTGGATGTGGGCGGGACCATCGTGCTTCCTCCCGAGTGGAGACGGGTATGGCGGTGAACTTCTTGAGTTGCAGCAAGGGTGTGAATGACCCTTTCGAAGTTCCAGAGGTTAGGTGTCATTAGTCTCCAGACGCCTCATCGGAAATAGGCCTCATCTGACCTGGAAGGGAGAACTTCCTGGATTTGCTCGAGTTGCGGCAGGTGTTCTCGAGTTACGACGGGGACCTCAGGGACCCGCCCTGGTGGCCTCAGGAGAGGCCAGTCCCCATGCTAGTTGCTAGGGGGCCCCTCGGGATTCCTCTCCCTTCGATACCGGGGCCAAAAACCTTGTGTGGAGTCAGGGCCGGAACCGAGGATTCCTCTCAGGGGCTGACATGGATCTTTGGGTACTTCTGGAGTCTCCCCAGGGGAGTCAGGCCTCGTCTCGAGTGGGGGCATGCACGTGCGCTTTCCTTCCAGGCTGTAGCAGCAATGTCATTCTTCCCGTCGCATTTATCAAAGGATCTGTGGCTTTCCCTCGAGACTTCCCCTCGAGGCTTTCCCACAGGGCTGTCCCACGTGGCACCGTGGTGTGAGTCGATCCTCGGCGTGAAAGATGAGCCAGTGCAGGGCAAAGAGGTTCCTCTGGAATGGACTGAGACATCTGGGGGACTCTTGGAATGGTGGTACGACCATGGAGTTCCTCTCGCCTTTCCTGTTGAGAGTGCCTCCTCTTGAGATGCGACGGGAACGCCGGGAATTCTTTCCCGTTGAAAGCAGGGAAAGGATCCCTCATCTCGAGCTACGAGGGGGAAACGGGGCTCCTCTGGATGTGGGCGGGACCATCGTGATTCCTCCCGAGTGGAGACGGGTACGGCGGTGAACTTCTTGAGTTGCAGCAAGGGTGTGAATGACCCTTTCGAAGTTCCAGAGTTTAGGTGTCATTAGGCTCCAGACGCCTCATCGGAAATAGGCCTCATCTCGCCTGGAAGGGAGAACTTCCTGGATTTGCTCGAGTTGCGGCAGGTGTTCTCGAGTTACGACGGGGACCTCAGGGACCCGCCCTGGTGGCCTCAGGAGAGGCCAGTCCCCATGCTAGTAGCTAGGGGGCCCCTCGGGATTCCTCTCCCGTCGATAATGGGGCCAAAAACCTTGTGTGGAGTCAGGGCCGGAACCGAGGATTCATCTCAGGGGCTGACATGGATCTTTGGGTACTTCTGGAGTCTCCCCAGGGGAGTCAGGCCTCGTCTCGAGTGGGGGCATGCACGTGCGCTTTCCTTCCAGGCTCTAGCAGCAATGTCACGCTTCCCGTCGCGTGGATCAAAGAATCTGTGGTTTTTCCTCGAGGCTTTCCCATGAGGCTTTCCCACAGGGCTGTCCCACGTGCCACCGTGGTGTGAGTCGATCCTCGGCGTGAAAGATGAGCCAGTGCAGGTCAAAGAGGTTCCTCTGGAATGGACTGAGACATCTCGGGGACTCTTGGAATGGTGGTACCACCATGGAGTTCCTCTCGCCTTTCCTGTTGAGAGTGCCTCCTCTTGAGATGCGACGGGAACGCTGCGAATTCTTTCCCGTTGAAAGCAGGGAAAGGATCCCTCATCTCGAGCTACGAGGGGGAAACGGGGCTCCTCTGGATGTGGGCGGGACCATCGTGCTTCCTCTCGAGTGGAGACGGGTATGGCGGTGAACTTCTTGAGTTGCAGCAATTGTGTGAAAGACCCTTTCGAAGTTCCAGAGGTTAGGTGTCATTAGTCTCCAGACGACTCATCGGAAATAGGCCTCATCTCGCCTGCAAGGGAGAACTTCCTGGATTTTCTCGAGTTGCGGCAGGTGTTCTCGAGTTACGACGGGGACGTTAGGGACCCGCCCTGGTGGCGTCAGGAGAGGCCACTCCCCATGCGAGTTGCTAGGCTGCCTCTCGGGATTCCTCTCCCGTTGATACCGGGGCCAAAAACCTTGTGTGGAGTCAGGGCCGGAACCGAGGATTCCTCTCAGGGGCTGACATGGATCTTTGGGTACTTCTGGAGTCTCCCCAGGGGAGTCAGGCCTCTTCTCGAGTGGTGGCATGCACGTGCACTTTCCTTCCAGGCTGTAGCAGCAATGTCACGCTTCCCGTCGCGTGGATCAAAGGATATGTGGTTTTCCCTCGAGGCTTTCCCTCGAGGCTTTCCCACAGGGCTGTCCCACGTGCCACCGTGGTGTGAGTCGATCCTCGGCGTGAAAGATGAGCCAGTGCAGGGCAAAGAGGTTCCTCTGGAATGGACTGAGACATCTGGGGGACTCTTGGAATGGTGGTACGACCATGGAGTTCCTCTCGCCTTTCCTGTTGAGAGTGCCTCCTCTTGAGATGCGACGGGAACGCCGGGAATTCTTTCCCGTTGAAAGCAGGGAAAGGATCCCTCATCTCGAGCTACGAGGGGGAAACGGGGCTCCTCTGGATGTGGGCGGGACCATCGTGCTTCCTCCCGAGTGGAGACGGGTATGGCGGTGAACTTCTTGAGTTGCAGCAAGGGTGTGAATGACCCTTTCGAAGTTCCAGAGGTTAGGTGTCATTAGTCTCCAGACGCCTCATCGGAAATAGGCCTCATCTGGCCTGGAAGGGAGAACTTCCTGGATTTGCTCGAGTTGCGGCAGGTGTTCTCGAGTTACGACGGGGACCTCAGGGACCCGCCCTGGTGGCCTCAGGAGAGGCCAGTCCCCATGCTAGTTGCTAGGGGGCCCCTCGGGATTCCTCTCCCTTCGATACCGGGGCCAAAAACCTTGTGTGGAGTCAGGGCCGGAACCGAGGATTCCTCTCAGGGGCTGACATGGATCTTTGGGTACTTCTGGAGTCTCCCCAGGGGAGTCAGGCCTCGTCTCGAGTGGGGGCATGCACGTGCGCTTTCCTTCCAGGCTGTAGCAGCAATGTCATTCTTCCCGTCGCATTTATCAAAGGATCTGTGGCTTTCCCTCGAGACTTCCCCTCGAGGCTTTCCCACAGGTCTGTCCCACGTGCGACCGTGGTGTGAGTCGATCCTCGGCGTGAAAGAAGAGCCAGTGCAGGGCAAAGAGGTTCCTCTGGAATGGACTGAGACATCTGGGGGACTCTTGGAATGGTGGTACGACCATGGAGTTCCTCTCGCCTTTCCTGTTGAGAGTGCCTCCTCTTGAGATGCGACGGGAACGCTGGGAATTCTTTCCCGTTGAAAGCAGGGAAAGGATCCCTCATCTCGAGCTACGAGGGGGAAACGGGGCTCCTCTGGATGTGGGCGGGACCATCGTGCTTCCTCTCGAGTGGAGACGGGTATGGCGGTGAACTTCTTGAGTTGCAGCAAGGGTGTGAAAGACCCTTTCGAAGTTCCAGAGTTTAGGTGTCATTAGTCTCCAGACGCCTCATCGGAAATAGGCCTCATCTCGCCTGGAAGGGAGAACTTCCTGGATTTTCTCGAGTTGCGGCAGGTGTTCTCGAGTTACGACGGGGACCTCAGGGACCCGCCCTGGTGGCCTCAGGAGAGGCCAGTCCCCATGCGAGTTGCTAGGGGGCCTCTCGGGATTCCTCTCCCGTCGATACCGGGGCCAAAAACCTTGTGTGGAGTCAGGGCAGGGACCGAGGATTCCTCTCATTGGCTGACATGGATCTTTGGGTACTTCTGGAGTCTCCCCACGGGAGTCAGGCCTCGTCTCGAGTGGGGGCATGCACGTGCGCTTTCCTTCCAGGCTGTAGCAGCAATGTCACGCTTCCCGTCGCGTGGATCAAAGGATCTGTGGTTTTCCCTCGAGGCTTTCCCACAGGGCTGTCCCACGTGCCACCGTGGTGTGAGTCGATCCTCGGCGTGAAAGATGAGCCAGTGCAGGGCAAAGAGGTTCCTCTGGAATGGACTGAGACATCTGGGGGACTCTTGGAATGGTGGTACGACCATGGAGATCCTCTCGCCTTTCCTGTTGAGAGTGCCTCCTCTTGAGATGCGACGGGAACGCCGGGAATTCTTTCCCGTTGAAAGCAGGGAAAGGATCCCTCATCTCGAGCTACGAGGGGGAAACGGGGCTCCTCTGGATGTGGGCGGGACCATCGTGCTTCCTCTCGAGTGGAGACGGGTATGGCGGTGAACTTCTTGAGTAGCAGCAAGGGTGTGAAAGACCCTTTCGAAGTTCCAGAAGTTAGGTGTCATTAGTCTCCAGACGCCTCATTGGAAATAGGCCTCATCTGACCTGGAAGGGAGAACTTCCTGGATTTTCTCGAGTTGCGGCAGGTGTTCTCGAGTTACGACGGGGACCTCAGGGACCCGCCCTGGTGGCCTCAGGAGAGGCCAGTCCACATGCGAGTTGCTAGGGGGCCTCTCGGGATTCCTCTCCCGTCGATACCGGGGCCAAGAACCTTGTGTGGAGTCAGGGCCCGAACCGAGGATTCCTCTCAGGGGCTGACATGGATCTTTGGGTACTTCTGGAGTCTCCCCACTGGAGTCAGGCCTCGTTTCGAGTGGGGGCATGCACGAGCGCTTTTCTTCCAGGCTGTAGCAGCAATGTCACGCTTCCCGTTGCGTGGATCAAAGGATCTGTGGTTTTCCCTCGAGGCTTTCCCTCGAGGCTTTGCCACAGGGCTGTCCCACGTGCCACCGTGGTGTGAGTCGATCCTCGGCGTGAATGATGAGCCAGTGCAGGGCAAAGAGGTTCCTCTGGAATGGAATGAGACATCTGGGGGACTCTTGGAATGGTGGTACGACCATGGAGTTCCTCTCGCCTTTCCTGTTGAGAGTGCCTCCTCTTGAGATGCGACGGGAACGCCGGGAATTCTTTCCCGTTGAAAGCAGGGAAAGGATCCCTCATCTCGAGCTACGAGGGGGAAACGGGGCTCCTCTGGATGTGGGCGGGACCATCGTGCTTCCTCTCGAGTGGAGACGGGTATGGCGGTGAACTTCTTGAGTAGCAGCAAGGGTGTGAAAGACCCTTTCGAAGTTCCAGAGGTTAGGTGTCATTAGTCTCCAGACGCCTCATCGGAAATAGGCCTCATCTCGGCTGGAAGGGAGAACTTCCTGGATTTTCTCGAGTTGCGGCAGGTGTTCTCGAGTTACGACGGGGACCTCAGGGACCCGCCATGGTGGCCTCAGGAAAGGCCAGTCCCCATGCGAGTTGCTAGGGGGCCTCTCAGGATTCCTCTCCCGTCGATACCGGGGCCAACAACCTTGTGTGCAGTCAGGGCCGGAAACGAGGTTTCCTCTCAGGGGTGACATGGATCTTTGGGTACTTCTGAAGTCTCCCTAGGGGAGTCAGGCCTCGTCTCGAGTGGGGGCATGCACGTGCGCTTTCCTTCCAGGCTGTAGCAGCAATGTCACGCTTCCCGTCGCGTGGATCAAAGGATCTGTGGTTTTCCCTCGAGGCTTTCCCTCGAGGCTTTCCCACAGGGCTTTCCCACGTTCCACCGTGGTGTGAGTCGATCCTCGGCGTAAAAGATGAGCCAGTGCAGGGCAAAGAGGTTCCTCTGCAATGGACTGAGACATCTGGGGGACTCTTGGAATGGTGGTACGACCATGGAGATCCTCTCGCCTTTCCTGTTGAGAGTGCCTCCTCTTGAGATGCGACGGGAACGCCGGGAATCCTTTCCAGTTGAAAGCAGGGAAAGGATCCCTCATCTCGAGCTACGAGGGGGAAACGGGGCTCCTCTGGATGTGGGCGGGACCATCGTGCTTCCTCTCGAGTGGAGACGGGTATGGCGGTGAACTTCTTGAGTAGCAGCAAGGGTGTGAAAGACCCTTTCGAAGTTCCAGAGGTTAGGTGTCATTAGTCTCCAGACGCCTCATTGGAAATAGGCCTCATCTGGCCTGGAAGGGAGAACTTCCTGGATTTTCTCGAGTTGCGGCAGGTGTTCTCGAGTTACGACGGGGACCTCAGGGACCCGCCCTGGTGGCCTCAGGAGAGGCCAGTCCCCATGCGAGTTGCTAGGGGGCCTCTCGGGATTCCTCTCCCGTCGATACCGGGGCCAAAAACCTTGTGTGGAGTCAGGGCCGGAACCGAGGTTTCCTCTCAGGGGTGACATGGATCTTTGGGTACTTCTGGAGTCTCCCTAGGGGAGTCAGGACTCGTCTCGAGTGGGGGCATGCACGTGCGCTTTCCTTCCAGGCTGTAGCAGCAATGTCACGCTTCCCGTCGCGTGGATCAAAGGATCTGTGGTTTTCCCTCGAGGCTTTCCCACAGGGCTGTCCAACGTTCCACCGTGGTGTGAGTCGATCCTCGGCGTTAAAGTGAGCCAGTGCAGGGCAAAGAGGTTCCTCTGGAATGGACTGAGACATCTGGGGGACTCGTGGAATGGTGGTACCACCATGGAGTTCCTCTCGCCTTTCCTGTTGAGAGTGCCTCCTCTTGAGATGCGACGGGAACGCCGGGAATTCTTTCCCGTTGAAAGCAGGGAAAGGATCTCTCATCTCGAGCTACGAGAGGGAAACGGGGCTCCTCTGGATGTGGGCGGGACCATCGTGCTTCCTCTCGAGTGGAGACGGGTATGGCGGTGAACTTCTTGAGTTGCAGCAAGGGTGTGAAAGACCCTTTCGAAGTTCCAGAGTTTAGGTGTCATTAGTCTCCACACGCCTCATCGGAAATAGGATTCTTCTCGCCTGGAAGGGAGAACTTCCTGGATTTTCTCGAGTTGGGACAGGTGTTCTCGAGTTACGACGGGGACCTCAGGGACCCGCCCTGGTGGCCTCAGGAGAGGCCAGTCCCCATGCGAGTTGCTAGGGGGCCTCTCGGGATTCCTCTCCCGTCGATACCGGGGCCAAAAACCTTGTGTGGAGTCAGGGCCGGAACCGAGGATTCCTCTCAGGGGCTGACATGGATCTTTGGGTACTTCTGGAGTCTCCCCAGGGTAGTCAGGCCTCGTCTCGAGTGGGGGCATGCACGTGCGCTTTCCTTTCAGGCTATAGCAGCAATGTCATGCTTTCCGTCGCCTGGATCAAAGGATCTGTGGTTTTCCCTCGAGGCTTTCCCTTGAGGCTTTCCCACAGGGCTGTCCCACGTGCCACCGTGGTGTGAGTCGATCCTCGGAGTGAAAGATGAGCCAGTGCAGGGCAAAGAGGTTCCTCTGGAATGGACTGAGACATCTGAGGGACTCTTGGAATGGTGGTACGACCATGGAGTTCCTCTCGCCTTTCCTGTTGAGAGTGCCTCCTCTTGAGATGCGACGGGATCGCTGGGAATACTTTCCCGTTGAAAGCAGGGAAAGGATCCCTCATCTCGAGCTACGAGGGGGAAACGGGGCTCCTCTGGATGTGGGCGGGACTATCGTGCTTCCTCTCGAGTGGAGACGGGTATGGCGGTGAACTTCTTGAGTTGCAGCAAGGGTGTGAAAGACCCTTTCGAAGTTCCAGAGGTTACGTGTCAGTCTCCAGACGCCTCATCGGAAATAGACCTCATCTCGCCTGGAAGGGAGAACTTCCTGGATTTTCTCGAGTTGCGGCAGGTGTTCCCGAGTTACGACGGGGACCTCAGGGACCCGCCCTGGTGGCCTCAGGCGAGGCCAGTCCCCATGCGAGTTGCTAGGGGGCCTCTCGGGATTCCTCTCCCGTCGATACCGGGGCCAAAAACCTTGTGTGGAGTCAGGGCCGGAACCGAGGATTCCTCTCAGGGGCTGACATGGATCTTTGGGTACTTCTGGAGTCTCCCCAGGGGAGTCAGGCCTCGTCTCGAGTGGGGGCATGCACGTGTGCTTTCCTTCCAGGCTGTAGCAGCAATGTCACGCTTGCCGTCGCGTGGATCAAAGGATCTGTGGTTTTCCCTCGAGGCTTTCCCTCGAGGCTTTCCCACAGGGCTGTCCCACGTGCCACCGTGGTGTGAGTCGATCCTCGGCGTGAAAGATGAGCCAGTGCAGGGCAAAGAGGTTCCTCTGGAATGGACTGAGACATCTGGGGGACTCTTGGAATGGTGGTACGACCATGGAGTTCCTCTCGCCTTTCCTGTTGAGAGTGCCTCCTCTTGAGTTGTGACGGGAACTCCGGGAATTCTTTCCCGTTGAAAGCAGGGAAAGGATCCCTCATCTCGAGCTACGAGGGGGAAACGGGGCTCCTCGGGATGTGGGCGGGACCATCGTGCTTCCTCTCGAGTGGACACGGGTATGTCGGTGAACTTCTTGAGTTGCAGCAAGGGTGTGAAAGACCCTTTCGAAGTTCCAGAGGTTGGGTGTCATTAGTCTCCAGACGCCTCATCGGAAATAGGCCTCATCTCGCCTGGAAGGGAGAACTTCCTGGATTTTCTCGAGTTGCGGCAGGTGTTCTCGAGTTACGACGGGGACCTCAGGGACCCGCCCTGGTGGCCTCAGGAGAGGCCAGTCCCCATGCCAGTTGCTAGGGGGCCTCTCGGGATTCCTCTCCCGTCGATACCGGGGCCAAAAACCTTGTGTGGAGTCAGGGCCGGAACCGAGGATTCCTCTCAGGGGCTGACATGGATCTTTGGGTACTTCTGGAGTCTCCCCAGGGGAGTCAGGCCTCGTCTCGAGTGGGGGCATGCACGTGCGCTTTCCTTCCAGGCTGTAGCTGCAATGTCACGCTTCCCGTCGCGTGGATCAAAGGATCTGTGGTTTTCCCTCGAGGCTTTCCCTCGAGGCTTTCCCACAGGGCTGTCCCACGTGCCACCGTGGTGTGAGTCGATCCTCGGCGCGAAAGATGAGCCAGTGCAGGGCAAAGAGGTTCCTCTGGAATGGACTGAGACATCTGGGGGACTCTTGGAATGGTGGTACGACCATGGAGTTCCTCTCGCCTTTCCTGTTAAGAGTGCCTCCTCTTGAGATCCGACGGGAACGCCGGGAATTCTTTCCCGTTGAAAGCAGGGAAAGGATCCCTCATCTCGAGCTACGAGGGGGAAACGGGGCTCCTCTGGATGTGGGCGGGACAATCGTGCTTCCTCTCGAGTGGAGACGGGTATGGCGGTGAACTTCTTGAGTTGCAGCAAGGGTGTGAAAGACCCTTTCGAAGTTCCAGAGGTTAGGTGTCATTAGTCTCCAGACGCCTCATCGGAAATAGGCCTCATCTCGCCTGGAAGGGAGAACTTCCTGGATTTTCTCGAGTTGCGGCAGGTGTTCTCGAGTTACGACGGGGACCTCAGGGACCCGCCCTGGTGGCCTCAGGAGAGGCCAGTCCCCATGCGAGTTGCTAGGGGGCCTCTCGGGATTCCTCTCCCGTCGATACCGGGGCCAAAAACCTTGTGTGGAGTCAGGGCCGGAACCGAGGATTCCTCTCAGGGGCTGACATGGATCTTTGGGTACTTGTGGAGTCTCCCCAGGGGAGTCAGGCCTCGTCTCGAGTGGGGGCATGCACGTGCGCTTTCCTTTCAGGCTGTAGCAGCAATGTCACGCTTCCCGTCGCGTGGATCAAATGATCTGTGGTTTTCCCTCGAGGCTTACCCTCGAGGCTTTCCCACAGGGCTGTCCCACGTGCCACCGTGGTGTGAGTCGATCCTCGGCGTGAAAGATGAGCCAGTGCAGGGCAAAGGGGTTCCTCTGGAATGGACTGAGACATCTGGGGGACTCTTGGAATGGTGGTACGACCATGGAGTTCCTCTCGCCTTTCCTGTTGAGAGTGCCTCCTCTTGAGATGCGACGGGAACGCCGGGAATTCTTTCCCGTTGAAAGCAGGGAAAGTATCCCTCATCTCGAGCTCCGAGGGGGAAACGGGGCTCCTCTGGATGTGGGCGGGACCATCGTGCTTCCTCCCGAGTGGACACGGGTATGGCGGTGAACTTCTTTAGTTGCAGCAAGGGTGTGAAAGACCCTTTCGAAGTTCCAGAGGTTAGGTGTCATTAGTCTCCAGACGCCTCATCGGAAATAGGCCTCATCTCGCCTGGAAGGGAGAACTTCCTGGATTTTCTCGAGTTGCGGCAGGTGTTCTCGAGTTACGACGGGGACCTCAGGGACCCGCCCTGGTGGCCTCAGTAGAGGCCAGTCCCCATGCGAGTTGCTAGGGGGCCTCTCGGGATTCCTCTCCCATCGATACTGGGGCCAAAAGCCTTGTGTGGAGTCAGGGCCGGAATCGAGCATTCCTCTCAGGGGTTACATGGATCTTTGGGTACTTCTGGAGTCTCCCCAGGGGAGTCAGGCCTCGTCTCGAGTGGGGGCATGCACGTGCGCTTTCCTTCCAGGCTGTAGCAGCAATGTCACGCTTCCCATCGCGAGGATTAAAGGATCTGTGGTTTTCCCTCGAGGCTTTCCCTTGAGGCTTTCCCACAGGGCTGTCCCACGTGCCACCGTGGTGTGAGTCGATCCTCGGCGTGAAAGATGAGCCAGTGCAGGGCAAAGAAGTTCCTCTGGAATGGACTGAGACATCTGGGGGACTCTTGGAATGGTGGTACGACCATGGAGTTCCTCTCGCCTTTCCTGTTGAGAGTGCCTCCTCTTGAGCTGCGACGGGAATGCCGGGAATTCTTTCCCGTTGGAAGCAGGGAAAGGATCCCTCATCTCGAGCTCCGAGGGGGAAACGTGGCTCCTCTGTATGTGGGCGGGACCATCGTGCTTTCTCTCGTGTGGAGACGGGTATGGCGGTAAACTTCTTGAGTTGCAGCAAGGGTGTGAAAGACCCTTTCGAATTTCCAGAGGTTAGGTGTCATTAGTCTCCAGACGCCTCATCGGAAATAGGCCTCATCTCGCCTGGAAGGGAGAACTTCCTGGATTTTCTCGAGTTGCGGCAGGTGTTCTCGAGTTACGACGGGGACCTCAGGGACCCGCCCTTGTGGCCTCAGGAGAGGCCAGTCCCCATGCAAGTTGCTAGGGGGCCTCTCGGGATTCCTCTCCCGTCGATACCGGGGCCAAAAACCTTGTGTGGAGTCAGGGCCGGAACCGAGGATTCCTCTCAGGGGCTGACATGGATCTTTGGGTACTTCTGGAGTCTCCCCAGGGGAGTCAGGCCTCGTCTCGAGTGGGGGCATGCACGTGTGCTTTCCTTCCAGGCTGTAGCAGCAA
The DNA here is from genome assembly GCF_032405125.1 of Capricornis sumatraensis. Classification (NCBI taxonomy): domain Eukaryota; kingdom Metazoa; phylum Chordata; class Mammalia; order Artiodactyla; family Bovidae; genus Capricornis; species Capricornis sumatraensis. Next base: position 1,930,448 of record NC_091090.1, on the reverse strand, counting down.
TGTCACGCTTCCCGTCGCGTGGATCAAAGGATCTGTGGTTTTCCCTCGAGGCTTTCCCTCGAGGCTTTCCCACAGGGCTGTCCCACGTGCCACCGTGGTGTGAGTCGATCCTCGGCGTGAAAGATGAGCCAGTGCAGGGCAAAGAGGTTCCTCTGGAATGGACTGAGACATCTGGGGGACTCTTGGAATGGTGGTACGACCATGGAGTTCCTCTCGCCTTTCCTGTTGAGAGTGCCTCCTCTTGAGATGCGCCGGGAACGCCGGGAATTCTTTCCCGTTGAAAGCAGGGAAAGGATCCCTCTTCTCGAGCTACGAGGGGGAAACAGGGCTCCTCTGGATGTGGGCGGGACCATCGTGCTTCCTCTCGAGTGGAGACGGGTATGGCGGTGAACTTCTTGAGTTGCAGCAAGGGTGTGAAAGACCCTTTCGAAGTTCCAGAGGTTAGGTGTCATTAGTCTCCAGAAGAATCATCGGAAATAGGCCTCATCTAGCCTGGAAGGGAGAACTTCCTGAATTTTCTCGAGGTGCGGCAGGTGTTCTCGAGTTACGACGGGTACCACAGGGACCCGCCCTGATGGCCTCAGGAACGGCCAGTCTCCATGCGAGTTGCTAGGGGGCCTCTCGGGATTCCTCTCCCGTCGATACCGGGGCCAAAAACCTTGTGTGGAGTCAGGGCCGGAACCGAGGATTCCTCTCAGGGGCTGACATGGATCTTTGGGTACTTCTAGAGTCTCCCCAGGGGAGTCAGGCCTCGTCTCGAGTGGGGGCATGCACGTGCGCTTTCCTTCCAGGCTGTAGCAGCAATGTCACGCTTCCCGTCTTGTGGATCAAAGGATCTGTGGTTTTCCCTCGAGGCTTTCCCTCGAGGCTTTCCCACAGGGCTGTCCCACGTGCCACCGTGGTGTGAGTCGATCCTCGGCGTGAAAGATGAGCCAGTGCAGGGCAAAGAGTTTCCTCTGGAATGGACTGAGACATCTGGGGGACTCTTGGAATGGTGGTACGACCATGGAGTTCCTCTCGCCTTTCCTGTTGAGAGTGCCTCCTCTTGAGATGCGACGGGAACGCCGGGAATTCTTTCCCGTTGAAAGCAGGGAAAGGATCCCTCATCTCGAGCTCCGAGGGGGAAATGGGGCTCCTCTGGATGTGGGCGGGACCATCGTGCTTCCTCCCGAGTGGACACGGGTATGGCGGTGAACTTCTTGAGTTGCAGCAAGGGTGTGAAAGACCCTTTCGAAGTTTCAGAGTTTAGGTGTCATTAGTCTGCAGACGCCTCATCGGAAATAGGCCTCATCTCGCCTGGAAGGGAGAACTTCCTGGATTTTCTCGAGTTGCGGCAGGTGTTCTCGAGTTACGACGGGGACATCAGGGACCCGCCCTGGTGGCCTCAGGAGAGGCCTGTCCCCATGCGAGTTGCTAGGGGGCCTCTCGGGATTCCTCTCCCGTCGATACCGGGGCCAAAAGCCTTGTGTGGAGTCAGGGCCGGAACCGAGCATTCCTCTCAGGGGTGACATGGATCTTTGGGTACTTCTGGAGTCTCCCCAGGGGAGTCAGGCCTCGTCTCGAGTGGGGGCATGCACGTGCGGTTTCCTTCCAGGCTGTAGCAGCAATGTCACGCATCCCGTCGCGTGCATCAAAGGATCTGTGGTTTTCCCTCGAGGCTTTCCCTCGAGGCTTTCCCACAGGGCTGTCCCACGTGCCACCGTGGTGTGAGTCGATCCTCGGCGTGAAAGATGAGCCAGTGCAGGGCAAAGAGGTTCCTCTGGAATGGACTGAGACATCTGGGGGACTCTTGGAATGGTGGTACGACCATGGAGTTCCTCTCGCCTTTCCTGTTGAGAGTGCCTCCTCTTTGGATGCGACGGGAACGCCGGGAATTCTTTCCCGTTGAAAGCAGGGAAAGGATCCCTCATCTCGAGCTACGAGGGGGAAACGGGGCTCCTCTGGATGTGGGCGGGACCATCATGCTTCCTCTCGAGTGGACACGGGTATGGCGGTGAACTTCTTGAGTTGCAGCAAGGGTGTGAAAGACCCTTTCGAAATTCCAGAGGTTAGGTGTCATTAGTCTCCAGACGCCTCATCGGAAATAGGCCTCATCTCGCCTGGAAGGGAGAACTTCCTGGATATTCTCGATTCGCGGCAGGTGTTCTCGAGTTATGACGGGGACCTCAGGGACCCGCCCTGGTGGCCTCAGGAGAGGCCAGTCCCCATGCGAGTTGCTAGGGGGCCTCTCGGGATTCCTCTCCCGTCGATACCGGGGCCACAATCCTTGTGTGGAGTCAGGGCCGGAACCGAGGATTCCTCTCAGGGGTGACATGGATTTTTGGGTACTTCTGGAGTCTCCCCAGGGGAGTCAGGCCTCGTCTCGAGTGGGGGCATGCACGTGGGCTTTCCTTCCAGGCTGTAGCAGCAATGTCACGCTTCCCGTCGCGTGCATCAAAGGATCTGTGGTTTTCCCTCGAGGCTTTCCCTCGAGGCTTTCCAGCAGGGCTGTCCCACGTGCCACCGTGGTGTTAGTCGATCCTCGGCGTGAAAGATGAGCCAGTGCAGGGCAAAGAGGTTCCTCTGGAATGGACTGAGACATCTGGGCGACTCTTGGAATGGTGGTACGACCATGGAGTTCCTCTCGCCTTTCCTGTTGAGAGTGCCTCCTCTTGAGATGCGACGGGAACGCCGGGAATTCTTTCCCGTTGAAAGCAGGGAAAGGATCCCTCATCTCGAGCTACGAGGGTGAAACGGGGCTCCTCTGGATGTGGGCGGGACCATCGTGCTTCCTCTCGAGTGGACACGGGTATGGCGCTGAACTTCTTGAGTTGCAGCAAGGGTGTGAAAGACCCTTTCGAAGTTCCAGAGGTTAGGTGTCATTAGTCTCCAGACGCCTCATCGGAAATAGGCCTCATCTCGCCTGGAAGGGAGAACTTCCTGAATTTTCTCGATTTGCGGCAGGTGTTCTCGAGTTACGACGGGGACCTCAGGGACCCGCCCTGGTGGCCTCAGGAGAGGCCAGTCCCCATGCGAGTTGCTAGGGGGCCTCTCGGGATTCCTCTCCCGTCGATACCGGGGCCAAAAACCTTGTGTGGAGTCAAGGCCGGAACCGAGGATTCCTCTCAGGGGCTGACATGGATCTTTGGGTACTTCTGGAGTCTCCCCAGGGGAGTCAGGCCTCGTCTCCAGTGGGGGCATGCACGTGCGCTTTCCTTCCAGGCTGTAGCAGCAATGTCACACTTCCCGTCGCGTGGATCAAAGGATCTGTGGTTTTCCCTCGAGGCTTTCCCTCGAGGCTTTCCCACAGGGCTGTCCCACGTGCCACCGTGGTGTGAGTCGATCCTCGGCGTGGAAGATGAGCCAGTGCAGGGCAAAGAGGTTCCTCTGGAATGGACTGAGACATCTGGGGGACTCTTGGAATGGTGGTACGACCCTGGAGTTCCTCTCGCCTTTCCTGTTGAGAGTGCCTCCTCTTGAGATGCGACAGGAACGCCGGGAATTCTTTCCCGTTGAAAGCAGGGAAAGGATCCCACATCTCGAGCTCCGAGGGGGAAACGGGGCTCCTCTGGATGTGGGCGGGACCATCGTGCTTCCTCTCGAGTGGAGACGGGTATGGCGGTGAACTTCTTGAGTTGCAGCAAGGGTGTGAAAGACCCTTTCGAAGTTCCAGAGTTTAGGTGTCATTAGTCTCCTGACGCCTCATCGGAAATACGCCTCATCTCGCCTGGAAGGGAGAACTTCCTGGATTTTCTCGAGTTGCGGCAGGTGTTCTCGAGTTATGACGGGGACCTCAGGGACACGCCCTGGTGGCCTCAGGAGAGGCCAGTCCCCATGCGAGTTGCTAGGGGGCCTCTCGGGATTCCTCTCCCGTCGATACCGGGGCCAAAAACCTTGTGTGGAGTCAGGGCCGGAACCGAGGATTCCTCTCAGGGGTGATATGGATCTTTGGGTACTTCTGGAGTCTCCCCAGGGGAGTCAGGCCTCGTCTCGAGTGGGGGCATGCACGTGTGCTTTCCTTCCAGGCTGTAGCAGCAATGTCACGCTTCCCGTCGCGTGGATCAAAGGATCTGTGGTTTTTCCTCGAGGCTTTCCCTCGAGGCTTTCCCACAGTGCTGTCCCACGTGCCACCGTGGTGTGAGTCGATCCTCGGCATGAAAGATGAGCCAGTGCAGGGCAAAGAGGTTCCTCTGGAATGGACTCAGACATCTGGGGGACTCTTGGAATGGTGGTACGACCATGGAGTTCCTCTCGCCTTTCCTGTTGAGAGTGCCTCCTCTTGAGATGCGACGGGAATGCCGGGAATTCTTTCCCGTTGAAAGCAGGGAAAGGATCCCTCATCTCTAGCTACGAGGGGGAAACGGGGCTCCTCTGGATGTGGGCGGGACCATCGTGCTTCCTCTCGAGTGGAGACGGGCAAGGAGGTGAACTTCTTGAGTAGCAGCAAGGGTGTGAAAGACCCTTTCGAAGTTCCAGAGGTTGGGTGTCATTAGTCTCCTGACGCCTCATCGGAAATAGGCCTCATCTCGCCTGGAAGGGAGAACTTCCTGGATTTTCTCGAGTTGCGGCAGGTGTTCTCGAGTTACGACGGGGACCTCAGGGACCCGCCCTGGTGGCCTCAGGAGAGGCCAGTCCCCATGCGAGGTGCTAGGGGGCCTCTCGGGATTCCTCTCCCGTCGATACCGGGGCCAAAAACCTTGTGTGCAGTCAGGGCCGGAACCGAGGATTCCTCTCAGGGGCTGACATGGATCTTTGGGTACTTCTGGAGTCTCCCCAGGGGAGTCCGGCCTCGTCTCGAGTCGGGGCATGCACGTGCGCTTTACTTCCAGGCTGTAGCAGCAATGTCACGCTTCCCGTCGCGTGGATCAAAGGATCTGTGGTTTTCCCTCGAGGCTTTCCCACAGGGCTGTCCCACGTGCCACCGTGGTGTGAGTCGATCCGCGGCGTGAAAGATGAGCCAGTGCAGGGCAAAGAGGTTCCTCTGGAATGGACTGAGACATCTGGGGGACTCGTGGAATGGTGGTACGACCATGGAGTTCCTCTCGCCTTTCCTGTTGAGAGTGCCACCTCTTGAGATGCGACGGGAACGCCGGGAATTCTTTCCCGTTGAAAGCAGGGAAAGGATCCCTCATTTCGAGCCACGAGGGGGAAACGGGGCTCCTCTGGATGTGGGCGGGACCATCGTGCTTCCTCTTGAGTGGAGACGGGTATGGCGGTGAACTTCTTGAGTTGCAGCAAGGGTGTGAAAGTCCCTTTCGAAGTCCCAGAGGTTAGGTGTCATTAGTCTCCAGACGCCTCATCGGAAATAGGCCTCATCTCGCCTGGAAGGGAGAACTTCCTGGATTTTCTCGAGTTGCGGCAGGTGTTCTCGAGTTACAACGGGGACCTCAGGGACCCGCCCTGGTGGCCTCAGGAGAGGCCAGTCCCCATGCGAGTTGCTAGGGGGCCTCTCGGGATTCCTCTCCCGTCGATACCGGGGTCAAAAACCTTGTGTGGAGTCAGGGCCGGAACCGAGGATTCCTCTCAGGGGCTGACATGGATCTTTGGGTACTTCTGGAGTCTCCCCAGGGGAGTCAGGCCTCGTCTCGAGTCGGGGCATGCACGTGCGCTTTACTTCCAGGCTGTAGCAGCAATGTCACGCTTCCCGTGGCGTGGATCAAAGGATCTATGGTTTTCCCTCGAGGCTTTCCCACAGGGCTGTCCCACGTGCCACCGTGGTGTGAGTTGATCCTCGGCGTGAAAGATGAGCCAGTGCAGTGCAAAGAGGTTCCTCTGGAATGGACTGAGACATCTGGGGGACTCTTGGAATGGTGGTACGACCATGGAGTTCCTCTCGCCTTTCCTGTTGAGAGTGCCTCCTCTTGAGATGCGACGGGAACGCCGGGAATTCTTTCCCGTTGAAAGCAGGGAAAGGATCCCTCATCTCGAGCTACGAGGGGGAAACGGGGCTCCTCGGGATGTGGGCGGGACCATCGTGCTTCCTCTCGAGTGGAGACGGGTATGGCGGTGAACTTCTTGAGTTGCAGCAAGGGTGTGAAAGACCCTTTCGAATTTCCAGAGGTTAGGTGTCATTAGTCTCCAGACGACTCATCGGAAATAGGCCTCATCTCGCCTGGAAGGGAGAACTTCCTGGATTTTCTCGAGTTGCGGCAGGTGTTCTCGAGTTACGACGGGGACCTCAGGGACCCGCCCTGGTGGCCTCAGGAGAGGCCAGTACCCATGCGAGGTGCTAGGGGGCCTCTCGGGATTCCTCTCCCGTCGATACCGGGGCCAAAAACCTTGTGTGGAGTCAGGGCCGGAACCGAGGATTCCTCTCAGGGGCTGACATGGATATTTGGGTACTTCTGGAGTCTCCCCAGGGGAGTCAGGCCTCGTCTCGAGTGGGGGCATGCACGTGGGCTTTCCTTCCAGGCTGTAGCAGCAATGTCACGCTTCCCGTGGCGTGGATCAAAGGATCTGTGGTTTTCCCTCGAGGCTTTCCCACAGGGCTGTCCCACGTGCCACAGTGGTGTGAGTCGATCCTCGGCGTGAAAGATGAGCCAGTGCAGGGCAAAGAGGTTCCTCTGGAATGGACTGAGACATCTGGGGGACTCTTGGAATGGTGGTACGACCATGGAGTTCCTCTCGCCTTTCCTGTTGAGAGTGCCTCCTCTTGAGATGCGACGGGAACGCCGGGAATTCTTTCCCGTTGAAAGCAGGGAAAGGATCCCTCATCTTGAGCTACGAGGGGGAAACGGGGCTCCTCTGGATGTGGGCGGGACCATCGTGCTTCCTCTCGAGTGGAGACGGGTATGGCGGTGAACTTCTTGAGTTGCAGCAAGGGTGTGAAAGACCCTTTCGAAGTTCCAGAGGTTAGGTGTCATTAGTCTCCAGACGCCTCATCGGAAATAGGCCTCATCTCGCCTGGAAGGGAGAATTTCCTGGATTTTCTCGAGTTGCGGCAGGTGTTCTCGAGTTACGACGGGGACCTCAGGGACCCGCCCTGGTGGCCTCAGGAGAGGCCAGTCCCCATGCGAGGTGCTAGGGGGCCTCTCGGGATTCCTCTCCCGTCGATACCGGGGCCAAAAACCTTTTGTGCAGTCAGGGCCGGAACCGAGGATTCCTCTCAGGGGCTTATATGGATCTTTGGGTACTTCTGGAGTCTCCCCACGGGAGTCAGGCCTCGTCTCGAGTGGGGGCATGCACGTGCGCTTTCCTTCCAGGGTGTAGCAGCAATGTCACGCTTCCCGTCGCGTGGATCAAAGGATCTGTGGTTTTCCCTCGAGGCTTTCCCTCGAGGCTTTCCCACAGGGCTGTCCCACGTGCCTCCGTGGTGTGAGTCGATCCTCGGCGTGAAAGATGAGCCAGTGCAGGGCAAAGAGGTTCCTCTGGAATGGACTGAGACATCTGGGGGACTCTAGGAATGGTGGTAGGACCATGGAGTTCCTCTCGCCTTTCCTGTTGAGAGTGCCTCCTCTTGAGATGCGACGGGAACGCCGGGAATTCTTTCCCGTTGAAAGCAGGGAAAGGATCCCTCATCTCGAGCTACGAGGGGGAAACGGGGCTCCTCTGGATGTGGGCGGGACCATCGTGCTTCCTCTCGAGTGGAGACGGGTATGGCGGTGAACTTCTTGAGTTGCAGCAAGGGTGTGAAAGACCCTTTCGAATTTCCAGAGGTTAGGTGTCATTAGTCTCCAGACGACTCATCGGAAATAGGCCTCATCTCGCCTGGAAGGGAGAACTTCCTGGATTTTCTCGAGTTGCGGCAGGTGTTCTCGAGTTACGACGGGGACCTCAGGGACCCGCCCTGGTGGCCTCAGGATAGGCCAGTACCCATGCGAGGTGCTAGGGGGCCTCTCGGGATTCCTCTCCCTTCGATACCGGGGCCAAAAACCTTGTGTGGAGTCAGGGCCGGAACCGAGGATTCCTCTCAGGGGCTGACATGGATCTTTGGGTACTTCTGGAGTCTCCCCAGGGGAGTCAGGCCTCGTCTCGAGTGGGGGCATGCACGTGCGCTTTCCTTCCAGGCTGTAGCAGCAATGTCACGCTTCCCGTGGCGTGGATCAAAGGATCTGTGGTTTTCCCTCGAGGCTTTCCCACAGGGCTGTCCCACGTGCCACCGTGGTGTGAGTCGATCCTCGGCGTGAAAGATGAGCCAGTGCAGGGCAAAGAGGTTCCTCTGGAATGGACTGAGACATCTGGGGGACTCTTGGAATGGTGGTACGACCATGGAGTTCCTCTCGCCTTTCCTGTTGAGAGTGCCTCCTCTTGAGATGCGACGGGAACGCCGGGAATTCTTTCCCGTTGAAAGCAGGGAAAGGATCCCTCATCTTGAGCTACGAGGGGGAAACGGGGCTCCTCTGGATGTGGGCGGGACCATCGTGCTTCCTCTCGAGTGGAGACGGGTATGACGGTGAACTTCTTGAGTTGCAGCAAGGGTGTGAAAGACCCTTTCAAAGTTCGAGAGGTTAGGTGTCATTAGTCTCCAGACGCCTCATCGGAAATAGGCCTCATTTCGCCTGGAAGGGAGAACTTCCTGGATTTTCTCGAGTTGCGGCAGGTGTTCTCGAGTTACGACGGGGAACTCAGGGACCCGCCCTGGTGGCCTCAGGAGAGGCCAGTCCCCATGCGATGTGCTAGGGGGCCTCTCTGGATTCCTCTCCCGTCGATACCGGGGCCAAAAACCTTGTGTGGAGTCAGGGCCGGAACCGAGGATTCCTCTCAGGGGCTGACATGGATCTTTGGGTACTTCTGGAGTCTCCCCAGGGGAGTCAGGCCTCGTCTCGAGTGGGGGCATGCACGTGCGCTTTCCTTCCAGGCTGTAGCAGCAATGTCACGCTTCCTGTCGCGTGGATCAAAGGATCTGTGGTTTTCCCTCGAGGCTTTCCCTCGAGGATTTCCCACAGGGCTGTCTCACGTGCCACCGTGGTATGAGTCGATCCTCGGCGTGAAAGATGAGCCAGTGCAGGGCAAAGAGGTTCCTCTGGAATGGACTGAGACATCTTCGGGACTCCTTGAATGGTGGTACGACCATGGAGTTCCTCTCGCCTTTCCTGTTGAGAGTGCCTCCTCTTGAGATGCGACGGGAACGCCGGGAATTCTTTCCCGTCTAAAGCAGGGAAAGGTTCCCTCATCTCGAGATACGAGGGGGAAACGGGGCTCCTCTGGATGTGGGCGGGACCATCGTGCTTCCTCTCGAGTGGAGACGGGTATGGCGGTGAACTTCTTGAGTTGCAGCAAGGGTGTGAAAGACCCTTTCGAAGTTCCAGAGGTTAGGTGTCATTAGTCTCCAGACGCCTCATCGGAAATAGGTCTCATCTCGCCTGAAAGGGAGAACTTCCTGGATTTTCTCGAGTTGCGGCAGGTGTTCTCGAGTTACGACGGGGACCTCAGGGACCCGCCCTGGTGGCCTCAGGAGAGGCCAGTCCCCATGCGAGGTGCTAGGGGGCCTCTCGGGATTCCTCTCCCGTCGATACCGGGGCCAAAAACCTTGTGTGGAGTCAGGGCCGGAACCGAGGATTCCTCTCAGGGGCTGACATGGATCTTTGGGTACTTCTGGAGTCTCCCCAGGGGAGTTAGGCCTCTTCTCGAGTGGGGGCATGCACGTGCGCTTTCTTTCCCGGCTGTAGCAGCAATGTCACGCTTCCCGTGGCGTGTATCAAAGGATCTGTGGTTTTCCCTCGAGGCTTTCCAACAGGGCTGTCCCACGTGCAACCGTGGTGTGAGTCGATCCTCGGCGTGAAAGATGAGCCAGTGCAGGGCAAAGAGGTTCCTCTGGAATGGACTGAGACATCTGGGGGACTCTTGGAATGGTGGTACGACCATGGAGTTCCTCTCGCCTTTCCTGTTGAGAGTGCCTCCTCTTGAGATGCGACGGGAACGCCGGGAAATCTTCCCCGTTGAAAGCAGGGAAAGGATCCATCATCTCGAGCTCCGAGGGGGAAACGGGGCTCCTTTGGATGTGGGCGGGACCATCGTGTTTCCTCTCGAGTGGAGACGGGTATGGCGGTGAACTTCTTGAGTTGCAGCAAGGGTGTGAAAGACCCTTTCGAAGTTCCAGAGGTTAGGTGTCATTAGTCTCCAGACGCCTCATCGGAAATAGGCCTCATCTCGCCTGGAAGGGAGAACTTCCTGGATTTTCTCGAGTTGGGGCAGGTGTTCTCGAGTTACGACGGGGACCTCAGGGACCCGCCCTGGTGGCCTCAGGAGAGGCCAGTCCCCATGCGAGTTGCTAGGGGGCCTCTCGGGATTCCTCTCCCGTCGATACCGGGGCCAAAAACATTGTATGGAGTCAGGGCCGGAACCGAGGATTCCTCTCAGGGGCTGACATGGATCTTTGGGTTCTTCTGGAGTCCCCCCAGGGGAGTCAGGCCTCGTCTCGAGTGGGGGCATGCACGTGCGCTTTCCTTCCAGGCTGTAGCAGCAATGTCACGCTTCCAGTCGAGTGGATCAAAGGATCTGTGGTTTTCCCTCGAGGCTTTCCCTCGAGGCTTTCCCATAGGGCTGTCCCACGTGCCACCGTGGTGTGAGTCGATCCTCGGCGTGAAAGATGAGCCAGTGCAGGGCAAAGAGGTTCCTCTGGAATGGACTGAGACATCTGGGGGACTCTTGGAATGGTGGTACGACCATGGAGTTCCTCTCGCCTTTCCTGTTGAGAGTGCCTCCTCTTGAGATGCGACGGGAACGCCGGGAATTCTTTCCCGTTGAAAGCAGGAAAAGGATCCCTTATCTCGAGCTACGAGGGGGAAACGGGGCTCCTCTGGATGTGGGGGGGGGCCATCGTGCTTCCTCTCTAGTGGAGACGGGTATGGTGGTGAACTTCTTGAGTTGCAGCAAGGGTGTGAAAGACCCTTTCGAAGTTCCAGAGGTTAGGTGTCATTAGTCTCCAGACGCCACATAGGAAATAGGCCTCATCTCGCCAGGAAGGGAGAACTTCCTGGATTTTCTCGAGTTGCGGCAGGTGTTCTCGAGTTACGACGGGGACCTCAGGAACCCGCCCTGGTGGCCTCAGGAGAGGCCAGTCCCTATGCGAGTTGCTAGGGGGCCTCTCGGGATTCCTCTCCCGTCGATACCGGGGCCAAAAACCTTGTATGGAGTCAGGGCCGGAACCGAGGATTCCTCTCAGGGGCTGACATGGATCTTTGGGTACTTCTGGAGTCTCCCCAGGGGAGTCAGGCCTCGTCTCGAGTGGGGGCATGCACGTGCACTTTCCTTCCAGGCTGTAGCAGCAATGTCAGGCTTCCCGTCGCGTGGATCAAAGGATCTGTGGTTTTCCCTCGAGGCTTTCCCACAGGGCTGTCCCACGTGCCACCGTGGTGTGAGTCGATCCTCGGCGTGAAAGATGAGCCAGTGCAGGACAAAGAGGTTCCTCTGGAATGGACTGAGATATCTGGGGGACTCTTGGAATGGTGGTACGACCATGGAGTTCCTCTCGCCTTTCCTGTTGAGAGTGCCTCCTCTTGAGATGCGACGGGAACGCCGGGAACTCTTTCCCTTTGAAACCAGGGATAGGATCCCTCATCTCGAGCTACGAGGGGAAAACGGGGCTCCTCTGGATGTGGGCGGGACCATCGTGCTTCATCTCGAGTGGAGACGGGTATGGCGGTGAACTTCTTGAGTTGCAGCAAGGGTGTGAAAGACCCTTTCGAAGTTCCAGAGGTTACGTGTCAGTCTCCAGATGCCTCATCGGAAATAGACCTCATCTCGCCTGGAAGGGAGAACTTCCTGGATTTTCTCGAGGTGCGGCAGGTGTTCTCGAGTTACGACGGGTACCAAAGGGACCCGCCCTGATGGCCTCAGGAGAGGCCAGTCCCCATGCGAGTTGCTAGGGGGCCTCTCGGGATTCCTCTCCCGTCGATACTAGGGCCAAAAACCTTGTGTGGAGTCAGGGCCGGAACCGAGGATTCCTCACAGGGGTGACATGGATCTTTGGGGACTTCTGGAGTCTCCCCAGGGGAGTCAGGCCTCGTCTCGAGTGGGGGCATGCACGTGCGCTTTCCTTCCAGGCTGTAGCAGCAATGTCACGCTTCCCGTCGCGTGCATCAAAGGATCTGTGGTTTTCCCTCGAGGCTTTCCCTCGAGGCTTTCCCGCAGGGCTGTCCCACGTGCCACCGTGGTGTGAGTCGATCCTCGGCGTCAAAGATGAGCCAGTGCAGGGCAAAGAGGTTCCTCTGGAATGGACTGAGACATCTGGGGGACTCTTGGAATGGTGGTACGACCATGGAGTTCCTCTCGCCTTTCCTGTTGAGAGTGCCTCCTCTTGAGATGCGACGGGAACGCCGGGAATTCTTTCCCGTTGAAAGCAGGGAAAGGATCCCTCATCTCGAGCTCCGAGGGGGAAACGGGGCTCCTCTGGATGTGGGCGGGACCATCGTGCTTCCTCTCGAGTGGAGACGGGTATGGCGGTGAACTTCTTGAGTTGCAGCAAGGGTGTGAAAGACCCTTTCGAAGTTCCAGAGGTTAGGTGTCATTAGTCTCCAGACGCCTCATCGGAAATAGGCCTCATCTCGCCTGGAAGGGAGAACTTCCTGGATTTTCTCGAGTTGCGGCAGGTGTTCTCGAGTTACGACGGGGATCTCAGGGACCCGCCCTGGTGGCCTCAAGAACAGCCAGTCCCCATGCGAGTTGCTAGGGGGCCTCTCGGGATTCCTCTCCCGTCGATACCGGGGCCAAAAACCTTGTGTGGAGTCAGGGCCGGAACCGAGGATTCCTCTCAGGGGCTGACATGGATCTTTGGGTACTTCTGGAGTCTCCCCAGGGGAGTCAGGCCTCGTCTCGAGTGGGGGCATGCACGTGTGCTTTCCTTCCAGGCTGTAGCAGCAATGTCACGCTTCCCGTCGCGTGGATCAAAGGATCTGTGGTTTTCCCTCGAGGCTTTCCCTCGAGGCTTTCCCACAGGGCTGTCCCACGTGCCACCGTGGTGTGAGTCGATCCTCGGCATGAAAGATGAGCCAGTGCAGGGCAAAGAGGTTCCTCTGGAATGGACTCAGACATCTGGGGGACTCTTGGAATGGTGGTACAACCATGGAGTTCCTCTCGCCTTTCCTGTTGAGAGTGCCTCCTCTTGAGATGCGACGGGAATGCCGGGAATTCTTTCCCGTTGAAAGCAGGGAAAGGATCCCTCATCTCTAGCTACGAGGGGGAAACGGGGCTCCTCTGGATGTAGGCGGGACCATCGTGCTTCCTCTCGAGTGGAGACGGGCAAGGAGGTGAACTTCTTGAGTAGCAGCAAGGGTGTGAAAGACCCTTTTGAAGTTCCAGAGGTTGGGTGTCATTAGTCTCCAGACGCCTCATCGGAAATAGGCCTCATCTCGCCTGGAAGGGAGAACTTCCTGGATTTTCTCGAGTTGCGGCAGGTGTTCTCGAGTTACGACTGGGACCTCAGGGACCCGCCCTGGTGGCCTCAGGAGAGGCCAGTCCCCATGCGAGTTGCTAGGGGGCCTCTCGGGATTCCTCTCCCGTCGATACCGGGGCCAAAAACCTTGTGTGGAGTCAGGGGCGGAACCGAGGATTCCTCTCAGGGGCTGACATGGATCTTTGGGTATTTCTGGAGTCTCCCTTAGGGAGTCAGGGCTCGTCTCGAGTTGGGGCATGCACGTGCGCTTTCCTTCCAGGCTGTAGCAGCAATGTCACGCTTCCCGTCGCGTGCATCAAAGGATCTGTGGTTTTCCCTCGAGGCTTTCCCTCGAGGCTTTCCCACAGGGCTGTCCCACGTGCCACCGTGGTGTGAGTCGATCCTCGGCGTGAAAGATGAGCCAGTGCAGGGCAAAGAGGTTCCTCTGGAATGGACTGAGACATCTGGGGGACTCGTGGAATGGTGGTACGACCATGGAGTTCCTCTCGCCTTTCCTGTTGAGAGTGCCACCTCTTGAGATGCGACGGGAACGCCGGGAATTCTTTCCCGTTGAAAGCAGGGAAAGGATCCCTCATTTCGAGCCACGAGGGGGAAACGGGGCTCCTCTGGATGTGGGCGGGACCATCGTGCTTCCTCTCGAGTGGAGACGGGTATGGCGGTGAACTTCTTGAGTTGCAGCAAGGGTGTGAAAGACCCTTTCGAAATTCCAAAGGTTAGGTGTCATTAGTCTCCAGACGCCTCATCGGAAATAGGCCTCATCTCGCCTGGAAGGGAGAACTTCCTGGATTTTCTCGAGTTGCGGCAGGTGTTCTCGAGTTACAACGGGGACCTCAGGGACCCGCCCTGGTGGCCTCAGGAGAGGCCAGTCCCCATGCGAGTTGCTAGGGGGCCTCTCGGGATTCCTCTCCCGTCGATACCGGGGTCAAAAACCTTGTGTGGAGTCAGGGCCGGAACCGAGGATTCCTCTCAGGGGCTGACATGGATCTTTGGGTACTTCTGGAGTCTCCCCACGGGAGTCAGGCCTCGTCTCGAGTGGGGGCATGCACGTGCGCTTTCCTTCCAGGCTGTAGCAGCAATGTCACGCTTCCCGTCGCGTGGATCAAAGGATCTGTGGTATTCCCTCGAGGCTTTCCCTCGAGGCTTTCCCACAGGGCTGTCCCACGTGCCACCGTGGTGTGAGTCGATCCTCGGCGTGAAAGATGAGCCAGTGCAGGGCAAAGAGGTTCCTCTGGAATGGACTGAGACATCTGGGGGACTCTTGGAATGGTGGTACGACCATGGAGTTCCTCTCGCCTTTCCTGTTGAGAGTGCCTCCTCTTGAGATACGACGGGAACACCGGGAATACTTTCCCGTTGAAAGCAGGGAAAGGATCCCTCATCTCGAGCTAAGAGGGGGAAACGGGGCTCCTCTGGATGTGGGCGGGACCATCGTGCTTCATCTCGAGTGGAGACGGGTATGGCGGTGAACTTCTTGAGTTGAAGCAAGGGTGTGAAAGACCCTTTCGAAGTTCGAGAGGTTAGGTGTCATTAGTCTCCAGACGCCTCATCGGAAATAGGCCTCATCTCGCCTGGAAGGGAGAACTTCCTGGATTTTCTCGAGTTGCGGCAGGTGTTCTCGAGTTACGACGGGGACCTCAGGGACCCGCCCTGGTGGCCTCAGGAGAGGCCCGTCCCCATGCGAGGTGCTAGGGGGCCTCTCGGGATTCCTCTCCCGTCGATACCAAGGCCAAAAACCTTGTGTGGAGTCAGGGTCGGAACCGAGGATTCCTCTCAGGGGCTTATATGGATCTTTGGGTACTTCTGGAGTCTCGCCAGGGGAGACAGGCCTCGTCTCGAGTGGGGGCATGCACGTGCGCTTTCCTTCCAGGCTGTAGCAGCAATGTCACGCTTCCCGTCGCGTGGATCAAAGGATCTGTGGTTTTCCCTCGAGGCTTTCCCTCGAGGCTTTCCCACAGGGCTGTCCCACGTGCCTCCGTGGTGTGAGTCGATCCTCGGCGTGAAAGATGAGCCAGTGCAGGGCAAAGAGGTTCCTTTGGAATGGACTGAGACATCTGGGGGACTCTAGGAATGGTGGTACGACCATGGAGTTCCTCTCGCCTTTCCTGTTGAGAGTGCCTCCTCTTGAGATGCGACGGGAACGCCGGGAATTCCTTCCCGTTGAAAGCAGGAAAGGATCCCTCATCTCGAGCTCCGAGAGGGAAACGGGGCTCCTCTGGATGTGGGCGGGACCATCGTGCTTCCTCTCGAGTGGAGACGGGTATGGCGGTGAACTTCTTGAGTTGCAGCAAGGGTGTGAAAGACCCTTTCGAAATTCCAAAGGTTAGGTGTCATTAGTCTCCAGACGCCTCATCGGAAATAGGCCTCATCTCGCCTGGAAGGGAGAACTTCCTGGATTTTCTCGAGTTGCGGCAGGTGTTCTCGAGTTAAGACGGGGACCTCAGGGACCCGCCCTGGTGGCCTCAGGAGAGGCCAGTCCCCATGCGAGGTGCTAGGGGGCCTCTCGGGATTCCTCTCCCGTCGATACCGGGGCCAAAAAGCTTGTGTGGAGTCAAGGCCGGAACCGAGGATTCCTCTCAGGGGCTGACATGGATCTTTGGGTACTTCTGGAGTCTCCCCAGGGGAGTCAGGCCTCGACTCGAGTGGGGGCATGCACGTGCGCTTTCCTTCCAGGCTGTAGCAGCAATGTCACGCTTCCCGTCGCGTGGATCAAAGGATCTGTGGTTTTCCCTCGAGGCTTTCCCTCGAGGCTTTCCCACAGGGCTGTCCCACGTGCCACCGTGGTGTGAGTCGATCCTCGGCGTGAAAGATTAGCCAGTGCAGGGCAAAGAGGTTCCTCTGGAATGGACTGAGACATCTGGGGGACTCTTGGAATGGTGGTACGACCATGGAGTTCCTCTCGCCTTTCCTGTTGAGAGTGCCTCCTCTTGAGATACGACGGGAACACCGGGAATTCTTTCCCGTTGAAAGCAGGGAAAGGATCCCTCATCTCGAGCTAAGAGGGGGAAACGGGGCTCCTCTGGATGTGGGCGGGACCATCGTGCTTCCTCTCGAGTGGAGACGGGTATGGCGGTGAACTTCTTGAGTTGCAGCAAGGGTGTGAAAGACCCTTTCGAAGTTCGAGAGGTTAGGTGTCATTAGTCTCCAGACGCCTCATCGGAAATAGGCCTCATCTCGCCTGGAAGGGAGAACTTCCTGGATTTTCTCGAGTTGCGGCAGGTGTTCTCGAGTTACGACGGGGACCTCAGGGACCCGCCCTGGTGGCCTCAGGAGAGGCCAGTCCCCATGCGAGGTGCTAGGGGGCCTCTCGGGATTCCTCTCCCGTCGATACCAAGGCCAAAAACCTTGTGTGGAGTCAGGGTCGGAACCGAGGATTCCTCTCAGGGGCTTATATGGATCTTTGGGTACTTCTGGAGTCTCGCCAGGGGAGACAGGCCTCGTCTCGAGTGGGGGCATGCACGTGCGCTTTCCTTCCAGGCTGTAGCAGCAATGTCACGCTTCCCGTCGCGTGGATCAAAGGATCTGTGGTTTTCCCTCGAGGCTTTCCCTCGAGGCTTTCCCACAGGGCTGTCCCACGTGCCTCCGTGGTGTGAGTCGATCCTCGGCGTGAAAGATGAGCCAGTGCAGGGCAAAGAGGTTCCTCTGGAATGGACTGAGACATCTGGGGGACTCTAGGAATGGTGGTACGACCATGGAGTTCCTCTCGCCTTTCCTGTTGAGAGTGCCTCCTCTTGAGATGCGACGGGAACGCCGGGAATTCCTTCCCGTTGAAAGCAGGAAAGGATCCCTCATCTCGAGCTCCGAGAGGGAAACGGGGCTCCTCTGGATGTGGGCGGGACCATCGTGCTTCCTCTCGAGTGGAGACGGGTATGGCGGTGAACTTCTTGAGTTGCAGCAAGGGTGTGAAAGACCCTTTCGAAATTCCAAAGGTTAGGTGTCATTAGTCTCCAGACGCCTCATCGGAAATAGGCCTCATCTCGCCTGGAAGGGAGAACTTCCTGGATTTTCTCGAGTTGCGGCAGGTGTTCTCGAGTTAAGACGGGGACCTCAGGGACCCGCCCTGGTGGCCTCAGGAGAGGCCAGTCCCCATGCGAGGTGCTAGGGGGCCTCTCGGGATTCCTCTCCCGTCGATACCGGGGCCAAAAAGCTTGTGTGGAGTCAGGGCCGGAACCGAGGATTCCTCTCAGGGGCTGACATGGATCTTTGGGTACTTCTGGAGTCTCCCCAGGGGAGTCAGGCCTCGACTCGAGTGGGGGCATGCACGTGCGCTTTCCTTCCAGGCTGTAGCAGCAATGTCACGCTTCCCGTGGCGTGTATCAAAGGATCTGTGGTTTTCCCTCGAGACTTTCCCACAGGGCTGTCCCACGTGCCACCGTGGTGTGAGTCGATCCTCGGCGTGAAAGATGAGCCAGTGCAGGGCAAAGAGGTTCCTCTGGAATGGACTGAGACATCTGGGGGACTCTTGGAATGGTGGTACGACCATGGAGTTACTCTCGCCTTTCCTGTTGAGAGTGCCTCCTCTTGAGATGCGACGGGAACGCTAGGAATTCCTTCCCGTTGAAAGCAGGAAAGGATCCCTCATCTCGAGCTCCGAGAGGGAAACGGGGCTCCTCTGGATGTGGGCGGGACAATCGTGCTTCCTCTCGAGTGGAGACGGGTATGGCGGTGAACTTCTTGAGTTGCAGCAAGGGTGTGAAAGACCCTTTCGAATTTCCAAGGGTTAGGTGTCATTAGTCTCCAGACGCCTCATCGGAAATAGGCCTCATCTCGCCTGGAAGGGAGAACTTCCTGGATTTTCTCGAGTTGCGGCAGGTGTTCTCGAGTTAAGACGGGGACCTCAGGGACCCGCCCTGGTGGCCTCAGGAGAGGCCAGTCCCCATGCGAGGTGCTAGGGGGCCTCTCGGGATTCCTCTCCCGTCGATACCGGGGCCAAAAACCTTGTGTGGAGTCAGGGCCGGAACCGAGGATTCCTCTCAGGGGATGACATGGATCTTTGGGTACTTCTGGAGTCTCCGCAGGGGAGTCAGGCCTCGACTCGAGTGGGGGCATGCACGTGCGCTTTCCTTCCAGGCTGTAGCAGCAATGTCACGATTCCCGTCGCGTGGATCAAAGGATCTGTGGTATTCCCTCGAGGCTTTCCCTCGAGGCTTTCCCACAGGGCTGTCCCACGTGCCACCGTGGTGTGAGTCGATCCTCGGCGTGAAAGATTAGCCAGTGCAGGGCAAAGAGGTTCCTCTGGAATGGACTGAGACATCTGGGGGACTCTTGGAATGGTGGTACGACCATGGAGTTCCTCTCGACTTTCCTGTTGAGAGTGACTCCTCTTGAGATACGACGGGAACACCGGGAATTCTTTCCCGTTGAAAGCAGGGAAAGGATCCCTCATCTCGAGCTAAGAGGGGGAAACGGGGCTCCTCTGGATGTGGGCGGGACCATCGTGCTTCCTCTCGAGTGGAGACGGGTATGGCGGTGAACTTCTTGAGTTGCAGCAAGGGTGTGAAAGACCCTTTCGAAGTTCGAGAGGTTAGGTGTCATTAGTCTCCAGACGCCTCATCGGAAATAGGCCTCATCTCGCCTGGAAGGGAGAACTTCCTGGATTTTCTCGAGTAGCGGCAGGTGTTCTCGAGTTACGACGGGGACCTCAGGGACCTGCCCTGGTGGCCTCAGGAGAGGCCAGTCCCCATGCGAGGTGCTAGGGGGCCTCTCGGGATTCCTCTCCCGTCGATACCAAGGCCAAAAACCTTGTGTGGAGTCAGGGTCGGAACCGAGGATTCCTCTCAGGGGGTTATATGGATTTTTGGGTACTTCTGGAGTCTCGCCAGGGGAGACAGGCCTCGTCTCGAGTGGGGGCATGCACGTGCGCTTTCCTTCCAGGCTGTAGCAGCAATGTCACGCTTCCCGTCGCGTGGATCAAAGGATCTGTGGTTTTCCCTCGAGGCTTTCCCTCGAGGCTTTCCCACAGGGCTGTCCCACGTGCCTCCGTGGTGTGAGTCGATCCTCGGCGTGAAAGATGAGCCAGTGCAGGGCAAAGAGGTTCCTCTGGAATGGACTGAGACATCTGGGGGACGCTAGGAATGGTGGTACGACCATGGAGTTCCTCTCGCCTTTCCTGTTGAGAGTGCCTCCTCTTGAGATGCGACGGGAACGCCGGGAATTCCTTCCCGTTGAAAGCAGGAAAGGATCCCTCATCTCGAGCTCCGAGAGGGAAACGGGGCTCCTCTGGATGTGGGCGGGACCATCGTGCTTCCTCTCGAGTGGAGACGGGTATGGCGGTGAACTTCTTGAGTTGCAGCAAGGGTGTGAAAGACCCTTTCGAAGTTCCAGAGGTTAGGTGTCATTAGTCTCCAGACGCCTCATCGGAAATAGGCCTCATCTCGCCTGGAAGGGAGAACTTCCTGGATTTTCTCGAGTTGCGGCAGGTGTTCTCGAGTTAAGACGGGGACCTCAGGGACCCGCCCTGGTGGCCTCAGGAGAGGCCAGTCCCCATGCGAGGTGCTAGGGGGCCTCTCGGGATTCCTCTCCCGTCGATACCGGGGCCAAAAAGCTTGTGTGGAGTCAGGGCCGGAACCGAGGATTCCTCTCAGGGGCTGACATGGATCTTTGGGTACTTCTGGAGTCTCCCCAGGGGAGTCAGGCCTCGACTCGAGTGGGGGCATGCACGTGCGCTTTCCTTCCAGGCTGTAGCAGCAATGTCACGCTTCCCGTGGCGTGTATCAAAGGATCTGTGGTTTTCCCTCGAGACTTTCCCACAGGGCTGTCCCACGTGCCACCGTGGTGTGAGTCGATCCTCGGCGTGAAAGATGAGCCAGTGCAGGGCAAAGAGGTTCCTCTGGAATGGACTGAGACATCTGGGGGACTCTTGGAATGGTGGTACGACCATGGAGTTCCTCTCGCCTTGACTGTTGAGAGTGCCTCCTCTTGAGATGCGACGGGAACGCCGGGAATTCTTTCCCGTTGAAAGCAGGGAAAGGATCCCTCATCTCGAGCTACGAGGGGGAAACGGGGCTCCTCTGTATGTGGGCGGGACCATCGTGCTTCCTCTCGAGTGGAGACGGGTATGGCGGTGAACTTCTTGAGTTGCAGCAAGGGTGTGAAAGACCCTTTCGAAGTTCCAGAGGTTAGGTGTCATTAGTCTCCAGACGCCTCATCGGAAATAGGCCTCATCTCGCCTGGAAGGGAGAACTTCCTGGATTTTCTCGAGTTGCGGCAGGTGTTCTCGAGTTACGACGGGGAACTCAGGGACCCGCCCTGGTGGCCTCAGGAGAGGCCAGTCCCCATGCGATGTGCTAGGGGGCCTCTCGGGATTCCTCTCCCGTCGATACCGGGGCCTAAAACCTTGTGTGGAGTCAGGGCCGGAACCGAGGATTCCTCTCAGGGGCTGACATGGATCTTTGGGTACTTCTGGAGTCTCCCCAGGGGAGTCAGGCCTCGTCTCGAGTGGGGGCATGCACGTGCGCTTTCCTTCCAGGCTGTAGCAGCAATGTCACGCTTCCTGTCGCGTGGATCAAAGGATCTGTGGTTTTCCCTCGAGGCTTTCCCTCGAGGTTTTCCCACAGGGCTGTCCCACGTGCCACCGTGGTATGAGTCGATCCTCGGCGTGAAAGATGAGCCAGTGCAGGGCAAAGAGGTTCCTCTGGAATGGACTGAGACATCTTCGGGACTCCTTGAATGGTGGTACGACCATGGAGTTCCTCTCGCCTTTCCTGTTGAGAGTGCCTCCTCTTGAGATGCGACGGGAACCCCGGGAATTCTTTCCCGTTGAAAGCAGGAAAAGGATCCCTTATCTCGAGCTACGAGGGGGAAACGGGGCTCCTCTGGATGTGGGCGGGACCATCGTGCTTCCGCTCTAGTGGAGACGGGTTTGGTGGTGAACTTCTTGAGTTGCAGCAAGGGTGTGAAAGACCCTTTCGAAGTTCCAGAGGTTAGGTGTCATTAGTCTCCAGACGCCACATAGGAAATAGGCCTCATCTCGCCAGGAAGGGAGAACTTCCTGGATTTTCTCCAGTTGCGGCAGGTGTTCTCGAGTTACGACGGGGACCTCAGGAACCCGCCCTGGTGGCCTCAGGAGAGGCCAGTCCCTATGCGAGTTGCTAGGGGGCCTCTCGGGATTCCTCTCCCGTCGATACCGGGGCCAAAAACCTTGTATGGAGTCAGGGCCGGAACCGAGGATTCCTCTCAGGGGCTGACATGGATCTTTGGGTACTTCTGGAGTCTCCCCAGGGGAGTCAGGCCTCGTCTCGAGTGGGGGCATGCACGTGCACTTTCCTTCCAGGCTGTAGTAGCAATGTCAGGCTTCCCGTCGCGTGGATCAAAGGATCTGTGGTTTTCCCTCGAGGCTTTCCCACAGGGCTGTCCCACGTGCAACCGTGGTGTGAGTCGATCCTCGGCGTGAAAGATGAGCCAGTGCAGGACAAAGAGGTTCCTCTGGAATGGACTGAGATATCTGGGGGACTCTTGGAATGGTGGTACGACCATGGAGTTCCTCTCGCCTTTCCTGTTGAGAGTGCCTCCTCTTGAGATGCGACGGGAACGCCGGGAACTCTTTCCCTTTGAAACCAGGGAAAGGATCCCTCATCTCGAGCTACGAGGGGAAAACGGGGCTCCTCTGGATGTGGGCGGGACCATCGTGCTTCATCTCGAGTGGAGACGGGTATGGCGGTGAACTTCTTGAGTTGCAGCAAGGGTGTGAAAGACCCTTTCGAAGTTCCAGAGGTTAGGTG
Organism: Capricornis sumatraensis; assembly: GCF_032405125.1. NCBI lineage: Eukaryota > Metazoa > Chordata > Mammalia > Artiodactyla > Bovidae > Capricornis > Capricornis sumatraensis. Next base: position 1,908,419 of record NC_091090.1, on the reverse strand, counting down.
TCATTAGTCTCCAGACGCCTCATCAGAAATAGGCCTCATCTCGCCTGGAAGGGAGAACTTCCTGGATTTTCTCGAGTTGTGGCAGGTGTTCTCGAGTTACGACGGGGACCTCAGGGACCCGCCCTGGTGGCCTCAGGAGAGGCCAGTCCCTATGCGAGTTGCTAGGGGGCTTCTCGGGATTCCTCTCCCGTCGATACCGGGGCCAACAACCTTGTGTGGAGTCAGGGCCGTAACCGAGGATTCCTCTCATGGGCTGACATGGATCTTTTGGTACGTCTGGATACTCCCCAGTGGAGTCAGGCCTCGTCTCGAGTGGGGGCATGCACGTGCGCTTTCCTTCCAGGCTGTAGCAGCAATGTCACGCTTCCCGTCGCGTGGATCAAAGGATCTGTGGTTTTCCCTCGAGGCTTTCCCTCGAGGCTTTCCCACAGGGCTGTCCCACGTGCCACCGTGGTGTGAGTCGATCCTCGGCGTGAAAGATGAGCCAGTGCAGGGCAAAGAGGTTCCTCTGGAATGGACTGAGACATCTGGGGGACTCTTGGAATGGTGGTACGACCATGGAGTTCCTCTCGCCTTTCCTGTTGAGAGTTCCTCCTCTTGAGTAGCGACGGGAACGCCGGGAATTCTTTCCCGTTGAAAGCAGGCAAAGGATCCCTCATTTCGAGCTACGAGGGGGAAACGGGGCTCCTCTGGATGTGGGCGGGACCATCGTGCTTCCTCTCGAGTGGAGACGGGTATGGCGGTGAACTTCTTGAGTTGCAGCAAGGGTGTGAAAGACTCTTTCGAAGTTCCAGAGGTTAGGAGTCATTAGTCTCCAGACGCCTCATCGGAAATAGGCCTCATCTCGCCTGGAAGGGAGAACTTCCTGGATTTTCTCGAGTTGCGGCAGGTGTTCTCGAGTTACGACGGGGACCTCAGGGACCCGCCCTGGTGGCCTCAGGAGAGTCCAGTCCCCATGCGAGTTGCTAGGGGGCCTCTCGGGATTCCTCTCCCGTCGATACCGGGGCCAAAAACCTTGTGTGGAGTCAGGGCCGGAACCGAGGATTCCTCTCAGGGGCTGACATGGATCTTTAGGTACTTCTGGAGTCTCGCCAGGGGAGACAGGCCTCGTCTCGAGTGGGGGCATGCACGTGCGCTTTCCTTCCAGGCTGTAGCAGCAATGTCACGCTTCCCGTCGCGTGGATCAAAGGATCTGTGGTTTTCCCTCGAGGCTTTCCCTCGAGGCTTTCCCACAGGGCTGTCCCACGTGCCTCCGTGGTGTGAGTCGATCCTCGGCGTGAAAGATGAGCCAGTGCAGGGCAAAGAGGTTCCTCTGGAATGGACTGAGACATCTGGGGGACTCTAGGAATGGTGGTACGACCATGGAGTTCCTCTCGCCTTTCCTGTTGAGAGTGCCTCCTCTTGAGATGCGACGGGAACGCCGGGAATACTTTCCCATTGAAAGCAGGGAAAGGATCCCTCATCTCGAGCTACGAGGGGGAAACGGGGCTCCTCTGGATGTGGGCGGGACCATCGTGCTTCCTCTCGAGTGGAGACGGGTATGGCGGTGAACTTCTTGAGTTGCAGCAAGGGTGTGAAAGACCCTTTCGAAGTTCCAGAGGTTAGGTGTCATTAGTCTCCAGACGACTCATCGGAAATAGGCCTCATCTCGCCTGCAAGGGAGAACTTCCTGGATTTTCTCGAGTTGCGGCAGGTGTTCTCGAGTTACGACGGGGACCTCAGGGACCCGCCCTGGTGGCCTCAGGAGAGGCCAGTCCCATGCGAGGTGCTAGGGGGCCTCTCGGGATTCCTCTCCCGTCAATACCGAGGCCAAAAACCTTGTGTGGAGTCAGGGTCGGAACCGAGGATTCCTCTCAGGGGCTTATATGGATCTTTGGGTACTTCTGGAGTCTCGCCAGGGGAGACAGGCCTCGTCTCGAGTGGGGGCATGCACGTGCGCTTTCCTTCCAGGCTGTAGCAGCAATGTCACGCTTCCCGTCGCGTGCATCAAAGGATCTGTGGTTTTCCCTCGAGGCTTTCCCTCGAGGCTTTCCCACAGGGCGGTCCCACGTGCCTCCGTGGTGTGAGTCGATCCTCGGCGTGAAAGATGAGCCAGTGCAGGGTAAAGAGGTTCCTCTGGAATGGACTGAGACATCTGGGGGACTCTTGGAATGGTGGTACGACCATGGAGTTCCTCTCGCCTTTCCTGTTGAGAGTGCCTCCTCTTGAGATGCGACGGGAACGCCGGGAATTCTTTCCCGTTGAAAGCAGGGAAAGGATCCCTCATCTCGAGCTCCGAGAGGGAAACGGGGCTCCTCTGGATGTGGGCGGGACCATCGTGCTTCCTCTCGAGTGGAGACGGGTATGGCGGTGAACTTCTTGAGTTGCAGCAAGGGTGTGAAAGACCCTTTCGAAATTCCAAAGGTTAGGTGTCATTAGTCTCCAGACGCCTCATCGGAAATAGGCCTCATCTCGCCTGGAAGGGAGAACTTCCTGGATTTTCTCGAGTTGCGGCAGGTGTTCTCGAGTTAAGACGGGGACCTCAGGGACCCGCCCTGGTGGCCTCAGGAGAGGCCAGTCCCCATGCGAGGTGCTAGGGGGCCTCTCGGGATTCCTCTCCCTTCGATACCGGGGCCAAAAAGCTTGTTTGGAGTCAGGGCCGGAACCGAGGATTCCTCTCAGGGGCTGACATGGATCTTTGGGTACTTCTGGAGTCTCCCCAGGGGAGTCAGGCCTCGTCTCGAGTGGGGGCATGCACGTGCGCTTTCCTTCCAGGCTGTATCAGCAATGTCACGCTTCCTGTCGCGTGGATCAAAGAATCTGTGGTTTTCCCTCGAGGCTTTCCCTCGAGGCTTTCCCACAGGGCTGTCCCACGTGCCACCGTGGTGTGAGTCGATCCTCGGCGTGAAAGATGAGCCAGTACAGAGCAAAGAGGTTCCTCTGGAATGGACTGAGACATCTGGGGGACTCCTGGAATGGTGGTACGACCATGGAGTTCCTCTCGCCTTTCCTGTTGAGAGTGCCTCCTCTTGAGATGCGACGGGAACGCCGGGAATTCTTTCCCGTCTAAAGCAGGGAAAGGTTCCCTCATCTCGAGATACGAGGGGGAAACGGGGCTCCTCTGGATGTGGGCGGGACCATCGTGCTTCCTCTCGAGTGGAGACGGGTATGGCGGTGAACTTCTTGAGTTGCAGCAAGGGTGTGAAAGACCCTTTCGAAGTTCCAGAGGTTAGGTGTCATTAGTCTCCAGACGCATCATCGGAAATAGGCCTCATCTCGCCTGAAAGGGAGAACTTCCTGGATTTTCTCGAGTTGCGGCAGGTGTTCTCGAGTTACGACGGGGACCTCAGGGACCCGCCCTGGTGGCCTCAGGAGAGGCCAGTCCCCATGCGAGGTGCTAGGGGGCCTCTCGGGATTCCTCTCCCGTCGATACCGGGGCCAAAAACCTTGTGTGGAGTCAGGGCCGGAACCGAGGATTCCTCTCAGGGGCTGACATGGATCTTTGGGTACTTCTGGAGTCTCCCCAGGGGAGTTAGGACTCTTCTCGAGTGGGGGCATGCACGTGCGCTTTCCATCCCGGCTGTAGCAGCAATGTCACGCTTCCCGTCGCGTGGATCAAAGGATCTGTGGTTTTCCCTCGAGGCTTTCCCACAGGGCTGTCCCACGTGCCACCGTGGTGTGAGTCGATCCTCGGCGTGAAAGATGAGCCAGTGCAGGGCAAAGAGGTTCCTCTGGAATGGACTGAGACATCTGGGGGACTCTTGGAATGGTGGTACGACCATGGAGTTCCTCTCGCCTTTCCTGTTGAGAGTGCCTCCTCTTGAGATGCGACGGGAACGCCGGGAATTCTTCCCCGTTGAAAGCAGGGAAAGGATCCATCATCTCGAGCTCCGAGGGGGAAACGGGGCTCCTTTGGATGTGGGCGGGACCATCATGCTTCCTCTCGAGTGGAGACGGGTATGGCAGTGAACTTCTTGAGTTGCAGCAAGGGTGTGAAAGACCCTTTCGAAGTTCCAGAGGTTAGGTGTCATTAGTCTCCAGACCCCTCATCGGAAATAGGCCTCATCTCGCCTGGAAGGGAGAACTTCCTGGATTTTCTCGAGTTGCGGCAGGTGTTCTCGAGTTACGACGGGGACCTCAGGGACCCGCCCTGGTGGCCTCAGGAGAGGCCAGTCCCCATGCGAGTTGCTAGGGGGCCTCTCGGGATTCCTCTCCCGTCGATACCGGGGCCAAAAACTTTGTATGGAGTCAGGGCCGGAACCGAGGATTCCTCTCAGGGGCTGACATGGATCTTTGGGTTCTTCTGGAGTCCCCCCAGGGGAGTCAGGCCTCGTCTCGAGTGGGGGCATGCACGTGCGCTTTCCTTCCAGGCTGTAGCAGCAATGTCACGCTTCCCGTCGCGTGGATCAAAGGATCTGTGGTTTTCCCTCGAGGCTTTCCCACAGGGCTGTCCCACGTGCCACCGTGGTGTGAGTCGATCCTCGGCGTGAAAGATGAGCCAGTGCAGGGCAAAGAGGTTCCTCTGGAATGGACTGAGACATCTGGGGGACTCTTGGAATGGTGGTACGACCATGGAGTTCCTCTCGCCTTTCCTGTTGAGAGTGCCTCCTCTTGAGATGCGACGGGAACTCCGGGAATTCTTTCCCGTAGAAAGCAGGCAAAGGATCCCTCATCTCGAGCTACGAGGGGGAAACGGGGCTCCTCTGGATGTGGGCGGGACCATCGTGCTTCCTCTCGAGTGGAGACGGGTATGGCAGTGAACTTCTTGAGTTGCAGCAAGGGTGTGAAAGACCCTTTCGAAGTTCCAGAGGTTAGGTGTCATTAGTCTCCAGACGCCTCATCGGAAATAGGCCTCATCTCGCCTGGAAGGGAGAACTTCCTGGATTTTCTCGAGTTGCGGCAGGTGTTCTCGAGTTACGACGGGGACCTCAGGGACCCGCCCTGGTGGCCTCAGGAGTGGCCACTCACCATGCGAGTTGCTAGGGGGCCTCTCGGGATTCCTCTCCCGTCGATACCGGGGCCAAAAACCTTGTGTGGAGTCAGGGCCAGAACCGAGGATTCCTCTCAGGGGCTGATATGTATCTTTGGGTACTTCTGGAGTCTCGCCAGGGGAGACAGGCCTCGTCTCGTGAGGGGGCATGCACGTGCACTTTCCTTCCAGGCTGTAGCAGCAATGTCACGCTTCCCGTCGCGTGGATCAAAGGATCTGTGGTTTTCCCTCGAGGCTTTCCCTCGAGGCTTTCCCACAGGGCTGTCCCACGTGCCACCGTGGTGTGAGTCGATCCTCGGCGTGAAAGATGAGCCAGTGCAGGGCAAAGAGTTTCCTCTGGAATGGACTGAGACATCTGGGGGACTCTTGGAATGGTGGTACGACCATGGAGTTCCTCTCGCCTTTCCTGTTGAGAGTGCCTCCTCTTGAGATGCGACGGGAACGCCGGGAATTTTTTCCCGTTGAAAGCAGGAAAAGGATCCCTCATCTCGAGCTACGAGGGGGAAACGGGGCTCCTCTGGATGTGGGCGGGACCATCGTGCTTCCTATCGAGTGGAGACGGGTATGGCGGTGAACTTCTTGAGTTGCAGCAAGGGTGTGAAAGACCCTTTCGAAGTTCCAGAGGTTAGGTGTCATTAGTCTCCAGACGCCTCATCAGAAATAGGCCTCATCTCGCCTGGAAGGGAGAACTTCCTGGATTTTCTCGAGTTGGGGCAGGTGTTCTCGAGTTACGACGGGGACCTCAGGGACCCGCCCTGGTGGCCTCAGTAGAGGCCAGTCCCCATGCGAGTTGCTAAGGGGCCTCTCGGGATTCCTCTCCCGTCGATACCGGGGCCAAAAACCTTGTGTGGAGTCAGGGCTGGAACCGAGGATTCCTCTCAGGGGCTGACATGGATATTTGGGTACTTCTGGAGTCTCCCCAGGGGAGTCAGGCCTCGTCTCGAGTGGGGGCATGCACGTGCGCTTTCCTTCCAGGCTGTAGCAGCAATGTCACGCTTCCCTTCGCGTGGATCAAAGGATCTGTGGTTTTCCCTCGAGGCTTTCCCTCGAGGCTTTGCCTCAGGGCTGTCCCACGTGCCACCGTGGTGTGAGTCGATCCTCGGCATGAAAGATGAGCCAGTCCAGGGCAAAGAGTTTCCTCTGGAATGGACTGAGACATCTGGGGGACTCTTGGAATGGTGGTACGACCATGGAGTTCCTCTCGCCTTTCCTGTTGAGAGTGCCTCCTCTTGAGATGCGACGGGAATGACGGGAATACTTTCCCATTGAAAGCAGGGAAAGGATCCCTCATCTCGAGCTACGAGGGGGAAACGGGGCTCCTCTGGATGTGGGCGGGACCATCGTGCTTCCTCTCGAGTGGAGACGGGTATGGCGGTGAACTTCTTGAGTTGCAGCAAGGGTGTGAAAGACGCTTTCGAAGTTCCAGAGGTTAGGTGTCATTAGTCTCCAGACGCCTCATCGGAAATAGGCCTCATCTCGCCTGGAAGGGAGAACTTCCTGGATTTTCTCGAGTTGCGGCAGGTGTTCTCGAGTTACGACGGGGACCTCAGGGACCCGCCCTGGTGGCCTCAGGAAAGGCCAGTCCCCATGCGAGTTGCTAGGGGGCCTCTCGGGATTCCTCTCCCGGCGATACCGGGGCCAAAAACCTTGTGTGGAGTCAGGGCCGGAAACGAGGATTCCTCTCAGGGGCTGACATGGATCTTTGGGTACTTCTGGAGTCTCCGCAGGGGAGTCAGGCCTCATCTCGAGTGGGGGCATGCACGTGCGTTTTCTTTCCAGGCTGTAGCAGCAATGTCACGCTTCCCGTCGCGTGGATCAAAGGATCTGTTGTTTTCCCTCGAGGCTTTCCCACAGGGCTGTCCCACGTTCCACCGTGGTGTGAGTCGATCCTCGGCGTGAAAGATGAGCCAGTGCAGGGCAAAGAGGTTCCTCTGGAATGGACTGAGACATCTGGGGGACTCTTGGAATGGTGGTACGACCATGGAGTTCCTCTCGCCTTTCCTGTTGAGAGTGCCTCCTCTTGAGATGCGACGGGAACGCCGGGAATTCTTTCCCGTTGAAAGCAGGGAAAGGATCCCTCATCTCGAGCTCCGAGGGGGAAACGGGGCTCCTCTGGATGTGGGCGGGACCATCGTGCTTCCTCTCTAGTGGAGACGGGTATTGCCGGGTTCCAGCCCCGGTGGATCCAGGGAATTCGAAGGGTGGACGGCGTTGGCGTGGAAAGACTTGTTTATTTATTAATATAAGATTAGATTAAGAAACTGTAGTGCAGTAGGAAGATTAAGTGGAGAAAGAGGGCTGAATAGCTTGGTTTACGCGGAAGACCAATAAAATTCCAGACAAGGAATTTGCACCATCTACGTTGGGCCACCGGTGCCCGCTTGAATATCTAAGGGTGCCTCGCCTTAAGCTCCCTTTCTCGCGGATCTTAATAACCAGGGCAAATAAGTAGACCTGGCGAGCCTCCGCGCCCCAGATGGAAATTCAGCCTGAAATTAAAGTAAAGAGCAGAGGGAAGAAAAGGGAGAGAAAAAGAGAGAGAGAGAGAGACACGGGGGGAGCCATATTCCCAAGACACCAGGCCGAGACTAGTCCGAGAAACTGGTCTGAGAATCTGGTCCCGTCCTTTATTGTTCAGAAGGCCTTTTATACTTTTGATAAAACATGGAGATCAATGGGTAACACAAAGTTATGCAGCGTTAGCAGTCCAGACTCTTATCAAAACCAGGCTTTTCTCTCTGCATACCTAATTGTATACACAAGTCTTAGGTAATTTACATCATCTTCCAACCAAAAGGGCCAATTAACATTTTACAGCCTTTTTTCTGATAAGGGTTTGTCAACCACAAGACTTATTTGTGTTGATCTTCCCAAGGTCTGGTGCCACTCTCGGAAAGCACTAAAGAAAGTTACATTCTTAGACAGCAAGGATACAGCAACTTATAACAAGTAGAGGGAGTGCAGTGATTTATAGCAAAAGAGAAGCAATTAACTCAAAAGTCTAGTGTTGCTAACATCAAAACTACTATGTATCTTTTTCTACATCCTGCTTACATTAACATCCTTCCAGGTGCCTAAAAGATAAAGAATAAGGAGGTCTGGCAGCAATCCTTGAGTCAACAGTGAAAACCCTCTACCAATATAATTTTTAACTCTTTAGAAAAGGCTCTGTATCTTTAAGATGCTTTTAAGCTTTGTGCCTCCCGCGGTTGGGGGGCTGTAAGCAATTCACAAGCTGTAAGCTTTGTGCCTCTCGCGGTTGGGGGGCTGTAAGCAATTCACAAGCTGTAAGAGGTCTGGGGAACCTGTTAGGCAGACTAGAGAGCTATCAGAGGGGTTTAACTGAAACATCCCTTTCAAATGCAGAAGACTAAAACCCTGAATTGACTTTTTTCCAGAGAATATCAGAAAAGTGGAAAAGCAGAGCACAAAAGCCGGCAGATTTTTGCTGGGGTACATGCTTAGGAATATCCAGAGGGGTCCCTGAAGTCTGAGCACGCCTTGCGTATGTCAGCTTCCTTCCTCATGACCTTGTCACGGGCGGGATTCCTCACACTGGCTTCCGGCAACTCCCCCTTCTTTATTAGTTTTTTAAAAAAATTAGGTGCAGTTCAGTCGCGAGATTCCGAATGCTCTGCCGAAGAGTCCTGACAACACAAGGAAGCACGATTACAAGGAGCAGGATTATGGCACCCACAGCAGCATAGCTAGAGACAGTAGTCAGAAGAGTTTTTCCAGAAATGAAGTCAGAGAAGGTGTGGAAAAAGTCATTGGCTTCTCCTGCGGCGGTAAAATCTAATCGGGAGTGTTCCAAGGTCTGAATCTGATTATGAAGTTTCCCTAAATCTAAACTAATATCTGAGCTGTTCCAGACACCTAAAATATGATTTTTGACCCTCTCCCATTTAAAATCTGTCTCATTTACTTTCAGGGATGTAACACATATCCACCGGTAATCGGCATGACATGAAAGAGCCAATTTCATTTTCAGACTCTGTAATTCATTCCCAATATGCATTACTGCTTCTTCTAAGGCATCAATCCTTATTTCTAGCTTCCTATCTATAATTTCCTGGGTTGCCAGCGTTAGAGAAACATTTTTGGATACGGTGTCAACATATTGGGCAGTATACACTTGTTGAGACAATGATAATGCCGCCACAGTAACAGAAGTAATTGCGGTTATCAAAGCTGATATTCCCAAAACAAGTAAGCCCACAAACCGTCGTGTTCACATTAAATCTTGTAGCTGTTGCAGTACAGCTAGGCCATGGTTATCATACCAATACGTGGCTACAGTTACAGGTACCATGAGATAGGGCGGACGTTTTAAAACCATGAAAGAGCAAACTTTATATTGAGGAGTTAAACAGGATGAAAGCATACATTGTTCACAAGACACTACATGGGGTCCACCTGTATAATTCAATTGTATGTTAAGTCTTTCAGAATCATTAGTGAAAAGAAAAACATAAGGAGAGGGTAGACAAGCTAAAATAGAGTAAATAGAGGTATTTTTTGGTCGGATTAAAATAATAGGGGCGGTAGCCGCAAGGGCTCTCCAAATTTCTGGCTGCCAAAAGGTTTTACCTCTAGTTATATAAGACAGCATAGGGGGAACAAATTGGTTATGATGCCGTCTGGTGGCAACTAACGGCCAAGAAATTGAATATTCTTTCCAATTATCCAATCTATTGATAAAGTCATCGTCAGACTCAGGGTCTTGACCTGGATTTGGGTTGCTCCAGTCCTGAATCGCACAATTTCTTCCTCCCGGCATATTGTAATCTACTCTCGAATTATAAATACAAGATTTCCAAATCGGATATCCTGAATGATCATCTATAGTTTTCCAAATAACATCTGAGGGAGCAACATCATCACAATTTGGATATTCTGATGGAGTTTTGAGAGACAAAGACTTATAGGGGCCAAGGACCCCAGGCATACGGGCTCGTAATATCCAAGCAGACCGATCCCCTATAGATGCAAATTTAGAGGTTGGGGAATCTGTCATAACTGCTTTTGTGGAGGCTCCAACGCATCCTGTCTTGGTAAAGAAGTCTCCTGTAAGGCCAGGAGGAAAATTAAAGCAGACAGGAAAATCATCTGCTAGTCCTTTAAAGGTATAATTGAAATTAATAGGGTATTGGTCTTTTGTATAGGAAGTATAAGATCCTCCCAAAAGGCGAGGCTGGTCTGTACTAACTCGTATGGGGTCACTGTTCCAAGTAACAACTTGGAAAGTTGGAGGATCCGGGAGAAACGCCCAATATTTGGTTGGAATGGGAGCAGCGCTTACCTGGCAAGAGAGCAAGGCAAGCATGGCAATAAACACCTTTTCAGGAGAGACTGACGATCCCTGTAGGGTAGCTATCCCCTGTGCCTGGCGACAGAGAGCTTTAATCTGTCCCCAGGTGGGCAAGGAGGCTTGTTGGGTTGACTGAGCTGGGCGTCCTAATGGATTCCTGCGAGGCAAAAAATCAGGGGGTGCAATATCCTGTATCTGAAGTCGTGACATCTGTCCAGTGGGTGGCTCCGATCCGCGCCTATCCGGGATCTCCAATGTCAGCTGTCCTGGGGTCAGCGGCGTTTCCCGTGCTGGCGGAGGGAGCGGGGGAAGAGGGAGTTTCTTCCTTTTTAGAGATCGCGGTGGCGGGGGATTCTGGTATCCGGGGAGCTGAGACATGGCGAATTAGTCTGTCTGGAACCCAAATCGGAGCGTCCGCGTCCTGTGGAAAAACACAAGCATACCCTCGCCCATTGGTTAATAAGGGGTCAGGACCTTTCCATTGTCCGGAAAGAAGGTCCCTCCATTTTACTAATGGTTTTGCATTCAATTGCTCTGGGCACCAATGGCGAAGCATTGCAGTGTTTCCGGATGAATCAGCATTTAAGTTATTTATTACGAAAAGAGCATGTTGCAAAATCTGATGGGGGGAACTATATTTAAATTCCCCTTCTTTTAGTTTTTGAATATGGATTTTCAGTGTTTGATGTGCTCTTTCCACAATGGCTTGTCCTTGTGGGTTATAAGGGATGCCGGTGTTATGTTTAATTTGAAATCTTGTACAGAATTGCTGAAAAGATTTAGAAGTGTAAGCAGGAGCATTATCAGTTTTTAAAGCTTTTGGCAAGCCCAGATAGGAAAAGCATGTAAAAAGATGTTGTATTACATCTTTAACTGCTTCCCCTGTACGAGCAGTGGCAATAATAACATGAGAGAAGGTATCTACAGTTACATGAACAAAAGACAGTTTTCCAAATGAAGAGACATGGGTTACATCCATTTGCCAGAGTGCATTAGGTTTGAGACCGCGAGGGTTAACTCCCAGAGGCAAAGCATTCACGGTAGTAGGACAATGTGAACAAGAACGAACAATCTCTCGGGCAGATTCTCGAGGAATTTGAAACTGGTATCGTAAGGCAGTGGCATTTTGGTGATGAAGTGAGTGAGAAGCTCGAGCTTCTTCAAAAACAGAAGCCACTGAAATCCTGGTTAACGAATCTGCCAATTCATTGAGAGCATTTAAAGGGCCAGGCAGGCCGGAATGAGCCCGAATGTGGCCGATAAAGAACGCCCGATTTCTTTTCCATATTTGCTGCTGCAGTTTAGTTAACAAATGGAAGATAGCAGTTTTGTTTTCAGGCAAAACTGCAGTCTCAATGTGTGGAAACAGCCTGACCACATACTGAGAGTCAGAATAAAGGTTAAATTCTTTCTCCGCAAACATAACAAAGGCCTCAATAACAGCTGTGATTTCAGCCCTTTGAGCTGAAGTTTCTTGTGTTTCCAAAAGTTTTTGATGATCTCTTGTGACTATAGAGGCTCTACCGTTAGCCGATCCATCAGTAAAGACTACCTGAGCATCTGAAATAGGGAACTGTTTACACCGGACAGGAAAAATAACTGGATGGTTAGACATAAAATTTAGTAAAACATGCGAGGGTAAATGATGCAAAATTTGACCACAGTAATTCCCTATGGCAATCTGCCAGTCTTCATCAAACATTAAAAGAGCATCAAGCTGCTCCTTATTATATGGAATTACAATCTCTGATGGCTCTTTACCAAACAATTCAATGCTCCGCTTCCTTCCTTTTAGCATTAATGTGGCAATTAAACCAGGATAAGAAGCCACGACTTTTTTAGCTTGGGTAGGAAGATGGATCCATTCTAAAGGGCCGCGTTGCCACAGAACTCCCGTAGGCGCCGTTGGAGTAGCTAGGCAAAGGAACTGCCACGTCATCGTCAAATCAATTCTTTTTACATAGCTATTTGATAAGGCTGCTTCTACTTTGCCTAGGGCTTCTTGAGCCTCAGCTGTTAATTGTCTTTTTGAGGTTGGATCAGGATCCCCGCGTAAAGTGTTAAAAAGAGGTTTTAATTCGGCAGTGGTTAATTTTAAATATGGTCTAATCCAATTAATATCACCTAAGAGTTTTTGATAATCATTTAAAGTAATAAGATGGTCTTTTCTCAATTGCAGCGGGGTATGAGTCACCGTTTCCGAATTTATGACTCTTCCTAAGTAAGTTATGGGCGGATTGATTTGAATTTTTTCTGGGGCAATTTTTAGGCCTCTGTCTGTCAATGCCTGGGTCAGGTCCTGGAGCACAGTCTGCAGGTGAACTCTATCAGGATGAGCTATTAAAATATCATCCATATAGTGAATCATATACACGTGTTCATATTTAGCCCTAGTATCTTCTAGAGCGGCATTAACAAATTTTTGGCATAAAGTAGGGCTATTTTTCATTCCCTGAGGCAGAACCTTCCACTGAAACCGTAAATAAGGCTGTTTAAGATTTTCTGATGGCAGACTAAAGGCAAATCGCTTTTTATCCTCAGGATTTAAGGGAATAGTGAAAAAACAATCTTGTAAATCAATAACAATTATATTATATCCCTCTGGAACGGCTACTGGGGAAGGGAGCCCAGGCTGTAAGGCCCCCATGTCCTCCATGGTGGCATTAATAGCTCTCAAATCCTGTAAAAGTCGCCATTTACCAGATTTTTTCTTAATGACAAAAATAGGAGTGTTCCAGGGGCTATTGGAGGGCTCAATATGTCCCAATTCTAATTGTTCAAAGATTAATGCTTTAGCTGCCAATAATTTTTCCTTATGCAGAGGCCACTGTTCTACCCACACCGGATCTTGAGATTTCCATGTGATGGGGTCGGCAGCAAAAACAATGGCCTCAATTATAAATTTGGATATCCCAATCCAGCACGTAGCTTGCGAGGAGTTGGGCAAATTGGCTCAATTATTCCTGTCTGTTGTTTACCCAATCCTTTTGATGGATCATAGCCCATCTGCAACATCTGAGAGGTCACTTTATCATCAGGGCTAAAAAGTAACACTCCCATTTGAGATAGCACGTCCCTCCCCCACAGGGTAAGGGGGAGCGAAGGAACGACATAAGGTTGGAAAGTTCCACGGGTATCCTCAAATTGCCAATCTAAAATTTTTGCACTTTTGGCTATTGTGGGGGCTCTTCCTATCCCCACCAAGTTATTTTCAGTAGTATGTGTGGGCCAGGAGCTGGGCCAGTCTTTTCCTGAAATGCAAGAAACATCTGCTCCTGTGTCTAATAACCCCACAATAGACTTGCCATTAATCAGGATAGTCTTCATAGGACGTTTCTGAGTAATTTCTGTTATCCAAAAAACCATATCACTAGACCCAAATCCTTTATCCTGCCTTTCATTTTGAGTAGCTGTGCGCCCAATTGCAGTGTGGTAAGGCAAAAGCAAAAGTTGGGCTATTCTTTGTCCCTGATGTATTTGGAAAGTTTTAGTTGGGGGTGAAATCATTATCTGGATTTCTCCTGTATAATCTGAGTCAATTACTCCAGGGATGATTGTGAGACCTTGCATAGCTAAGGAACTTCTGCCTAGTATAATTCCTACTAAACCTGTTGGTAATGGGCCTTTAACTCCTGTAGGTATTTTTACAGTGGGGCTATCTGGTGTTAATATTGCTGAGGTGGTGGAACTGAGGTCCAGTCCTGCGCTGCCTGGGGTTGCTCTGATGAGTTCTGCGATGGGACGAAGGGAATGAATGGGTTCAGTGAGGCTGCCCCAATTGTTGTCGGGGCCTGAGGCTGGCCCCTCAATCCGTTTCCCGACTGCTGGTCGGGGCCCAAAAAGGCTCCATTTCTATGGAATTGTGACCTACATTCTTTTGCCCAGTGATATCCTTTTTGACAACGAGGGCAGAGAGATCTAGGGAGATTAGTAGGCACAGCCGGGGAGGGAGAATTCGGCAGAGAAGAACCGGCTGCTTTTTGGGGACAAGCTCGCATAAGGTGCCCTTCCCGTCCGCAAGAGAAGCAGGCCTTGGATAAACCAATATTCTGGCCTGGACTACTGGAATGACTCTTTGACGGGTTATTTCTATTTGTAAAAAAGGACTGTACTGCCTGCTGGTAAGAATTTCCCTTTATGGCTGCAGCTATGGCAACGCCCTGCATCATCGCTGGTCCTACATCTGCACATTGCCTGATATAATCTATTATTTCCCCAGTTTTTTTAATAGGACGTAAAATGGCCTGGCAGGTAGAATTAGCATTTTCAAATGCCAGTTGTTTTATCAATATACTAGCTGCCTCAGTGTTGGAAATTACTCTGTTGACTGCCTCTGCAAGTCTTGATATAAAGTCTTCATATGGCTCTTCTGGTTTTTGTTTAACATTTGAGAAGGAAGAGGTAGATTCTTTCCCTTCAGGCAACAAACGCCAAGCCCCAAGGGCGCAGGCGGTTACTTGATCTAAAGTGGTTTTATCTAATCCCATTTGATCTCTAAGTGTTCCAAAATCATTAGTCCCTGCCAACATATTTTTTATAATATATCTTGGGCCATATTTTTGGTTAGCATCAGCCTGTTTTTGGGCTAGATCTTCATATTCAGTTCTCCAAAGTACATATTGACCTCCAGACAGACAAGCTTTAGCGACTGTCTTCCAGTCATGGGGTGTCATCCATCTGCCCGCTAAAGCTTCCACCAATGATACAGTGTACGGGGCTTTAGGCCCATACAAAGCACAAGCCTGTTTGAGTTCTTTAATCATTTTCATTGGAATGGGTTCCCAGTGGGGGGCTGTTCTCCCACCACTTCCACCAAATATTATGGGGAAACAAGCCTCAAGGTGGGGATCAAGTTCATCATCTGGGCTAGAGAAAACTCTTCTTCGGGGAGCTTCTAGTGGAGGCCCCTCACCCTTATAGGGAGGGGGGGGCAAGGGGTGTCCTATGTCACTTTCTTCGTACTTTGGGAATTTTTTATCCGTTCTGTGTTTAGGTCTTACGGATGTTTTATCTGGGGAATCTGGCCTTAAACTCTCAGGTGCATATAATCTGATGGGGGACATTTGTCTTGAGCCTCTGGAAGCAGAAGGCTTAATTAAGGAAATTTCTCTTGAATTTGTGGAAGCAGGTGGTCTGGTTGGGGAAGTTTTTATTAAGCTCTTTGGAGCAGATAATCTAATTGGAGAAGTTTCTCTTAAACTCCTTGGAGCATCTTTATTTAATAAAGACCAGTCCTCATCAGAATGATCTTGACTTACTTCCTCTTCCAAATCTTCCTCATCTGAAAGCTGCTCTTTTTTGTCATCTCTATCTATTACCTTTTCTTGGGCAGTCATTGCAGCTATCATTTGACTCAACTGCCGATAGTTAGGTGTAGCCTCCTTTTCATCACTCTCCTCTTCGATAGATACCTTTTTCTCTGCACTTTCCTCTTTAAGATGTACCTTTTCAGATTCAGGGGCAGGGTCTAGAGCGTCCCTAATTATATTCCATAAGGAAAAGGCGTCAGTAGGCACCTTTTGTGAGCCATGTTCAGCATGGTAAGTTTTTAGTTGTTTTCCTACTCTCTCCCAGGTGTCTAAGTTAACAGTGCCTTCTTCTGGAAACCAGGGACACTGTTCTTGTACAAAGGAAAAAAATGAATGAATATTGGATTTTTTAACTTTAATTCCTCGTTTAGTTAGTAACTGCAAGATTACTCCTGTAAAAAGCTGTCTTTCTTTTGATTCACTGTTACCCATGTCAGAAAATTAAGTCTTATAGAAAAGTCTACCTCAACAAAAAGGTTTTACCTTTGGCGAGGGGGGTTTTGTTTTCAACCCTAAGATAGCAGGTTTCTTTTCAACCTCTAGAGCACCAGGTTTCTCTTAAACCCTTGAACACTTCCCACTCCTCCTCACCCTGTCTATCCTACAGGGGGGTCCGCGGCACCCTGAGTGGGGTCCTAGCCGTCCCGAACACTCAACACTGGGGGAGTACCCGAAAGTACTCCGGGGGGAGTGATTAAGTCACTCCGGGGGGGAGCAACAGAGAGTGCTCCGGGGGGAGCAACAGAGAGTGCTCCGGGGGGAGCTACAGAGAGTGCTCCGGGGGGAGCTTTTGCTCCGAGGAACCTACCTTCGAATAGCCTGTTCCGGGCGCCACTTGCCGGGGTCCAGCCCCGGTGGATCCAGGGAATTCGAAGGGTGGACGGCGTTGGCGTGGAAAGACTTGTTTATTTATTAATATAAGATTAGATTAAGAAACTGTAGTGCAGTAGGAAGATTAAGTGGAGAAAGAGGGCTGAATAGCTTGGTTTACGCGGAAGACCAATAAAATTCCAGACAAGGAATTTGCACCATCTACGTTGGGCCACCGGTGCCCGCTTGAATATCTAAGGGTGCCTCGCCTTAAGCTCCCTTTCTCGCGGATCTTAATAACCAGGGCAAATAAGTAGACCTGGCGAGCCTCCGCGCCCCAGATGGAAATTCAGCCTGAAATTAAAGTAAAGAGCAGAGGGAAGAAAAGGGAGAGAAAAAGAGAGAGAGAGAGAGACAGGGGGGGAGCCAGATTCCCAAGAAACCAGGCCGAGACTAGTCCGAGAAACTGGTCTGAGAATCTGGTCCCGTCCTTTATTGTTCAGAAGGCCTTTTATACTTTTGATAAAACATGGAGATCAATGGGTAACACAAAGTTATGCAGCGTTAGCAGTCCAGACTCTTATCAAAACCAGGCTTTTCTCTCTGCATACCTAATTGTATACACAAGTCTTAGGTAATTTACATCATCTTCCAACCAAAAGGGCCAATTAACATTTTACAGCCTTTTTTCTGATAAGGGTTTGTCAACCACAAGACTTATTTGTGTTGATCTTCCCAAGGTCTGGTGCCACTCTCGGAAAGCACTAAAGAAAGTTACATTCTTAGACAGCAAGGATACAGCAACTTATAACAAGTAGAGGGAGTGCAGTGATTTATAGCAAAAGAGAAGCAATTAACTCAAAAGTCTAGTGTTGCTAACATCAAAACTACTATGTATCTTTTTCTACATCCTGCTTACATTAACATCCTTCCAGGTGCCTAAAAGATAAAGAATAAGGAGGTCTGGCAGCAATCCTTGAGTCAACAGTGAAAACCCTCTACCAATATAATTTTTAACTCTTTAGAAAAGGCTCTGTATATTTAAGATGCTTTTAAGCTTTGTGCCTCCCGCGGTTGGGGGGCTGTAAGCAATTCACAAGCTGTAAGCTTTGTGCCTCTCGCGGTTGGGGGGCTGTAAGCAATTCACAAGCTGTAAGAGGTCTGGGGAACCTGTTAGGCAGACTAGAGAGCTATCAGAGGGGTTTAACTGAAACATCCCTTTCAAATGCAGAAGACTAAAACCCTGAATTGACTTTTTTCCAGAGAATATCAGAAAAGTGGAAAAGCAGAGCACAAAAGCCGGCAGATTTTTGCTGGGGTACATGCTTAGGAATATCCAGAGGGGTCCCTGAAGTCTGAGCACGCCTTGCGTATGTCAGCTTCCTTCCTCATGACCTTGTCACGGGCGGGATTCCTCACACTGGCTTCCGGCAACTCCCCCTTCTTTATTAGTTTTTTAAAAAAATTAGGTGCAGTTCAGTCGCGAGATTCCGAATGCTCTGCCGAAGAGTCCTGACAACACAAGGAAGCACGATTACAAGGAGCAGGATTATGGCACCCACAGCAGCATAGCTAGAGACAGTAGTCAGAAGAGTTTTTCCAGAAATGAAGTCAGAGAAGGTGTGGAAAAAGTCATTGGCTTCTCCTGTGGCGGTAAAATCTAATCGGGAGTGTTCCAAGGTCTGAATCTGATTATGAAGTTTCCCTAAATCTAAACTAATATCTGAGCTGTTCCAGACACCTAAAATATGATTTTTGACCCTCTCCCATTTAAAATCTGTCTCATTTACTTTCAGGGATGTAACACATATCCACCGGTAATCGGCATGACATGAAAGAGCCAATTTCATTTTCAGACTCTGTAATTCATTCCCAATATGCATTACTGCTTCTTCTAAGGCATCAATCCTTATTTCTAGCTTCCTATCTATAATTTCCTGGGTTGCCAGCGTTAGAGAAACATTTTTGGATACGGTGTCAACATATTGGGCAGTATACACTTGTTGAGACAATGATAATGCCGCCACAGTAACAGAAGTAATTGCGGTTATCAAAGCTGATATTCCCAAAACAAGTAAGCCCACAAACCGTCGTGTTCACATTAAATCTTGTAGCTGTTGCAGTACAGCTAGGCCATGGTTATCATACCAATACGTGGCTACAGTTACAGGTACCATGAGATAGGGCGGACGTTTTAAAACCATGAAAGAGCAAACTTTATATTGAGGAGTTAAACAGGATGAAAGCATACATTGTTCACAAGACACTACATGGGGTCCACCTGTATAATTCAATTGTATGTTAAGTCTTTCAGAATCATTAGTGAAAAGAAAAACATAAGGAGAGGGTAGACAAGCTAAAATAGAGTAAATAGAGGTATTTTTTGGTCGGATTAAAATAATAGGGGCGGTAGCCGCAAGGGCTCTCCAAATTTCTGGCTGCCAAAAGGTTTTACCTCTAGTTATATAAGACAGCATAGGGGGAACAAATTGGTTATGATGCCGTCTGGTGGCAACTAACGGCCAAGAAATTGAATATTCTTTCCAATTATCCAATCTATTGATAAAGTCATCGTCAGACTCAGGGTCTTGACCTGGATTTGGGTTGCTCCAGTCCTGAATCGCACAATTTCTTCCTCCCGGCATATTGTAATCTACTCTCGAATTATAAATACAAGATTTCCAAATCGGATATCCTGAATGATCATCTATAGTTTTCCAAATAACATCTGAGGGAGCAACATCATCACAATTTGGATATTCTGATGGAGTTTTGAGAGACAAAGACTTATAGGGGCCAAGGACCCCAGGCATACGGGCTCGTAATATCCAAGCAGACCGATCCCCTATAGATGCAAATTTAGAGGTTGGGGAATCTGTCATAACTGCTTTTGTGGAGGCTCCAACGCATCCTGTCTTGGTAAAGAAGTCTCCTGTAAGGCCAGGAGGAAAATTAAAGCAGACAGGAAAATCATCTGCTAGTCCTTTAAAGGTATAATTGAAATTAATAGGGTATTGGTCTTTTGTATAGGAAGTATAAGATCCTCCCAAAAGGCGAGGCTGGTCTGTACTAACTCGTATGGGGTCACTGTTCCAAGTAACAACTTGGAAAGTTGGAGGATCCGGGAGAAACGCCCAATATTTGGTTGGAATGGGAGCAGCGCTTACCTGGCAAGAGAGCAAGGCAAGCATGGCAATAAACACCTTTTCAGGAGAGACTGACGATCCCTGTAGGGTAGCTATCCCCTGTGCCTGGCGACAGAGAGCTTTAATCTGTCCCCAGGTGGGCAAGGAGGCTTGTTGGGTTGACTGAGCTGGGCGTCCTAATGGATTCCTGCGAGGCAAAAAATCAGGGGGTGCAATATCCTGTATCTGAAGTCGTGACATCTGTCCAGTGGGTGGCTCCGATCCGCGCCTATCCGGGATCTCCAATGTCAGCTGTCCTGGGGTCAGCGGCGTTTCCCGTGCTGGCGGAGGGAGCGGGGGAAGAGGGAGTTTCTTCCTTTTTAGAGATCGCGGTGGCGGGGGATTCTGGTATCCGGGGAGCTGAGACATGGCGAATTAGTCTGTCTGGAACCCAAATCGGAGCGTCCGCGTCCTGTGGAAAAACACAAGCATACCCTCGCCCATTGGTTAATAAGGGGTCAGGACCTTTCCATTGTCCGGAAAGAAGGTCCCTCCATTTTACTAATGGTTTTGCATTCAATTGCTCTGGGCACCAATGGCGAAGCATTGCAGTGTTTCCGGATGAATCAGCATTTAAGTTATTTATTACGAAAAGAGCATGTTGCAAAATCTGATGGGGGGAACTATATTTAAATTCCCCTTCTTTTAGTTTTTGAATATGGATTTTCAGTGTTTGATGTGCTCTTTCCACAATGGCTTGTCCTTGTGGGTTATAAGGGATGCCGGTGTTATGTTTAATTTGAAATCTTGTACAGAATTGCTGAAAAGATTTAGAAGTGTAAGCAGGAGCATTATCAGTTTTTAAAGCTTTTGGCAAGCCCAGATAGGAAAAGCATGTAAAAAGATGTTGTATTACATCTTTAACTGCTTCCCCTGTACGAGCAGTGGCAATAATAACATGAGAGAAGGTATCTACAGTTACATGAACAAAAGACAGTTTTCCAAATGAAGAGACATGGGTTACATCCATTTGCCAGAGTGCATTAGGTTTGAGACCGCGAGGGTTAACTCCCAGAGGCAAAGCATTCACGGTAGTAGGACAATGTGAACAAGAACGAACAATCTCTCGGGCAGATTCTCGAGGAATTTGAAACTGGTATCGTAAGGCAGTGGCATTTTGGTGATGAAGTGAGTGAGAAGCTCGAGCTTCTTCAAAAACAGAAGCCACTGAAATCCTGGTTAACGAATCTGCCAATTCATTGAGAGCATTTAAAGGGCCAGGCAGGCCGGAATGAGCCCGAATGTGGCCGATAAAGAACGCCCGATTTCTTTTCCATATTTGCTGCTGCAGTTTAGTTAACAAATGGAAGATAGCAGTTTTGTTTTCAGGCAAAACTGCAGTCTCAATGTGTGGAAACAGCCTGACCACATACTGAGAGTCAGAATAAAGGTTAAATTCTTTCTCCGCAAACATAACAAAGGCCTCAATAACAGCTGTGATTTCAGCCCTTTGAGCTGAAGTTTCTTGTGTTTCCAAAAGTTTTTGATGATCTCTTGTGACTATAGAGGCTCTACCGTTAGCCGATCCATCAGTAAAGACTACCTGAGCATCTGAAATAGGGAACTGTTTACACCGGACAGGAAAAATAACTGGATGGTTAGACATAAAATTTAGTAAAACATGCGAGGGTAAATGATGCAAAATTTGACCACAGTAATTCCCTATGGCAATCTGCCAGTCTTCATCAAACATTAAAAGAGCATCAAGCTGCTCCTTATTATATGGAATTACAATCTCTGATGGCTCTTTACCAAACAATTCAATGCTCCGCTTCCTTCCTTTTAGCATTAATGTGGCAATTAGACCAGGATAAGAAGCCACGACTTTTTTAGCTTGGGTAGGAAGATGGATCCATTCTAAAGGGCCGCGTTGCCACAGAACTCCCGTAGGCGCCGTTGGAGTAGCTAGGCAAAGGAACTGCCACGTCATCGTCAAATCAATTCTTTTTACATAGCTATTTGATAAGGCTGCTTCTACTTTGCCTAGGGCTTCTTGAGCCTCAGCTGTTAATTGTCTTTTTGAGGTTGGATCAGGATCCCCGCGTAAAGTGTTAAAAAGAGGTTTTAATTCGGCAGTGGTTAATTTTAAATATGGTCTAATCCAATTAATATCACCTAAGAGTTTTTGATAATCATTTAAAGTAATAAGATGGTCTTTTCTCAATTGCAGCGGGGTATGAGTCACCGTTTCCGAATTTATGACTCTTCCTAAGTAAGTTATGGGCGGATTGATTTGAATTTTTTCTGGGGCAATTTTTAGGCCTCTGTCTGTCAATGCCTGGGTCAGGTCCTGGAGCACAGTCTGCAGGTGAACTCTATCAGGATGAGCTATTAAAATATCATCCATATAGTGAATCATATACACGTGTTCATATTTAGCCCTAGTATCTTCTAGAGCGGCATTAACAAATTTTTGGCATAAAGTAGGGCTATTTTTCATTCCCTGAGGCAGAACCTTCCACTGAAACCGTAAATAAGGCTGTTTAAGATTTTCTGATGGCAGACTAAAGGCAAATCGCTTTTTATCCTCAGGATTTAAGGGAATAGTGAAAAAACAATCTTGTAAATCAATAACAATTATATTATATCCCTCTGGAACGGCTACTGGGGAAGGGAGCCCAGGCTGTAAGGCCCCCATGTCCTCCATGGTGGCATTAATAGCTCTCAAATCCTGTAAAAGTCGCCATTTACCAGATTTTTTCTTAATGACAAAAATAGGAGTGTTCCAGGGGCTATTGGAGGGCTCAATATGTCCCAATTCTAATTGTTCAAAGATTAATGCTTTAGCTGCCAATAATTTTTCCTTATGCAGAGGCCACTGTTCTACCCACACCGGATCTTGAGATTTCCATGTGATGGGGTCGGCAGCAAAAACAATGGCCTCAATTATAAATTTGGATATCCCAATCCAGCACGTAGCTTGCGAGGAGTTGGGCAAATTGGCTCAATTATTCCTGTCTGTTGTTTACCCAATCCTTTTGATGGATCATAGCCCATCTGCAACATCTGAGAGGTCACTTTATCATCAGGGCTAAAAAGTAACACTCCCATTTGAGATAGCACGTCCCTCCCCCACAGGGTAAGGGGGAGCGAAGGAACGACATAAGGTTGGAAAGTTCCACGGGTATCCTCAAATTGCCAATCTAAAATTTTTGCACTTTTGGCTATTGTGGGGGCTCTTCCTATCCCCACCAAGTTATTTTCAGTAGTATGTGTGGGCCAGGAGCTGGGCCAGTCTTTTCCTGAAATGCAAGAAACATCTGCTCCTGTGTCTAATAACCCCACAATAGACTTGCCATTAATCAGGATAGTCTTCATAGGACGTTTCTGAGTAATTTCTGTTATCCAAAAAACCATATCACTAGACCCAAATCCTTTATCCTGCCTTTCATTTTGAGTAGCTGTGCGCCCAATTGCAGTGTGGTAAGGCAAAAGCAAAAGTTGGGCTATTCTTTGTCCCTGATGTATTTGGAAAGTTTTAGTTGGGGGTGAAATCATTATCTGGATTTCTCCTGTATAATCTGAGTCAATTACTCCAGGGATGATTGTGAGACCTTGCATAGCTAAGGAACTTCTGCCTAGTATAATTCCTACTAAACCTGTTGGTAATGGGCCTTTAACTCCTGTAGGTATTTTTACAGTGGGGCTATCTGGTGTTAATATTGCTGAGGTGGTGGAACTGAGGTCCAGTCCTGCGCTGCCTGGGGTTGCTCTGATGAGTTCTGCGATGGGACGAAGGGAATGAATGGGTTCAGTGAGGCTGCCCCAATTGTTGTCGGGGCCTGAGGCTGGCCCCTCAATCCGTTTCCCGACTGCTGGTCGGGGCCCAAAAAGGCTCCATTTCTATGGAATTGTGACCTACATTCTTTTGCCCAGTGATATCCTTTTTGACAACGAGGGCAGAGAGATCTAGGGAGATTAGTAGGCACAGCCGGGGAGGGAGAATTCGGCAGAGAAGAACCGGCTGCTTTTTGGGGACAAGCTCGCATAAGGTGCCCTTCCCGTCCGCAAGAGAAGCAGGCCTTGGATAAACCAATATTCTGGCCTGGACTACTGGAATGACTCTTTGACGGGTTATTTCTATTTGTAAAAAAGGACTGTACTGCCTGCTGGTAAGAATTTCCCTTTATGGCTGCAGCTATGGCAACGCCCTGCATCATCGCTGGTCCTACATCTGCACATTGCCTGATATAATCTATTATTTCCCCAGTTTTTTTAATAGGACGTAAAATGGCCTGGCAGGTAGAATTAGCATTTTCAAATGCCAGTTGTTTTATCAATATACTAGCTGCCTCAGTGTTGGAAATTACTCTGTTGACTGCCTCTGCAAGTCTTGATATAAAGTCTTCATATGGCTCTTCTGGTTTTTGTTTAACATTTGAGAAGGAAGAGGTAGATTCTTTCCCTTCAGGCAACAAACGCCAAGCCCCAAGGGCGCAGGCGGTTACTTGATCTAAAGTGGTTTTATCTAATCCCATTTGATCTCTAAGTGTTCCAAAATCATTAGTCCCTGCCAACATATTTTTTATAATATATCTTGGGCCATATTTTTGGTTAGCATCAGCCTGTTTTTGGGCTAGATCTTCATATTCAGTTCTCCAAAGTACATATTGACCTCCAGACAGACAAGCTTTAGCGACTGTCTTCCAGTCATGGGGTGTCATCCATCTGCCCGCTAAAGCTTCCACCAATGATACAGTGTACGGGGCTTTAGGCCCATACAAAGCACAAGCCTGTTTGAGTTCTTTAATCATTTTCATTGGAATGGGTTCCCAGTGGGGGGCTGTTCTCCCACCACTTCCACCAAATATTATGGGGAAACAAGCCTCAAGGTGGGGATCAAGTTCATCATCTGGGCTAGAGAAAACTCTTCTTCGGGGAGCTTCTAGTGGAGGCCCCTCACCCTTATAGGGAGGGGGGGGCAAGGGGTGTCCTATGTCACTTTCTTCGTACTTTGGGAATTTTTTATCCGTTCTGTGTTTAGGTCTTACGGATGTTTTATCTGGGGAATCTGGCCTTAAACTCTCAGGTGCATATAATCTGATGGGGGACATTTGTCTTGAGCCTCTGGAAGCAGAAGGCTTAATTAAGGAAATTTCTCTTGAATTTGTGGAAGCAGGTGGTCTGGTTGGGGAAGTTTTTATTAAGCTCTTTGGAGCAGATAATCTAATTGGAGAAGTTTCTCTTAAACTCCTTGGAGCATCTTTATTTAATAAAGACCAGTCCTCATCAGAATGATCTTGACTTACTTCCTCTTCCAAATCTTCCTCATCTGAAAGCTGCTCTTTTTTGTCATCTCTATCTATTACCTTTTCTTGGGCAGTCATTGCAGCTATCATTTGACTCAACTGCCGATAGTTAGGTGTAGCCTCCTTTTCATCACTCTCCTCTTCGATAGATACCTTTTTCTCTGCACTTTCCTCTTTAAGATGTACCTTTTCAGATTCAGGGGCAGGGTCTAGAGCGTCCCTAATTATATTCCATAAGGAAAAGGCGTCAGTAGGCACCTTTTGTGAGCCATGTTCAGCATGGTAAGTTTTTAGTTGTTTTCCTACTCTCTCCCAGGTGTCTAAGTTAACAGTGCCTTCTTCTGGAAACCAGGGACACTGTTCTTGTACAAAGGAAAAAAATGAATGAATATTGGATTTTTTAACTTTAATTCCTCGTTTAGTTAGTAACTGCAAGATTACTCCTGTAAAAAGCTGTCTTTCTTTTGATTCACTGTTACCCATGTCAGAAAATTAAGTCTTATAGAAAAGTCTACCTCAACAAAAAGGTTTTACCTTTGGCGAGGGGGGTTTTGTTTTCAACCCTAAGATAGCAGGTTTCTTTTCAACCTCTAGAGCACCAGGTTTCTCTTAAACCCTTGAACACTTCCCACTCCTCCTCACCCTGTCTATCCTACAGGGGGGTCCGCGGCACCCTGAGTGGGGTCCTAGCCGTCCCGAACACTCAACACTGGGGGAGTACCCGAAAGTACTCCGGGGGGAGTGATTAAGTCACTCCGGGGGGGAGCAACAGAGAGTGCTCCGGGGGGAGCAACAGAGAGTGCTCCGGGGGGAGCTACAGAGAGTGCTCCGGGGGGAGCTTTTGCTCCGAGGAACCTACCTTCGAATAGCCTGTTCCGGGCGCCACTTGCCGGGGTCCAGCCCCGGTGGATCCAGGGAATTCGAAGGGTGGACGGCGTTGGCGTGGAAAGACTTGTTTATTTATTAATATAAGATTAGATTAAGAAACTGTAGTGCAGTAGGAAGATTAAGTGGAGAAAGAGGGCTGAATAGCTTGGTTTACGCGGAAGACCAATAAAATTCCAGACAAGGAATTTGCACCATCTACGTTGGGCCACCGGTGCCCGCTTGAATATCTAAGGGTGCCTCGCCTTAAGCTCCCTTTCTCGCGGATCTTAATAACCAGGGCAAATAAGTAGACCTGGCGAGCCTCCGCGCCCCAGATGGAAATTCAGCCTGAAATTAAAGTAAAGAGCAGAGGGAAGAAAAGGGAGAGAAAAAGAGAGAGAGAGAGAGACAGGGGGGGAGCCAGATTCCCAAGAAACCAGGCCGAGACTAGTCCGAGAAACTGGTCTGAGAATCTGGTCCCGTCCTTTATTGTTCAGAAGGCCTTTTATACTTTTGATAAAACATGGAGATCAATGGGTAACACAAAGTTATGCAGCGTTAGCAGTCCAGACTCTTATCAAAACCAGGCTTTTCTCTCTGCATACCTAATTGTATACACAAGTCTTAGGTAATTTACATCATCTTCCAACCAAAAGGGCCAATTAACATTTTACAGCCTTTTTTCTGATAAGGGTTTGTCAACCACAAGACTTATTTGTGTTGATCTTCCCAAGGTCTGGTGCCACTCTCGGAAAGCACTAAAGAAAGTTACATTCTTAGACAGCAAGGATACAGCAACTTATAACAAGTAGAGGGAGTGCAGTGATTTATAGCAAAAGAGAAGCAATTAACTCAAAAGTCTAGTGTTGCTAACATCAAAACTACTATGTATCTTTTTCTACATCCTGCTTACATTAACATCCTTCCAGGTGCCTAAAAGATAAAGAATAAGGAGGTCTGGCAGCAATCCTTGAGTCAACAGTGAAAACCCTCTACCAATATAATTTTTAACTCTTTAGAAAAGGCTCTGTATATTTAAGATGCTTTTAAGCTTTGTGCCTCCCGCGGTTGGGGGGCTGTAAGCAATTCACAAGCTGTAAGCTTTGTGCCTCTCGCGGTTGGGGGGCTGTAAGCAATTCACAAGCTGTAAGAGGTCTGGGGAACCTGTTAGGCAGACTAGAGAGCTATCAGAGGGGTTTAACTGAAACATCCCTTTCAAATGCAGAAGACTAAAACCCTGAATTGACTTTTTTCCAGAGAATATCAGAAAAGTGGAAAAGCAGAGCACAAAAGCCAGCAGATTTTTGCTGGGGTACATGCTTAGGAATATCCAGAGGGGTCCCTGAAGTCTGAGCACGCCTTGCGTATGTCAGCTTCCTTCCTCATGACCTTGTCACGGGCGGGATTCCTCACACTGGCTTCCGGCAGGGTATGGTGGTGAACTTCTTGAGTTGCAGCAAGGCTGTGAAAGACCCTTTCGAAGTTCCAGAGGTAAGGTGTCATTAGTCTCCAGACGCCTCATCGGAAATAGGCCTCATCTCGCCTGGAAGGGAGAACTTCCTGGATTTTCTCGAGTTGCGGCAGGTGTTCTCGAGTTACGACGGGGACCTCAGGGACCCGCCCTGGTGGCCTCAGGAGAGGCCAGTCCCTATGCGAGTTGCTAGGGGGCCTCTCGGGATTCCTCTCCCGTCGATACCGGGGCCAAAAACCTTGTGTGGAGTCAGGGCCGGAACCGAGGATTCCTCTCAGGGGCTGACATGGATCTTTGGGTACTTCTGGAGTCTCCCCAGGGGAGTCAGGCCTCGTCTCGAGTGGGGGCATGCACGTGCACTTTCCTTCCAGGCTGTAGCAGCAATGTCACGCTACCTGTCGCGTGGATCAAATGATCTGTGGTTTTCCCTCGAGGCTTTCCCACAGGGCTGTCCCACGTGCCACCGTGGTGTGAGTCGATCCTCGGCGTGAAAGATGAGCCAGTGCAGGGCAAAGAGGTTCCTCTGGAATGGACTGAGACATCTGGGGGACTCTTGGAATGGTGGTACGACCATGGAGTTCCTCTCGCCTTTCCTGTTGAGAGTGCCTCCTCTTGAGATGCGACGGGAACGCCGGGAATATTTTCCCGTTGAAAGCAGGGAAAGGATCCCTCATCTCGAGCTACGAGGGGGAAACGGGGCTCCTCTGGATGTGGGCGGGACCATCGTGCTTTCTCTCGAGTGGAGACGGGTATGGCGGTGAACTTCTTGAGTTGCAGCAAGGGTGTGAAAGACCCTTTCGAAGTTCCAGAGGTTAGGTGTCATTAGTCTCCAGATGCCTCATCGGAAATAGGCCTCATCTCGCCTGGAAGGAAGAACTTCCTTGATTTTCTCGAGTTGCGGCAGGTGTTCTCGAGTTACGACGGGGACCTCAGGGACCCGCCCTGTTGGCCTCAGGAGAGGCCAGTCCCTATGCGTGTTGCTAGGGGGCCCCTCGGGATTCCTCTCCCGTCGATACCGGGGCCAAAAACCTTGTGTGGAGACAGGGCTGGAACCGAGGATTCCTCTCAGGGACTGATATGGATCTTTGGGTACTTCTGGAGTCTCGCCAGGGGAGACAGGCCTCGTCTCGTGTGGGGGCATGCACGTGCACTTTCCTTCCAGGCTGTAGCAGCAATGTCACGCTTCACGTCGCGTGGATCAAAGGATCTGCGGTTTTCCCTCGAGGCTTTCCCTCGAGGCTTTCCCACAGGGCTGTCCCACGTGACACCGTGGTGTGAGTCGATTCTCGGCGTGAAAAATGAGCCAGTGCAGGGCAAAGAGGTTCCTCTGGAATGGACTGAGACATCTGGGGGACTCTTGGAATGGTGGTACGACCATGGAGTTCCTCTCGCCTTTCCTGTTGAGAGTGCCTCCTCTTGAGATGCGACGGGAACGCCGGGAATTCTTTCCCGTTGAAAGGAGGGAAAGGATCCCTCATCTCGAGCTACGAGGGGGAAACGGGGCTCCTCTGGATGTGGGCGGGACCATCGTGCTTTCTCTCGAGTGGAGACGGGTATGGCGGTGAACTTCTTGAGTTGCAGCAAGGGTGTGAAAGACCCTTTCGAAGTTCCAGAGGTTAGGTGTCATTAGTCTCCAGACGCCTCATCGGAAATAGGCCTCATCTCGCCTGGAAGGGAGAACTTCCTGGATTTTCTCGAGTTGCGGCAGGTGTTCTCGAGTTACGACGGGGACCTCAGGGACCCGCCCTGGTGGCCTCAGGAGAGGCCAGTCCCCATGCGAGTTGTTAGGGGGCCTCTCGGGATTCCTCTCCCGTCGATACCGGGGCCAAAAACCTTGTGTGGAGTCAGGGCCGGAACCGAGGATTCCTCTCAGGGGCTGACATGGATCTTTGGGTACTTCTGGAGTCTCCCCAGGGGAGTCAGGCCTCGTCTCG
Organism: Capricornis sumatraensis; assembly: GCF_032405125.1. Classification (NCBI taxonomy): domain Eukaryota; kingdom Metazoa; phylum Chordata; class Mammalia; order Artiodactyla; family Bovidae; genus Capricornis; species Capricornis sumatraensis. The sequence continues at coordinate 1,879,314 of NC_091090.1, read as the reverse complement.
AGTGGGGGCATGCACGTGCGCTTTCCTTCCAGGCTGTAGCAGCAATGTCACGCTTCCCGTCGCGTGGATCAAAGGATCTGTGGTTTTCCCTCGAGGCTTTCCCTCGAGGCTTTCCCACAGGGCTGTCCCACGTGCCACCGTGTTGTGAGTCGATCCTCGGCTTGAAAGATGAGCCAGTGCAGGGCAAAGAGGTTCCTCTGGAATGGACTGAGACATCTGGGGGACTCTTGGAATGGTGGTACGACCATGGAGTTCCTCTCGCCTTTCCTGTTGAGAGTGCCTCCTCTTGAGATGCGACGGGAACGCCGGGAATACTTTCCCGTTGAAAGCAGGGAAAGGATCCCTCATCTCGAGCTACGAGGGGGAAACGGGGCTCCTCTGGATGTGGGCGGGACCATCGTGCTTCCTCTCGAGTGGAGACGGGTATGGCGGTGAACTTCTTGAGTTGCAGCAAGGGTGTGAAAGACCCTTTCGAAGTTCCAGAGGTTAGGTGTCATTAGTCTCCAGAGGCCTCATCGGAAATAGGCCTCATCTCGCCTGGAAGGGAGAACTTCCTGGATTTTCTCGAGTTGCGGCAGGTGTTCTCGAGTTACGACGGGGACCTCAGGGACCCGCCCTGGTGGCCTCAGGAGAGGCCAGTCCACATGCGAGTTGCTAGGGGGCCCCTCGGGATTCCTCTCCCGTCGATACCGGGGCCAAAAACCTTGTGTGGAGACAGGGCTGGAACCGAGGATTCCTCTCAGGGACTGATATGGATCTTTGGGTACTTCTGGAGTCTCGCCAGGGGAGACAGGCCTCGTCTCGTGTGGGGGCATGCACGTGCACTTTCCTTCCAGGCTGTAGCAGCAATGTCACGCTTCACGTCGCGTGGATCAAAGGATCTGTGGTTTTCCTCGAGGCTTTCCCACAGGGCTGTCCCACGTGCCACCGTGGTGTGAGTCGATCCTCGGCGTGAAAGATGAGCCAGTGCAGGGCAAAGAGGTTCCTCTGGAATGGACTGAGACATCTGGGGGACTCTTGGAATGGTGATACGACCATGGAGTTCCTCTCGCCTTTCCTGTTGAGAGTGCCTCCTCTTGAGATGCGACGGGAACGCCGGGAATTCTTTCCCGTTGAAAGCAGGGAAAGGATCCCTCATCTCGGGCTACGAGGGGGAAACGGGGCTCCTCTGGATGTGGGCGGGACCATCGTGCTTCCTCTCGAGTGGAGACGGGTATGGCGGTGAACTTCTTGAGTTGCAGCAAGGGTGTGAAAGACCCTTTCGAAGTTCCAGAGGTTAGGTGTCATTAGTCTCCAGACGCCTCATCGGAAATAGGCCTCATCTCGCCTGGAAGGGAGAACTTCCTGGATTTTCTCGAGTTGCGGCAGGTGTTCTCGAGTTACGACGGGGACCTCAGGGACCCGCCCTGGTGGCCTCAGGAGAGGTCAGTCCCCATGCGAGTTGCTAGGGGGCCTCTCGGGATTCCTCTCCCGTCGATACCGGGGCCAAAAAGCTTGTGTGGAGTCAGGGCCGGAACCGAGGATTCCTCTCAGGGGCTGACATGGATCTTTGGGTACTTCTGGAGTCTCCCCAGGGGAGTCAGGCCTCGTCTCAAGTGGGGGCATGCACGTGCGCTTTCCTTCCAGGCTGTAGCAGCAATGTCACGCTTCCCGTCGTGTGGATCAAAGGATCTGTGGTTTTCCCTCGAGGCTTTCCCTCGAGGCTTTCCCACAGGGCTGTCCCACGTGCCACCGTGTTGTGAGTCGATCCTCGGCGTGAAAGATGAGCCAGTGCAGGGCAAAGAGGTTCCTCTGGAATGGACTGAGACATCTGGGGGACTCTTGGAATGGTGGTACGACCATGGAGTTCCTCTCGCCTTTCCTGTTGAGAGTGCCTCCTCTTGAGATGCGACGGGAACGCCGGGAATTCTTTCCCGTTGAAAGCAGGGAAAGGATCCCTCATCTCGAGCTACGAGGGGGAAACGGGGCTCCTCTGGATGTGGGCGGGACCATCGTGCTTCCTCTCGAGTGGAGACGGATATGGCGGTGAACTTCTTGAGTTGCAGCAAGGGTGTGAAAGACCCTTTCGAAGTTCCAGAGGTTAGGTGTCATTAGTCTCCAGACGCCTCATCGGAAATAGGCCTCATCTCGCCTGGAAGGGAGAACTTCCTGGATTTTCTCGAGTTGCGGCAGGTGTTCTCGAGTTACGACGGGGACCTCAGGGACCCGCCCTGGTGGCCTCCGGAGAGGCCAGTCCCCATGCGAGTTGCTAGGGGGCCTCTCGGGATTCCTCTCCCGTCGATACCGGGGCCAAAAACCTTGTGTGGAGTCAGGGCCGGAACCGAGGATTCCTCTCAGGGGCTGACATGGATCTTTGGGTACTTCTGGAGTCTCCCCAGGGGAGTCAGGCCTCGTCTCGAGTGGGGGCATGCACGTGCACTTTCCTTCCAGGCTGTAGCAGCAATGTCACGCTTCCCGTCGCGTGGATCAAAGGATCTGTGGTTTTCCCTCGAGGCTTTCCCACAGGGCTGTCCCACGTGCCACCGTGGTGTGAGTCGATCCTCGGCGTGAAAGATGAGCCAGTGCAGGGCAAAGAGGTTCCTCTGGAATGGACTGAGACATCTGGGGGACTCTTGGAATGGTGGTACGACCATGGAGTTCCTCTCGCCTTTCCTGTTGAGAGTGCCTCCTCTTGAGTTGCGACGGGAACGCCGGGAATTCTTTCCCGTTGAAAGCAGGGAAAGGATCCCTCATCTCGAGCTACGAGGGGGAAACGGGGCTCCTCTGGATGTGGGCGGGACCATCGTGCTTCCTCTCGAGTGGAGACGGGTATGGCGGTGAACTTCTTGAGTTGCAGCAAGGGTGTGAAAGACACTTTCGAAGTTCCAGAGGTTAGGTGTCATTAGTCTCCAGACGCCTCATCGGAAATAGGCCTCATCTCGCCTGGAAGGGAGAACTTCCTGGATTTTCTCGAGTTGCGGCAGGTGTTCTCGAGTTACGACGGGGATCTCAGGGACCCGCCCTGGTGGCCTCAGGAGAGGCCAGTCCCCATGCGAGTTGTTCGGGGGCCTCTCGGGATTCCTCTCCCGTCGATACCGGGGCCAAAAAGCTTGTATGGAGTCAGGGCCGGAACCGAGGATTCCTCTCAGGGGCTGACATGGATCTTTGGGTACTTCTGGAGTCTCCCCAGGGGAGTCAGGCCTCGTCTCGAGTGGGGGCATGCACGTGCGCTTTCCTTCCAGGCTGTAGCAGCAATGTCACGCTTCCTGTCGCGTGGATCAAAGGATCTGTGGTTTTCCCTCGAGGCTTTCCCTCGAGGCTTTCCCACAGGGCTGTCCCACGTGCCACCGTGTTGTGAGTCGTTCCTCGGCGTGAAAGATGAGCCAGTGCAGGGCAAAGAGGTTCCTCTGGAATGGACTGAGACATCTGGGGGACTCTTGGAATGGTGGTACGACCATGGAGTTCCTCTCGCCTTTCCTGTTGAGAGTGCCTCCTCTTAAGATGCGACGGGAATGCCGGGAATTCTTTCCCGTTGAAACCAGGGAAAGGATCCCTCATCTCGAGCTACGAGGGGGAAACGGGGCTCCTCTGGATGTGGGCGGGACCATCGTGCTTCCTCTCTAGTGGAGACGGGTATGGCGGTGAACTTCTTGAGTTGCAGCAAGGGTGTGAAAGACCCTTTCGAAGTTCCAGAGGTTTGGTGTCATTAGTCTCCAGAGGCCTCATCGGAAATAGGCCTCATCTCGCCTGGAAGGGAGAACTTCCTGGATTTTCTCGAGTTGCGGCAGGTGTTCTCGAATTACGACGGGGACCTCAGGGACCCGCCCTGGTGGCCTCCGGAGAGGCCAGTCCCCATGCGAGTTACTAGGGGGCCTCTCGGGATTCCTCTCCCGTCGATACCGGGGCCAAAAACCTTGTGTGGAGTCAGGGCCGGAACCGAGGATTCCTCTCAGGGGCTGACATGGATCTTTGGGTACTTCTGGAGTCACCCCAGTGGAGTCAGGCCTCGTCTCGAGTACGGACATGCACGTGCGCTTTCCTTCCAGGCTGTAGCAGCAATGTCACGCTTCCCGTCACGTGGATCAAAGGATCTGTGGTTTTCCCTCGAGGCTTTCCCTCGAGGCTTTCCCACAGGGCTGTCCCACGTGCCTCCGTGGTGTGAGTCGATCCTCGGCGTGAAAGATGAGCCAGTGCAGGGCAAAGAGGTTCCTCTGGAATGGACTGAGACATCTGGGGGACTCTTGGAATGGTGGTACGACCATGGAGTTCCTCTCGCCTTTCCTGTTGAGAGTGCCTCCTCTTGAGATGCGACGGGAACGCCGGGAATTCTTTCCCGTTGAAAGCAGGGAAAGGATCCCTCATCTCGAGCTACGAGGGGGAAACGGGGCTCCTCTGGATGTGGGCGGGACCATCGTGCTTCCTCTCGAGTGGAGACGGGTATGGCGGTGAACTTCTTGAGTTGCACCAAGGGTGTGAAAGACCCTTTCGAAGTTCCAGAGGTTAGGTGTCATTAGTCTCCAGAGGCCTCATCGGAAATAGGCCTCATCTCGCCTGGAAGGGAGAACTTCCTGGATTTTCTCGAGTTGCGGCAGGTGTTCTCGAGTTACGACGGGGACCTCAGGGACCCGCCTGGTGGCCTCAGGAGAGGCCAGTCCCTAGGCGAGTTGCTAGGGGGCCTCTCGGGATTCCTCTCCCGTTGATACCGGGGCCAAAAACCTTGTGTGGAGTCAGGGCCGGAACCGAGGATTCCTCTCAGGGGCTGACATGGATCTTTGGGTACTTCTGGAGTCTCCCCAGGGGAGTCAGGCCTCGTCTCGAGTGGGGGCATGCACGTGCGCTTTCCTTCCAGGCTGTAGCAGCATTGTCACGCTTCCCGTCGCGTGGATCAAAGGATCTGTGGTTTTCCCTCGAGGCTTTCCCTCGAGCCTTTCCCACAGGGCTGTCCCACGTGCCACCGTGGTGTGAGTCGATCCTCGGCGTGAAAGATGAGCCAGTGCAGGGCAAAGAGGTTCCTCTGGAATGGACTGAGACATCTGGGGGACTCTTGGAATGGTGGTACGACCATGGAGTTCCTCTCGCCTTTCCTGCTGAGAGTGCCTCCTCTTGAGATGCGACGGGAACGCCGGGAATTCTTTCCCGTTGAAAGCAGGGAAAGGATCCCTCATCTCGAGCTACGAGGGGGAAACGGGGCTCCTCTGGATGTGGGCGGGACCATCGTGCTTCCTCTCGAGTGGAGACGGGTATGGCGGTGAACTTCTTGAGTTGCAGCAAGGGTGTGAAAGACCCTTTCGAAGTTCCAGAGGTTTGGTGTCATTAGACTCCAGAGGCCTCATCGGAAATAGGCCTCATCTCGCCTGGAAGGGAGAACTTCCTGGATTTTCTCGAGTTGCGGCAGGTGTTCTCGAGTTACGACGGGGACCTCAGGGACCCGCCCTGGTGGCCTCAGGAGAGGCCAGTCCCCATGCGAGTTGCTAGGGGGTCTCTCGGGATTCCTATCCCGTCGATACCGGGGCCAAAAAGCTTGTGTGGAGTCAGGGCCGGAACCGAGGATTCTTCTCAGGGGCTGAAATGGATCTTTGGGTACTTCTGGAGTCTCCCCAGGGGAGTCAGGCCTCGTCTCGAGTGGGGGCATGCATGTGCGCTTTCCTTCCAGGCTGTTCCAGCAATGTCATGCTTCCCGTCGCGTGGATCAAAGGATCTGTGGTTTTCCCTCGAGGCTTTCCCTCGAGGCTTTCCCACAGGGCTGTCCCACGTGCCACCGTGTTGTGAGTCGATCCTCGGCGTGAAAGATGAGCCAGTGCAGGGCAAAGAGGTTCCTCTGGAATGGACTGAGACATCTGGGGGACTCTTGGAATGGTGGTACGACCATGGAGATCCTCTCGCCTTTCCTGTTGAGAGTGCCTCCTCTTGAGATGCGACGGGAACGCCGGGAATTCTTTCCCGTTGAAAGCAGGGAAAGGATCCCTCATCTCGAGCACCGAGGGGAAAACGGGGCTCCTCTGGATGTGGGCGGGACCATCGTGCTTCCTCTCGAGTGGAGACGGGTATGGCGGTGAACTTCTTGAGTTGCACCAAGGGTGTGAAAGACCCTTTCGAAGTTCAAGAGGTTTGGTGTCATTAGTCTCCAGAGGCCTGATCGGAAATAGGCCTCATCTCGCCTGGAAGGGAGAACTTCCTGGATTTTCTCGAGTTGCGGCAGGTGTTCTCGAGTTACGACGGGGACCTCAGGGACCCGCCCTGGTGGCCTCCGGAGAGGCCAGTCCCCATGCGAGTTGCTAGGGGGTCTCTCGGGATTCCTATCCCGTCGATACCGGGGCCAAAAAGCTTGTGTGGAGTCAGGGCCGGAACCGAGGATTCTTCTCAGGGGCTGACATGGATCTTTGGGTACTTCTGGAGTCTCCCCAGGGGAGTCAGGCCTCGTCTCGAGTGGGGGCATGCACGTGCGCTTTCCTTCCAGCCTGTAGCAGCAATGTCACGCTTCCCGTCGCGTGGATCAAAGGATCTGTGGTTTTCCCTCGAGGCTTTCCCTCGAGGCTTTCCCACAGGGCTGTCCCACGTGCCACCGTTTTGTGAGTCGATCCTCGGCGTGAAAGATGAGCCAGTGCAGGGCAAAGAGGTTCCTCTGGAATGGACTGAGACATCTGGGGGACTCTTGGAATGGTGGTACGACCATGGAGTTCCTCTCGCCTTTCCTGTTGAGAGTGCCTCCTCTTGAGATGCGACGGGAACGCCGGGAATTCTTTCCCGTTGAAAGCAGGGAAAGGATCCCTCATCTCGAGCACCGAGGGGAAAACGGGGCTCCTCTGGATGTGGGCGGGACCATCGTGCTTCCTCTCGAGTGGAGACGGGTATGGCGGTGAACTTCTTGAGTTGCAGCAAGGGTGTGAAAGACCCTTTCGAAGTTCCAGAGGTTTGGTGTCATTAGTCTCCAGAGGCCTCATCGGAAATAGGCCTCATCTCGCCTGGAAGGGAGAACTTCCTGGATTTTCTCGAGTTGCGGCAGGTGTTCTCGAGTTACGACGGGGACCTCAGGGACCCGCCCTGGTGGCCTCCGGAGAGGCCAGTCCCCATGCGAGTTGCTAGGGGGCCTCTCGGGATTCCTCTCCCGTCGATACCGGGGCCAAAAACCTTGTGTGGAGTCAGGGCCGGAACCGAGGATTCCTCTCAGGGGCTGACATGGATCTTTGGGTACTTCTGGAGTCTCCCCAGTGGAGTCAGGCCTCGTCTCGAGTGGGGGCAAGCACGTGCGCTTTCCTTCCAGGCTGTAGCAGCAATGTCACGCTTCTCGTCGCGTGGATCAAAGGATCTGTGGTTTTCCTCGAGGCTTTCCCTCGAGGCTTTCCCACAGGGCTGTCCCACGTGCCACCGTGGTGTGAGTCGATCCTCGGCGTGAAAGATGAGCCAGTGCAGGGCAAAGAGGTTCCTCTGGAATGGACTGAGACATCTGGGGGACTCTTGGAATGGTGGTACGACCATGGAGTTCCTCTCGCCTTTCCTGTTGAGAGTGCCTCCTCTTGAGATGCGACGGGAACGCCGGGAATGCTTTCCCGTTGAAAGCAGGAAAAGGATCCCTCATCTCGAGCTACGAGGGGGAAACGGGGCTCCTCTGGATGTGGGCGGGACCATCGTGCTTCCTCTCGAGTGGAGTCGGGTATGGCGGTGAACTTCTTGAGTTGCAGCAAGGGTGTGAAAGACCCTTTCGAAGTTCCAGAGGTTAGGTGTCATTAGTCTCCAGACGCCTCATCGGAAATAGGCCTCATCTCGCCTGGAAGGGAGAACTTCCTGGATTTTCTCGAGTTGCGGCAGGTGTTCTCGAGTTACGACGGGGACCTCAGGGACCCGCCCTGGTGGCCTCAGGAGAGGCCAGTCCCCATGCGAGTTGCTAGGGGGCCTCTCGGGATTCCTCTCCCGTCGATACCGGGGCCAAAAACCTTGTGTGGAGTCAGGGCCGGAACCGAGGATTCCTCTCAGGGGCTGACATGGATCTTTGGGTACTTCTGGAGTCTCCCCAGGGGAGTCAGGCCTCGTCTCGAGTGGGGGCATGCACGTGCACTTTCCTTCCAGGCTGTAGCAGCAATGTCACGCTTCCCGTCGCGTGGATCAAAGGATCTGTGGTTTTCCCTCGAGGCTTTCCCACAGGGCTGTCCCACGTGCCACCGTGTTGTGAGTCGATCCTCGGCGTGAAAGATGAGCCAGTGCAGGGCAAAGAGGTTCCTCTGGAATGGACTGAGACATCTGGGGGACTCTTGGAATGGTGGTACGACCATGGAGATCCTCTCGCCTTTCCTGTTGAGAGTGCCTCCTCTTGAGATGCGACGGGAACGCCGGGAATTCTTTCCCGTTGAAAGCAGGGAAAGGATCCCTCATCTCGAGCACCGAGGGGAAAACGGGGCTCCTCTGGATGTGGGCGGGACCATCGTGCTTCCTCTCGAGTGGAGACGGGTATGGCGGTGAACTTCTTGAGTTGCACCAAGGGTGTGAAAGACCCTTTCGAAGTTCAAGAGGTTTGGTGTCATTAGTCTCCAGAGGCCTCATCGGAAATAGGCCTCATCTCGCCTGGAAGGGAGAACTTCCTGGATTTTCTCGAGTTGCGGCAGGTGTTCTCGAGTTACGACGGGGACCTCAGGGACCCGCCCTGGTGGCCTCCGGAGAGGCCAGTCCCCATGCGAGTTGCTAGGGGGTCTCTCGGGATTCCTATCCCGTCGATACCGGGGCCAAAAAGCTTGTGTGGAGTCAGGGCCGGAACCGAGGATTCTTCTCAGGGGCTGACATGGATCTTTGGGTACTTCTGGAGTCTCCCCAGGGGAGTCAGGCCTCCTCTCGAGTGGGGGCATGCACGTGCGCTTTCCTTCCAGCCTGTAGCAGCAATGTCACGCTTCCCGTCGCGTGGATCAAAGGATCTGTGGTTTTCCCTCGAGGCTTTCCCTCGAGGCTTTCCCACAGGGCTGTCCCACGTGCCACCGTTTTGTGAGTCGATCCTCGGCGTGAAAGATGAGCCAGTGCAGGGCAAAGAGGTTCCTCTGGAATGGACTGAGACATCTGGGGGACTCTTGGAATGGTGGTACGACCATGGAGTTCCTCTCGCCTTTCCTGTTGAGAGTGCCTCCTCTTGAGATGCGACGGGAACGCCGGGAATTCTTTCCCGTTGAAAGCAGGGAAAGGATCCCTCATCTCGAGCACCGAGGGGAAAACGGGGCTCCTCTGGATGTGGGCGGGACCATCGTGCTTCCTCTCGAGTGGAGACGGGTATGGCGGTGAACTTCTTGAGTTGCAGCAAGGGTGTGAAAGACCCTTTCGAAGTTCCAGAGGTTTGGTGTCATTAGTCTCCAGAGGCCTCATCGGAAATAGGCCTCATCTCGCCTGGAAGGGAGAACTTCCTGGATTTTCTCGAGTTGCGGCAGGTGTTCTCGAGTTACGACGGGGACCTCAGGGACCCGCCCTGGTGGCCTCCGGAGAGGCCAGTCCCCATGCGAGTTGCTAGGGGGCCTCTCGGGATTCCTCTCCCGTCGATACCGGGGCCAAAAACCTTGTGTGGAGTCAGGGCCGGAACCGAGGATTCCTCTCAGGGGCTGACATGGATCTTTGGGTACTTCTGGAGTCTCCCCAGTGGAGTCAGGCCTCGTCTCGAGTGGGGGCAAGCACGTGCGCTTTCCTTCCAGGCTGTAGCAGCAATGTCACGCTTCCCGTCGCGTGGATCAAAGGATCTGTGGTTTTCCTCGAGGCTTTCCCTCGAGGCTTTCCCACAGGGCTGTCCCACGTGCCACCGTGGTGTGAGTCGATCCTCGGCGTGAAAGATGAGCCAGTGCAGGGCAAAGAGGTTCCTCTGGAATGGACTGAGACATCTGGGGGACTCTTGGAATGGTGGTACGACCATGGAGTTCCTCTCGCCTTTCCTGTTGAGAGTGCCTCCTCTTGAGATGCGACGGGAACGCCGGGAATGCTTTCCCGTTGAAAGCAGGAAAAGGATCCCTCATCTCGAGCTACGAGGGGGAAACGGGGCTCCTCTGGATGTGGGCGGGACCATCGTGCTTCCTCTCGAGTGGAGTCGGGTATGGCGGTGAACTTCTTGAGTTGCAGCAAGGGTGTGAAAGACCCTTTCGAAGTTCCAGAGGTTAGGTGTCATTAGTCTCCAGACGCCTCATCGGAAATAGGCCTCATCTCGCCTGGAAGGGAGAACTTCCTGGATTTTCTCGAGTTGCGGCAGGTGTTCTCGAGTTACGACGGGGACCTCCGGGACCCGCCCTGGTGGCCTCAGGAGAGGCCAGTCCCCATGCGAGTTGCTAGGGGGCCTCTCGGGATTCCTCTCCCGTCGATACCGGGGCCAAAAACCTTGTGTGGAGTCAGGGCCGGAACCGAGGATTCCTCTCAGGGGCTGACATGGATCTTTGGGTACTTCTGGAGTCTCCCCAGGGGAGTCAGGCCTCGTCTTGAGTGGGGGCATGCACGTGCACTTTCCTTCCAGGCTGTAGCAGCAATGTCACGCTTCCCGTCGCGTGGATCAAAGGATCTGTGGTTTTCCCTCGAGGCTTTCCCACAGGGCTGTCCCACGTGCCACCGTGGTGTGAGTCGATCCTCGGCGTGAAAGATGAGCCAGTGCAGGGCAAAGAGGTTCCTCTGGAATGGACTGAGACATCTGGGGGACTCTTGGAATGGTGATACGACCATGGAGTTCCTCTCGCCTTTCCTGTTGAGAGTGCCTCCTCTTGAGATGCGACGGGAACGCCGGGAATTCTTTCCCGTTGAAAGCAGGGAAAGGATCCTTCATCTCGGGCTACGAGGGGGAAACGGGGCTCCTCTGGATGTGGGCGGGACCATCGTGCTTCCTCTCGAGTGGAGACGGGTATGGCGGTGAACTTCTTGAGTTGCAGCAAGGGTGTGAAAGACCCTTTCGAAGTTCCAGAGGTTAGGTGTCATTAGTCTCCAGACGCCTCATCGGAAATAGGCCTCATCTCGCCTGGAAGGGAGAACTTCCTGGATTTTCTCGAGTTGCGGCAGGTGTTCTCGAGTTACGACGGGGACCTCAGGGACCCGCCCTGGTGGCCTCAGGAGAGGTCAGTCCCCATGCGAGTTGCTAGGGGGCCTCTCGGGATTCCTCTCCCGTCGATACCGGGGCCAAAAAGCTTGTGTGGAGTCAGGGCCGGAACCGAGGATTCCTCTCAGGGGCTGACATGGATCTTTGGGTACTTCTGGAGTCTCCCCAGGGGAGTCAGGCCTCGTCTCAAGTGGGGGCATGCACGTGCGCTTTCCTTCCAGGCTGTAGCAGCAATGTCACGCTTCCCGTCGCGTGGATCAAAGGATCTGTGGTTTTCCCTCGAGGCTTTCCCTCGAGGCTTTCCCACAGGGCTGTCCCACGTGCCACCGTGTTGTGAGTCGATCCTCGGCGTGAAAGATGAGCCAGTGCAGGGCAAAGAGGTTCCTCTGGAATGGACTGAGACATCTGGGGGACTCTTGGAATGGTGGCACGACCATGGAGTTCCTCTCGCCTTTCCTGTTGAGAGTGCCTCCTCTTGAGATGCGACGGGAACGCCGGGAATTCTTTCCCGTTGAAAGCAGGGAAAGGATCCCTCATCTCGAGCTACGAGGGGGAAACGGGGCTCCTCTGGATGTGGGCGGGACCATCGTGCTTCCTCTCGAGTGGAGACGGGTATGGCGGTGAACTTCTTGAGTTGCAGCAAGGGTGTGAAAGACCCTTTCGAAGTTCCAGAGGTTAGGTGTCATTAGTCTCCAGACGCCTCATCGGAAATAGGCCTCATCTCGCCTGGAAGGGAGAACTTCCTGGATTTTCTCGAGTTGCGGCAGGTGTTCTCGAGTTACGACGGGGACCTCAGGGACCCGCCCTGGTGGCCTCCGGAGAGGCCAGTCCCCATGCGAGTTGCTAGGGGGCCTCTCGGGATTCCTCTCCCGTCGATACCGGGGCCAAAAACCTTGTGTGGAGTCAGGGCCGGAACCGAGGATTCCTCTCAGGGGCTGACATGGATCTTTGGGTACTTCTGGAGTCTCCCCAGGGGAGTCAGGCCTCGTCTCGAGTGGGGGCATGCACGTGCACTTTCCTTCCAGGCTGTAGCAGCAATGTCACGCTTCCCGTCGCGTGGATCAAAGGATCTGTGGTTTTCCCTCGAGGCTTTCCCACAGGGCTGTCCCACGTGCCACCGTGGTGTGAGTCGATCCTCGGCGTGAAAGATGAGCCAGTGCAGGGCAAAGAGGTTCCTCTGGAATGGACTGAGACATCTGGGGGACTCTTGGAATGGTGGTACGACCATGGAGTTCCTCTCGCCTTTCCTGTTGAGAGTGCCTCCTCTTGAGTTGCGACGGGAACGCCGGGAATTCTTTCCCGTTGAAAGCAGGGAAAGGATCCCTCATCTCGAGCTACGAGGGGGAAACGGGGCTCCTCTGGATGTGGGCGGGACCATCGTGCTTCCTCTCGAGTGGAGACGGGTATGGCGGTGAACTTCTTGAGTTGCAGCAAGGGTGTGAAAGACACTTTCGAAGTTCCAGAGGTTAGGTGTCATTAGTCTCCAGACGCCTCATCGGAAATAGGCCTCATCTCGCCTGGAAGGGAGAACTTCCTGGATTTTCTCGAGTTGCGGCAGGTGTTCTCGAGTTACGACGGGGATCTCAGGGACCCGCCCTGGTGGCCTCAGGAGAGGCCAGTCCCCATGCGAGTTGTTCGGGGGCCTCTCGGGATTCCTCTCCCGTCGATACCGGGGCCAAAAAGCTTGTATGGAGTCAGGGCCGGAACCGAGGATTCCTCTCAGGGGCTGACATGGATCTTTGGGTACTTCTGGAGTCTCCCCAGGGGAGTCAGGCCTCGTCTCGAGTGGGGGCATGCACGTGCGCTTTCCTTCCAGGCTGTAGCAGCAATGTCACGCTTCCTGTCGCGTGGATCAAAGGATCTGTGGTTTTCCCTCGAGGCTTTCCCTCGAGGCTTTCCCACAGGGCTGTCCCACGTGCCACCGTGTTGTGAGTCGTTCCTCGGCGTGAAAGATGAGCCAGTGCAGGGCAAAGAGGTTCCTCTGGAATGGACTGAGACATCTGGGGGACTCTTGGAATGGTGGTACGACCATGGAGTTCCTCTCGCCTTTCCTGTTGAGAGTGCCTCCTCTTAAGATGCGACGGGAATGCCGGGAATTCTTTCCCGTTGAAACCAGGGAAAGGATCCCTCATCTCGAGCTACGAGGGGGAAACGGGGCTCCTCTGGATGTGGGCGGGACCATCGTGCTTCCTCTCGAGTGGAGACGGGTATGGCGGTGAACTTCTTGAGTTGCAGCAAGGGTGTGAAAGACCCTTTCGAAGTTCCAGAGGTTTGGTGTCATTAGTCTCCAGAGGCCTCATCGGAAATAGGCCTCATCTCGCCTGGAAGGGAGAACTTCCTGGATTTTCTCGAGTTGCGGCAGGTGTTCTCGAATTACGACGGGGACCTCAGGGACCCGCCCTGGTGGCCTCCGGAGAGGCCAGTCCCCATGCGAGTTACTAGGGGGCCTCTCGGGATTCCTCTCCCGTCGATACCGGGGCCAAAAACCTTGTGTGGAGTCAGGGCCGGAACCGAGGATTCCTCTCAGGGGCTGACATGGATCTTTGGGTACTTCTGGAGTCACCCCAGTGGAGTCAGGCCTCGTCTCGAGTAGGGACATGCACGTGCGCTTTCCTTCCAGGCTGTAGCAGCAATGTCACGCTTCCCGTCACGTGGATCAAAGGATCTGTGGTTTTCCCTCGAGGCTTTCCCTCGAGGCTTTCCCACAGGGCTGTCCCACGTGCCTCCGTGGTGTGAGTCGATCCTCGGCGTGAAAGATGAGCCAGTGCAGGGCAAAGAGTTTCCTCTGGAATGGACTGAGACATCTGGGGGACTCTTGGAATGGTGGTACGACCATGGAGTTCCTCTCGCCTTTCCTGTTGAGAGTGCCTCCTCTTGAGATGCGACGGGAACGCCGGGAATTCTTTCCCGTTGAAAGCAGGGAAAGGATCCCTCATCTCGAGCTACGAGGGGGAAACGGGGCTCCTCTGGATGTGGGCGGGACCATCGTGCTTCCACTCGAGTGGAGACGGGTATGGCGGTGAACTTCTTGAGTTGCACCAAGGGTGTGAAAGACCCATTCGAAGTTCCAGAGGTTAGGTGTCATTAGTCTCCAGAGGCCTCATCGGAAATAGGCCTCATCTCGCCTGGAAGGGAGAACTTCCTGGATTTTCTCGAGTTGCGGCAGGTGTTCTCGAGTTACGACGGGGACCTCAGGGACCCGCCTGGTGGCCTCAGGAGAGGCCAGTCCCTAGGCGAGTTGCTAGGGGGCCTCTCGGGATTCCTCTCCCGTTGATACCGGGGCCAAAAACCTTGTGTGGAGTCAGGGCCGGAACCGAGGATTCCTCTCAGGGGCTGACATGGATCTTTGGGTACTTGTGGAGTCTCCCCAGGGGAGTCAGGCCTGGTCTCGAGTGGGGGCATGCACGTGCGCTTTCCTTCCAGGCTGTAGCAGCATTGTCACGCTTCCCGTCGCGTGGATCAAAGGATCTGTGGTTTTCCCTCGAGGCTTTCCCTCGAGCCTTTCCCACAGGGCTGTCCCACGTGCCACCGTGGTGTGAGTCGATCCTCGGCGTGAAAGATGAGCCAGTGCAGGGCAAAGAGGTTCCTCTGGAATGGACTGAGACATCTGGGGGACTCTTGGAATGGTGGTACGACCATGGAGTTCCTCTCGCCTTTCCTGCTGAGAGTGCCTCCTCTTGAGATGCGACGGGAACGCCGGGAATTCTTTCCCGTTGAAACCAGGGAAAGGATCCCTCATCTCGAGCTACGAGGGGGAAACGGGGCTCCTCTGGATGTGGGCGGGACCATCGTGCTTCCTCTCGAGTGGAGACGGGTATGGCGGTGAACTTCTTGAGTTGCAGCAAGGGTGTGAAAGACCCTTTCGAAGTTCCAGAGGTTTGGTGTCATTAGTCTCCAGAGGCCTCATCGGAAATAGGCCTCATCTCGCCTGGAAGGGAGAACTTCCTGGATTTTCTCGAGTTGCGGCAGGTGTTCTCGAGTTACGACGGGGACCTCAGGGACCCGCCCTGGTGGCCTCAGGAGAGGCCAGTCCCCATGCGAGTTGCTAGGGGGTCTCTCGGGATTCCTATCCCGTCGATACCGGGGCCAAAAAGCTTGTGTGGAGTCAGGGCCGGAACCGAGGATTCTTCTCAGGGGCTGAAATGGATCTTTGGGTACTTCTGGAGTCTCCCCAGGGGAGTCAGGCCTCGTCTCGAGTGGGGGCATGCATGTGCGCTTTCCTTCCAGGCTGTTCCAGCAATGTCATGCTTCCCGTCGCGTGGATCAAAGGATCTGTGGTTTTCCCTCGAGGCTTTCCCTCGAGGCTTTCCCACAGGCCTGTCCCACGTGCCACCGTGTTGTGAGTCGATCCTCGGCGTGAAAGATGAACCAGTGCAGGGCAAAGAGGTTCCTCTGGAATGGACTGAGACATCTGGGGGACTCTTGGAATGGTGGTACGACCATGGAGATCCTCTCGCCTTTCCTGTTGAGAGTGCCTCCTCTTGAGATGCGACGGGAACGCCGGGAATTCTTTCCCGTTGAAAGCAGGGAAAGGATCCCTCATCTCGAGCACCGAGGGGAAAACGGGGCTCCTCTGGATGTGGGCGGGACCATCGTGCTTCCTCTCGAGTGGAGACGGGTATGGCGGTGAACTTCCTGAGTTGCACCAAGGGTGTGAAAGACCCTTTCGAAGTTCAAGAGGTTTGGTGTCATTAGTCTCCAGAGGCCTCATCGGAAATAGGCCTCATCTCGCCTGGAAGGGAGAACTTCCTGGATTTTCTCGAGTTGCGGCAGGTGTTCTCGAGTTACGACGGGGACCTCAGGGACCCGCCCTGGTGGCCTCCGGAGAGGCCAGTCCCCATGCGAGTTGCTAGGGGGTCTCTCGGGATTCCTGTCCCGTCGATACCGGGGCCAAAAAGCTTGTGTGGAGTCAGGGCCGGAACCGAGGATTCTTCTCAGGGGCTGAAATGGATCTTTGGGTACTTCTGGAGTCTCCCCAGGGGAGTCAGGCCTCGTCTCGAGTGGGGGCATGCATGTGCGCTTTCCTTCCTGGCTGTTCCAGCAATGTCATGCTTCCCGTCGCGTGGATCAAAGGATCTGTGGTTTTCCCTCGAGGCTTTCCCTCGAGGCTTTCCCACAGGGCTGTCCCACGTGCCACCGTGTTGTGAGTCGATCCTCGGCGTGAAAGATGAGCCAGTGCAGGGCAAAGAGGTTCCTCTGGAATGGACTGAGACATCTGGGGGACTCTTGGAATGGTGGTACGACCATGGAGATCCTCTCGCCTTTCCTGTTGAGAGTGCCTCCTCTTGAGATGCGACGGGAACGCCGGGAATTCTTTCCCGTTGAAAGCAGGGAAAGGATCCCTCATCTCGAGCTACGAGGGGGAAACGGGGCTCCTCTGGATGTGGGCGGGACCATCGTGCTTCCTCTCGAGTGGAGACGGGTATGGCGGTGAACTTCTTGAGTTGCAGCAAGGGTGTGAAAGACCCTTTCGAAGTTCCAGAGGTTAGGTGTCATTAGTCTCCAGACGCCTCATCGGAAATAGGCCTCATCTCGCCTGGAAGGGAGAACTTCCTGGATTTTCTCGAGTTGCGGCAGGTGTTCTCGAGTTACGACGGGGACCTCAGGGACCCGCCCTGGTGGCCTCCGGAGAGGCCAGTCCCCATGCGAGTTGCTAGGGGGCCTCTCGGGATTCCTCTCCCGTCGATACCGGGGCCAAAAACCTTGTGTGGAGTCAGGGCCGGAACCGAGGATTCCTCTCAGGGGCTGACATGGATCTTTGGGTACTTCTGGAGTCTCCCCAGGGGAGTCAGGCCTCGTCTCGAGTGGGGGCATGCACGTGCACTTTCCTTCCAGGCTGTAGCAGCAATGTCACGCTTCCCGTCGCGTGGATCAAAGGATCTGTGGTTTTCCCTCGAGGCTTTCCCACAGGGCTGTCCCACGTGCCACCGTGGTGTGAGTCGATCCTCGGCGTGAAAGATGAGCCAGTGCAGGGCAAAGAGGTTCCTCTGGAATGGACTGAGACATCTGGGGGACTCTTGGAATGGTGGTACGACCATGGAGTTCCTCTCGCCTTTCCTGTTGAGAGTGCCTCCTCTTGAGTTGCGACGGGAACGCCGGGAATTCTTTCCCGTTGAAAGCAGGGAAAGGATCCCTCATCTCGAGCTACGAGGGGGAAACGGGGCTCCTCTGGATGTGGGCGGGACCATCGTGCTTCCTCTCGAGTGGAGACGGGTATGGCGGTGAACTTCTTGAGTTGCAGCAAGGGTGTGAAAGACACTTTCGAAGTTCCAGAGGTTAGGTGTCATTAGTCTCCAGACGCCTCATCGGAAATAGGCCTCATCTCGCCTGGAAGGGAGAACTTCCTGGATTTTCTCGAGTTGCGGCAGGTGTTCTCGAGTTACGACGGGGATCTCAGGGACCCGCCCTGGTGGCCTCAGGAGAGGCCAGTCCCCATGCGAGTTGTTCGGGGGCCTCTCGGGATTCCTCTCCCGTCGATACCGGGGCCAAAAAGCTTGTATGGAGTCAGGGCCGGAACCGAGGATTCCTCTCAGGGGCTGACATGGATCTTTGGGTACTTCTGGAGTCTCCCCAGGGGAGTCAGGCCTCGTCTCGAGTGGGGGCATGCACGTGCGCTTTCCTTCCAGGCTGTAGCAGCAATGTCACGCTTCCTGTCGCGTGGATCAAAGGATCTGTGGTTTTCCCTCGAGGCTTTCCCTCGAGGCTTTCCCACAGGGCTGTCCCACGTGCCACCGTGTTGTGAGTCGTTCCTCGGCGTGAAAGATGAGCCAGTGCAGGGCAAAGAGGTTCCTCTGGAATGGACTGAGACATCTGGGGGACTCTTGGAATGGTGGTACGACCATGGAGTTCCTCTCGCCTTTCCTGTTGAGAGTGCCTCCTCTTAAGATGCGACGGGAATGCCGGGAATTCTTTCCCGTTGAAACCAGGGAAAGGATCCCTCATCTCGAGCTACGAGGGGGAAACGGGGCTCCTCTGGATGTGGGCGGGACCATCGTGCTTCCTCTCGAGTGGAGACGGGTATGGCGGTGAACTTCTTGAGTTGCAGCAAGGGTGTGAAAGACCCTTTCGAAGTTCCAGAGGTTTGGTGTCATTAGTCTCCAGAGGCCTCATCGGAAATAGGCCTCATCTCGCCTGGAAGGGAGAACTTCCTGGATTTTCTCGAGTTGCGGCAGGTGTTCTCGAATTACGACGGGGACCTCAGGGACCCGCCCTGGTGGCCTCCGGAGAGGCCAGTCCCCATGCGAGTTACTAGGGGGCCTCTCGGGATTCCTCTCCCGTCGATACCGGGGCCAAAAACCTTGTGTGGAGTCAGGGCCGGAACCGAGGATTCCTCTCAGGGGCTGACATGGATCTTTGGGTACTTCTGGAGTCACCCCAGTGGAGTCAGGCCTCGTCTCGAGTAGGGACATGCACGTGCGCTTTCCTTCCAGGCTGTAGCAGCAATGTCACGCTTCCCGTCACGTGGATCAAAGGATCTGTGGTTTTCCCTCGAGGCTTTCCCTCGAGGCTTTCCCACAGGGCTGTCCCACGTGCCTCCGTGGTGTGAGTCGATCCTCGGCGTGAAAGATGAGCCAGTGCAGGGCAAAGAGGTTCCTCGGGAATGGACTGAGACATCTGGGGGACTCTTGGAATGGTGGTACGACCATGGAGTTCCTCTCGCCTTTCCTGTTGAGAGTGCCTCCTCTTGAGATGCGACGGGAACGCCGGGAATTCTTTCCCGTTGAAAGCAGGGAAAGGATCCCTCATCTCGAGCTACGAGGGGGAAACGGGGCTCCTCTGGATGTGGGCGGGACCATCGTGCTTCCTCTCGAGTGGAGACGGGTATGGCGGTGAACTTCTTGAGTTGCACCAAGGGTGTGAAAGACCCTTTCGAAGTTCCAGAGGTTAGGTGTCATTAGTCTCCAGAGGCCTCATCGGAAATAGGCCTCATCTCGCCTGGAAGGGAGAACTTCCTGGATTTTCTCGAGTTGCGGCAGGTGTTCTCGAGTTACGACGGGGACCTCAGGGACCCGCCTGGTGGCCTCAGGAGAGGCCAGTCCCTAGGCGAGTTGCTAGGGGGCCTCTCGGGATTCCTCTCCCGTTGATACCGGGGCCAAAAACCTTGTGTGGAGTCAGGGCCGGAACCGAGGATTCCTCTCAGGGGCTGACATGGATCTTTGGGTACTTGTGGAGTCTCCCCAGGGGAGTCAGGCCTCGTCTCGAGTGGGGGAATGCACGTGCGCTTTCCTTCCAGGCTGTAGCAGCATTGTCACGCTTCCCGTCGCGTGGATCAAAGGATCTGTGGTTTTCCCTCGAGGCTTTCCCTCGAGCCTTTCCCACAGGGCTGTCCCACGTGCCACCGTGGTGTGAGTCGATCCTCGGCGTGAAAGATGAGCCAGTGCAGGGCAAAGAGGTTCCTCTGGAATGGACTGAGACATCTGGGGGACTCTTGGAATGGTGGTACGACCATGGAGTTCCTCTCGCCTTTCCTGCTGAGAGTGCCTCCTCTTGAGATGCGACGGGAACGCCGGGAATTCTTTCCCGTTGAAAGCAGGGAAAGGATCCCTCATCTCGAGCTACGAGGGGGAAACGGGGCTCCTCTGGATGTGGGCGGGACCATCGTGCTTCCTCTCGAGTGGAGACGGGTATGGCGGTGAACTTCTTGAGTTGCAGCAAGGGTGTGAAAGACCCTTTCGAAGTTCCAGAGGTTTGGTGTCATTAGTCTCCAGAGGCCTCATCGGAAATAGGCCTCATCTCGCCTGGAAGGGAGAACTTCCTGGATTTTCTCGAGTTGCGGCAGGTGTTCTCGAGTTACGACGGGGACCTCAGGGACCCGCCCTGGTGGCCTCAGGAGAGGCCAGTCCCCATGCGAGTTGCTAGGGGGTCTCTCGGGATTCCTATCCCGTCGATACCGGGGCCAAAAAGCTTGTGTGGAGTCAGGGCCGGAACCGAGGATTCTTCTCAGGGGCTGAAATGCATCTTTGGGTACTTCTGGAGTCTCCCCAGGGGAGTCAGGCCTCGTCTCGAGTGGGGGCATGCATGTGCGCTTTCCTTCCAGGCTATTCCAGCAATGTCATGCTTCCCGTCGCGTGGATCAAAGGATCTGTGGTTTTCCCTCGAGGCTTTCCCTCGAGGCTTTCCCACAGGGCTGTCCCACGTGCCACCGTGTTGTGAGTCGATCCTCGGCGTGAAAGATGAGCCAGTGCAGGGCAAAGAGGTTCCTCTGGAATGGACTGAGACATCTGGGGGACTCTTGGAATGGTGGTACGACCATGGAGATCCTCTCGCCTTTCCTGTTGAGAGTGCCTCCTCTTGAGATGCGACGGGAACGCCGGGAATTCTTTCCCGTTGAAAGCAGGGAAAGGATCCCTCATCTCGAGCACCGAGGGGAAAACGGGGCTCCTCTGGATGTGGGCGGGACCATCGTGCTTCCTCTCGAGTGGAGACGGGTATGGCGGTGAACTTCTTGAGTTGCACCAAGGGTGTGAAAGACCCTTTCGAAGTTCAAGAGGTTTGGTGTCATTAGTCTCCAGAGGCCTCATCGGAAATAGGCCTCATCTCGCCTGGAAGGGAGAACTTCCTGGATTTTCTCGAGTTGCGGCAGGTGTTCTCGAGTTACGACGGGGACCTCAGGGACCCGCCCTGGTGGCCTCCGGAGAGGCCAGTCCCCATGCGAGTTGCTAGGGGGTCTCTCGGGATTCCTGTCCCGTCGATACCGGGGCCAAAAAGCTTGTGTGGAGTCAGGGCCGGAACCGAGGATTCTTCTCAGGGGCTGAAATGGATCTTTGGGTACTTCTGGAGTCTCCCCAGGGGAGTCAGGCCTCGTCTCGAGTGGGGGCATGCATGTGCGCTTTCCTTCCAGGCTGTTCCAGCAATGTCATGCTTCCCGTCGCGTGGATCAAAGGATCTGTGGTTTTCCCTCGAGGCTTTCCCTCGAGGCTTTCCCACAGGGCTGTCCCACGTGCCACCGTGTTGTGAGTCGATCCTCGGCGTGAAAGATGAGCCAGTGCAGGGCAAAGAGGTTCCTCTGGAATGGACTGAGACATCTGGGGGACTCTTGGAATGGTGGTACGACCATGGAGATCCTCTCGCCTTTCCTGTTGAGAGTGCCTCCTCTTGAGATGCGACGGGAACGCCGGGAATTCTTTCCCGTTGAAAGCAGGGAAAGGATCCCTCATCTCGAGCACCGAGGGGAAAACGGGGCTCCTCTGGATGTGGGCGGGACCATCGTGCTTCCTCTCGAGTGGAGACGGGTATGGCGGTGAACTTCTTGAGTTGCACCAAGGGTGTGAAAGACCCTTTCGAAGTTCAAGAGGTTTGGTGTCATTAGTCTCCAGAGGCCTCATCGGAAATAGGCCTCATCTCGCCTGGAAGGGAGAACTTCCTGGATTTTCTCGAGTTGCGGCAGGTGTTCTCGAGTTACGACGGGGACCTCAGGGACCCGCCCTGGTGGCCTCCGGAGAGGCCAGTCCCCATGCGAGTTGCTAGGGGGCCTCTCGGGATTCCTCTCCCGTCGATACCGGGGCCAAAAACCTTGTGTGGAGTCAGAGCCGGAACCGAGGATTCATCTCAGGGGCTGACATGGATCTTTGGGTACTTCTGGAGTCTCCCCAGTGGAGTCAGACCTCGTCTCGAGTGGGGGCATGCACGTGCGCTTTCCTTCCAGGCTGTAGCAGCAATGTCACGCTTCCCGTCGCGTGGATCAAAGGATCTGTGGTTTTCCCTCGAGGCTTTCCCTCGAGGCTTTCCCACAGGGCTGTCCCACGTGCCACCGTGGTGTGAGTCGATCCTCGGCGTGAAAGATGAGCCAGTGCAGGGCAAAGAGGTTCCTCTGGAATGGACTGAGACATCTGGGGGACTCTTGGAATGGTGGTACGACCATGGAGATCCTCTCGCCTTTCCTGTTGAGAGTGCCTCCTCTTGAGATGCGACGGGAACGCCGGGAATTCTTTCCCGTTGAAAGCAGGGAAAGGATCCCTCATCTCGAGCACCGAGGGGAAAACGGGGCTCCTCTGGATGTGGGCGGGACCATCGTGCTTCCTCTCGAGTGGAGACGGGTATGGCGGAGAACTTCTTGAGTTGCAGCAAGGGTGTGAAAGACCCTTTCAAAGTTCCAGAGGTTAGGTGTCATTAGTCTCCAGACGCCTCATCGGAAATAGGCCTCATCTCGCCTGGAAGGGAGAACTTCCTGGATTTTCTCGAGTTGCGGCAGGTGTTCTCGAGTTACGACGGGGACCTCAGGGACCCGCCCTGGTGGCCTCAGGAGAGGCCAGTCCCCATGCGAGTTGCTAGGGGGCCTCTCGGGATTCCTCTCCCGTCGATACCGGGGCCAAAAACCTTGAGTGGAGTCAGGGCCGGAACCGAGGATTCCTCTCAGGGGCTGACATGGATCTTTGGGTAATTCTGGAGTCTCCCCAGGGGAGTCAGGCCTCGTCTCGAGTGGGGGCATGCACGTGCGCTTTCCTTCCAGGCTGTAGCAGCAATGTCACGCTTCCCGTCACGTGGATCAAAGGATCTGTGGTTTTCCCTCGAGGCTTTCCCTCGAGGCTTTCCCACAGGGCTGTCCCACGTGCCACCGTGGTGTGAGTCGATCCTCGGCGTGAAAGATGAGCCAGTGCAGGGCAAAGAGGTTCCTCTGGAATGGACTGAGACATCTGGGGGACTCTTGGAATGGTGGTACGACCATGGAGTTCCTCTCGCCTTTCCTGTTGAGAGTGCCTCCTCTTGAGATGCGACGGGAACGCCGGGAATTCTTTCCCGTTGAAAGCAGGGAAAGGATCCCTCATCTCGAGCTACGAGGGGGAAACGGGGCTCCTCTGGATGTGGGCGGGACCATCGTGCTTCCTCTCTAGTGGAGACGGGTATGGCGGTGAACTTCTTGAGTTGCAGCAAGGGTGTGAAAGACCCTTTCGAAGTTCCAGAGGTTAGGTGTCATTAGTCTCCAGAGGCCTCATCGGAAATAGGCCTCATCTCGCCTGGAAGGGAGAACTTCCTGGATTTTCTCGAGTTGCGGCAGGTGTTCTCGAGTTACGACGGGGACCTCAGGGACCCGCCCTGGTGGCCTCAGGAGAGGCCAGTCCCTAGGCGAGTTGCTAGGGGGCCTCTCGGGATTCCTCTCCCGTTGATACCGGGGCCAAAAAGCTTGTGTGGAGTCAGGGCCGGAACCGAGGATTCCTCTCAGGGGCTGACATGGATCTTTGGGTACTTCTGGAGTCTCCCCAGGGGAGTCAGGCCTCGTCTCGAGTGGGGGCATGCACGTGCGCTTTCCTTCCATGGTGTAGCAGCAATGTCACGCTTCCCGTCGCGTGGATCAAAGGATCTGTGGTTTTCCCTCGAGGCTTTCCCTCGAGGCTTTCCCACAGGGCTGTCCCACGTGCCACCGTGGTGTGAGTCAATCCTGGGCGTGAAAGATGAGCCAGTGCAGCGCAAAGAGGTTCCTCTGGAATGGACTGAGACATCTGGGGGACTCTTGGAATGGTGGTACGACCATGGAGTTCCTCTCGCCTTTCCTGTTGAGAGTGCCTCCTCTTGAGATGCGACGGGAACGCCGGGAATTCTTTCCCGTTGAAAGCAGGGAAAGGATCCCTCATCTCGAGCTACGAGGGGGAAACGGGGCTCCTCTGGATGTGGGCGGGACCATCGTGCTTCCTCTCTAGTGGAGACGGGTATGGTGGTGAACTTCTTGAGTTGCAGCAAGGCTGTGAAAGACCCTTTCGAAGTTCCAGAGGTAAGGTGTCATTAGTCTCCAGACGCCTCATCGGAAATAGGCCTCATTTCGCCTGGAAGGGAGAACTTCCTGGATTTTCTCCAGTTGCGGCAGGTGTTCTCGAGTTACGACGGGGACCTCAGGGACCCGCCCTGGTGGCCTCAGGAGAGGCCAGTCCCTATGCGAGTTGCTAGGGGGCCTCTCGGGATTCCTCTCCCGTCGATACCGGGGCCAAAAACCTTGTGTGGAGTCAGGGCCGGAACCGAGGATTCCTCTCAGGGGCTGACATGGATCTTTGGGTACTTCTGGAGTCTCCCCAGGGGAGTCAGGCCTCGTGTCGAGTGGGGGCATGCACGTGCACTTTCCTTCCAGGCTGTAGCAGCAATGTCACGCTTCCCGTCGCGTGGATCAAAGGATCTGTGGTTTTCCCTAGAGGCTTTCCCACAGGGCTGTCCCACGTGCCACCGTGGTGTGAGTCGATCCTCGGCGTGAAAGATGAGCCAGTGCAGGGCAAAGAGGTTCCTCTGGAATGGACTGAGACATCTGGGGGACTCTTGGAATGGTGGTACGACCATGGAGTTCCTCTCGCCTTTCCTGTTGAGAGTGCCTCCTCTTGAGATGCGACGGGAACGCCGGGAATTCTTTCCCATTGAAAGCAGGGAAAGGATCCCTCATCTCGAGTTACGAGGGGGAAACGGGGCTCCTCTGGATGTGGGCGGGACCATCGTGCTTTCTCTCGAGTGGAGACGGGTATGGCGGTGATCTTCTTGAGTTGCAGCAAGGGTGTGAAAGACCCTTTCGAAGTTCCAGAGGTTAGGTGTCATTAGTCTCCAGACGCCTCATCGGAAATAGGCCTCATCTCGCCTGGAAGGGAGAACTTCCTTGATTTTCTCGAGTTGCGGCAGGTGTTCTCGAGTTACGACGGGGACCTCAGGGACCCGCCCTGTTGGCCTCAGGAGAAGCCAGTCCCTATGCGTGTTGCTAGGGGGCCCCTCGGGATTCCTCTCCCGTCGATACCGGGGCCAAAAACCTTGTGTGGAGTCAGGGCCGGAACCGAGGATTCCTCTCAGGGACTGATATGGATCTTTGGGTACTTCTGGAGTCTCGCCAGGGGAGACAGGCCTCGTCTCGTGTGGGGGCATGCACGTGCACTTTCCTTCCAGGCTGTAGCAGCAATGTCACGCTTCCCGTCGCGTGGATCAAAGGATCTGCGGTTTTCGCTCAAGGCTTTCCCTCGAGGCTTTCCCACAGGGCTGTCCCACGTGACACCGTGGTGTGAGTCGATTCTCGGCGTGAAAAATGAGCCAGTGAAGGGCAAAGAGATTCCTCTGGAATGGAATGAGACATCTGGGGGACTCTTGGAATGGTGGTACGACCATGGAGTTCCTCTCGCCTTTCCTGTTGAGAGTGCCTCCTCTTGAGATGCGACGGGAACGCCGGGAATTTTTTGCCGTTGAAAGCAGGGAAAGGATCCCTCATCTCGAGCTACGAGGGGGAAACGGGGCTCCTCTGGATGTGGGCGGGACCATCGTGCTTCCTCTCGAGTGGAGACGGGTATGGCGGTGAACTTCTTGAGTTGCAGCAAGGGTGTGAAAGACCCTTTCGAAGTTCCAGAGGTTAGGTGTCATTAGTCTCCAGACGCCTCATCGGAAATAGGCCTCATCTTGCCTGGAAGGGAGAACTTCCTGGATTTTCTCGAGTTGCGGCAGGTGTTCTCGAGTTACGACGGGGACCTCAGGGACCCGCCCTGGTGGCCTCAGGAGAGGCCAGTCCCCATGCGAGTTGCTAGGGGGCCTCTCGGGATACCTCTCCCGTCGATACCGGGGCCAAAAACCTTGTGTGGAGTCAGGGCCGGAACCGAGGATTCCTCTCAGGGGCTGACATGGATCTTTGGGTACTTCTGGAGTCTCCCCAGGGGAGTCAGGCCTCGTCTCGAGTGGGGGCATGCACGTGCACTTTCCTTCCAGGCTGTAGCAGCAATGTCACGCTTCCCGTCGCGTGGATCAAAGGATCTGTGGTTTTCCCTCGAGGCTTTCCCACAGGGCTGTCCCACGTGCCACCGTGGTGTGAGTCGATCCTCGGCGTGAAAGATGAGCCAGTGCAGGGCAAAGAGGTTCCTCTGGAATGGACTGAGACATCTGGGGGACTCTTGGAATGGTGGTACGACCATGGAGATCCTCTCGCCTTTCCTGTTGAGAGTGCCTCCTCTTGAGATGCGACGGGAACGCCGGGAATTCTTTCCCGTTGAAAGCAGGGAAAGGATCCCTCATCTCGAGCACCGAGGGGAAAACGGGGCTCCTCTGGATGTGGGCGGGACCATCGTGCTTCCTCTCGAGTGGAGACGGGTATGGCGGAGAACTGCTTGAGTTGCAGCAAGGGTGTGAAAGACCCTTTCAAAGTTCCAGAGGTTAGGTGTCATTAGTCTCCAGACGCCTCATCGGAAATAGGCCTCATCTCGCCTGGAAGGGAGAACTTCCTGGATTTTCTCGAGTTGCGGCAGGTGTTCTTAAGTTACGACGGGGAACTCAGGGACCCGCCCTGGTGGCCTCAGGAGAGGCCAGTCCCCATGCGAGTTGCTAGGGGGCCTCTCGGGATTCCTCTCCCGTCGATACCGGGGCCAAAAACCTTGAGTGGAATCAGGGCCGGAACCGAGGATTCCTCTCAGGGGCTGACATGGATCTTTGGGTACTTCTGGAGTCTCCCCAGGGGAGTCAGGCCTCGTCTCGAGTGGGTGCATGCACGTGCGCTTTCCTTCCAGGCTGTAGCAGCAATGTCACGCTTCCTGTCACGTGGATCAAAGGATCTGTGGTTTTCCCTCGAGGCTTTCCCTCGAGGCTTTCCCACAGGGCTGTCCCACGTGCCACCGTGGTGTGAGTCGATCCTCGGCGTGAACGATGAGCCAGTGCAGGGCAAAGAGTTTCCTCTGGAATGGACTGAGACATCTGGGGGACTCTTGGAATGGTGGTACGACCATGGAGTTCCTCTCGCCTTTCCTGTTGAGAGTGCCTCCTCTTGAGATGCGACGGGAACGCAGGGAATTCTTTCCCGTTGAAAGCAGGGGAAGGATCCCTCATCTCGAGCTACGAGGGGGAAACGGGGCTCCTTTGGATGTGGTCGGGACCATCGTGCTTCCTCTCGAGTGGAAACGGGTATGGTGGTGAACTTCTTGAGTTGCAGCAAGGGTGTGAAAGACCCTTTCGAAGTTCCAGAGGTTAGGTGTCATTAGTCTCCAGACGCCTCATCGGAAATAGGCCTCATCTCGCCTGGAAGGGAGAACTTCCTGGATTTCTCGAGTTGCGGCAGGTGTTCTCGAGTTACGACGGGGACCTCAGGGACCGGCCCTGGTGGCCTCAGGAGAGGCCAGTCCCCATGCGAGTTGCTAGGGGGCCTCTCGGGATTCCTCTCCCGTCGATACCGGGGCCAAAAAGCTTGTGTGGAGTCAGGGCCGGAACCGAGGATTCCTCTCAGGGGCTGACATGGATCTTTGGGTACTTCTGGAGTCTCCCCAGGGGAGTCAGGCCTCGTCTCGAGTGGGGGCATGCACGTGCGCTTTCCTTCCAGGCTGTAGCAGCAATGTCACGCTTCCCGTCGCGTGGATCAAAGGATCTGTGGTTTTCCCTCGAGGCTTTCCCTCGAGGCTTTCCCACAGGGCTGTCCCACGTGCCACCGTGGTGTGAGTCGATCCTCGGCGTGAAAGATGAGCCAGTGCAGGGCAAAGAGGTTCCTCTGGAATGGACTGAGACATCTGGGGGACTCTTGGAATGGTGGTACGACCATGGAGTTCCTCTCGCCTTTCCTGTTGAGAGTGCCTCGTCTTGAGATGCGACGGGAACGCCGGGAATTCTTTCCCGTTGAAAGCAGGGAAAGGATCCCTCATCTCGCGCTACGAGGGGGAAACGGGGCTCCTCTGGATGTGGGCGGGACCATCGTGCTTCCTCTCGAGTGGAGACGGGTATGGCGGTGAACTTCTTGAGTTGCAGCAAGGGTGTGAAAGACCCTTTCGAAGTTCCAGAGGTTTGGTGTCATTAGTCTCCAGAGGCCTCATCGGAAATAGGCCTCATCTCGCCTGGAAGGGAGAACTTCCTGGATTTTCTCGAGTTGCGGCAGGTGTTCTCGAGTTACGACGGGGACCTCAGGGACCCGCCCTGGTGGCCTCCGGAGAGGCCAGTCCCCATGCGAGTTGCTAGGGGGCCTCTCGGGATTCCTCTCCCGTCGATACCGGGGCCAAAAACCTTGTGTGGAGTCAGGGCCGGAACCGAGGATTCCTCTCAGGGGCTGACATGGATCTTTGGGTACTTCTGGAGTCTCCCCAGTGGAGTCAGGCCTCGTCTCGAGTGGGGGCATGCACGTGCGCTTTCCTTCCAGGCTGTAGCAGCAATGTCACGCTTCCCGTCGCTTGGATCAAAGGATCTGTGGTTTTCCCTCGAGGCTTTCCCTCGAGGCTTTCCCACAGGGCTGTCCCACGTGCCACCGTGGTGTGAGTCGATCCTCGGCGTGAAAGATGAGCCAGTGCAGGGCAAAGAGGTTCCTCTGGAATGGACTGAGACATCTGGGGGACTCTTGGAATGGTGGTACGACCATGCAGTTCCTCTCGCCTTTCCTGTTGAGAGTGCCTCCGCTTGATATGCGACGGGAACGCCGGGAATTCTTTCCCGTTGAAAGCAGGGAAAGGATCCCTCATCTCGAGCTACGAGGGGGAAACGGGGCTCCTCTGGATGTGGGCGGGACCATCGTGCTTCCTCTCGAGTGGAGACGGGTATGGCGGTGAACTTCTTGAGTTGCAGCAAGGGTGTGAAAGACCCTTTCGAAGTTCCAGAGGTTTGGTGTCATTAGTCTCCAGAGGCCTCATCGGAAATAGGCCTCATCTCGCCTGGAAGGGAGAACTTCCTGGATTTTCTCGAGTTGCGGCAGGTGTTCTCGAGTTACGACGGGGTCCTCAGGGACCCGCCCTGGTGGCCTCAGGAGAGGCCAGTCCCCATGCGAGTTGCTAGGGGGTCTCTCGGGATTCCTCTCCCGTCGATACCGGGGCCAAAAAGCTTGTGTGGAGTCAGGGCCGGAACCGAGGATTCTTCTCAGGGGCTGACATGGATCTTTGGGTACTTCTGGAGTCTCCCCAGGGGAGTCAGGCCTCGTCTCGAGTGGGGGCATGCATGTGCGCTTTCCTTCCAGGCTGTTGCAGCAATGTCATGCTTCCCGTCGCGTGGATCAAAGGATCTGTGGTTTTCCCTCGAGGCTTTCCCTCGAGGCTTTCCCACAGGGCTGTCCCACGTGCCACCGTGTTGTGAGTCGATCCTCGGCGTGAAAGATGAGCCAGTGCAGGGCAAAGAGGTTCCTCTGAAATGGACTGAGACATCTGGGGGACTCTTGGAATGGTGGTACGACCATGGAGTTCCTCTCGCCTTTCCTGTTGAGAGTGCCTCCTCTTGAGATGCGACGGGAACGCCGGGAATTCTTTCCCGTTGAAAGCAGGGAAAGGATCCCTCATCTCGAGCTACGAGGGGGAAACGGGGCTCCTCTGGATGTGGGCGGGACCATCGTGCTTCCTCTCGAGTGGATACGGGTATGGCGGTGAACTTCTTGAGTTGCAGCAAGGGTGTGAAAGACCATTTCGAAGTTCCAGAGGTTTGGTGTCATTAGTCTCCAGAGGCCTCATCGGAAATAGGCCTCATCTCGCCTGGAAGGGAGAACTTCCTGGATTTTCTCGAGTTGCGGCAGGTGTTCTCGAGTTACGACGGGGACCTCAGGGACCCGCCCTGGTGGCCTCAGGAGAGGCCAGTCCCCATGCGAGTTGCTAGGGGGCCTCTCGGGATTCCTCTCCCGTCGATACCGGGGCCAAAAACCTTGTGTGGAGTCAGGGCCGGAACCGAGGATTCCTCTCAGGGGCTGACATGGATCTTTGGGTACTTCTGGAGTCTCCCCAGTGGAGTCAGACCTCGTCTCGAGTGGGGGCATGCACGTGCGCTTTCCTTCCAGGCTGTAGCAGCAATGTCACGCTTCCCGTCGCGTGGATCAAAGGATCTGTGGTTTTCCCTCGAGGCTTTCCCTCGAGGCTTTCCCACAGGGCTGTCCCACGTGCCACCGTGGTGTGAGTCGATCCTCGGCGTGAAAGATGAGCCAGTGCAGGGCAAAGAGGTTCCTCAGGAATGGACTGAGACATCTGGGGGACTCTTGGAATGGTGGTACGACCATGGAGATCCTCTCGCCTTTCCTGTTGAGAGTGCCTCCTCTTGAGATGCGACGGGAACGCCGGGAATTCTTTCCCGTTGAAAGCAGGGAAAGGATCCCTCATCTCGAGCACCGAGGGGAAAACGGGGCTCCTCTGGATGTGGGCAGGACCATCGTGCTTCCTCTCGAGTGGAGACGGGTATGGCGGAGAACTTCTTGAGTTGCAGCAAGGGTGTGAAAGACCCTTTCAAAGTTCCAGAAGTTAGGTGTCATTAGTCTCCAGACGCCTCATCGGAAATAGGCCTCATCTCGCCTGGAAGGGAGAACTTCCTGGATTTTCTCGAGTTGCGGCAGGTGTTCTCGAGTTACGACGGGGACCTCAGGGACCGGCCCTGGTGGCCTCAGGAGAGGCCAGTCCCCATGCGAGTTGCTAGGGGGCCTCTCGGGATTCCTCTCCCGTCGATACCGGGGCCAAAAAGCTTCTGTGGAGTCAGGGCCGGAACCGAGGATTCCTCTCAGGGGCTGACATGTATCTTTGGGTACTTCTGGAGTCTCCCCAGGGGAGTCAGGCCTCGTCTCGAGTGGGGGCATGCACGTGCGCTTTCCTTCCAGGCTGTAGCAGCAATGTCACGCTTCCCGTCGCGTGGATCAAAGGATCTGTGGTTTTCCCTCGAGGCTTTCCCTCGAGGCTTTCCCAAAGGGCTGTCCCACGTGCCACCGTGTTGTGAGTCGATCCTCGGCGTGAAAGATGAGCCAGTGCAGGGCAAAGATGTTCCTCTGGAATAGACTGAGACATCTGGGGGACTCTTGGAATGGTGGTACGACCATGGAGTTCCTCTCGCCTTTCCTGTTGAGAGTGCCTCCTCTTGAGATGCGACGGGAACGCCGGGAATTCTTTCCCGTTGAAAGCAGGGAAAGGATCCCTCATCTCGAGCTACGAGGGGGAAACGGGGCTCCTCTGGATGTGGGCGGGACCATCGTGCTTCCTCTCGAGTGGAGACGGGTATGGCGGTGAACTTCTTGAGTTGCAGCAAGGGTGTGAAAGACCCTTTCGAAGTTCCAGAGGTTAGGTGTCATTAGTCTCCAGACGCCTCATCGGAAATAGGCCTCATCTCGCCTGGAAGGGAGAACTTCCTGGATTTTCTCGAGTTGCGGCAGGTGTTCTCGAGTTACGACGGGGACCTCAGGGACCCGCCCTGGTGGCCTCAGGAGAGGCCAGTCCCCATGCGAGTTGCTAGGGGGCCTCTCGGGATTCCTCTCCCGTCGATACCGGGGCCAAAAACCTTGTGTGGAGTCAGGGCCGGAACCGAGGATTCCTCTACGGGGCTGACATGGATCTTTGGGTACTTCTGGAGTCTCCCCAGGGGAGTCAGGCCTCGTCTCGAGTGGGGGCATGCACGTGCACTTTCCTTCCAGGCTGTAGCAGCAATGTCACGCTTCCCGTCGCGTGGATCAAAGGATCTGTGTTTTTCCCTCGAGGCTTTCCCACAGGGCTGTCCCACGTGCCACCGTGGTGTGAGTCGATCCTCGGCGTGAAAGATGAGCCAGTGCAGGGCAAAGAGGTTCCTCTGGAATGGACTGAGACATCTGGGGGACTCTTGGAATGGTGGTACGACCATGGAGTTCCTCTCGCCTTTCCTGTTGAGAGTGCCTCCTCTTGAGATGCGACGGGAACGCCGGGAATTCTTTCCCGTTGAAAGCAGGGAAAGGATCCCTCATCTCGAGCTACGAGGGGGAAACGGGGCTCCTCTGGATTTGGGCGGGACCATCGTGCTTCCTCTCTAGTGGAGACGGGTATGGCGGTGAACTTCTTGAGTTGCAGCAAGGGTGTGAAAGACCCTTTCGAAGTTCCAGAGGTTAGGTGTCATTAGTCTCCAGAGGCCTCATCGGAAATAGGCCTCATCTCGCCTGGAAGGGAGAACTTCCTGGATTTTCTCGAGTTGCGGCAGGTGTTCTCGAGTTACGACGGGGACCTCAGGGACCCGCCCTGGTGGCCTCAGGAGAGGCCAGTCCCTAGGCGAGTTGCTAGGGGGCCTCTCGGGATTCCTCTCCCGTTGATACCGGGGCCAAAAACCTTGTCTGGAGTCAGGGCCGGAACCGAGGATTCCTCTCAGGGGCTGACATGGATCTTTGGGTACTTCTGGAGTCTCCCCAGGGGAGTCAGGCCTCGTCTCGAGTGGGGGCATGCACGTGCGCTTTCCTTCCAGGCTGTAGCAGCAATGTCACGCTTCCCGTCGCGTGGATCAAAGGATCTGTGGTTTTCCCTCGAGGCTTTCCCTCGAGGCTTTCCCACAGGGCTGTCCCACGTGCCACCGTGGTGTGAGTCAATCCTGGGCGTGAAAGATGAGCCAGTGCAGGGCAAAGAGGTTCCTCTGGAATGGACTGAGACATCTGGGGGACTCTTGGAATGGTGGTACGACCATGGAGTTCCTCTCGCCTTTCCTGTTGAGACTGCCTCCTCTTGAGATGCGACGGGAACGCCGGGAATTCTTTCCCGTTGAAAGCAGGGAAAGGATCCCTCATCTCGAGCTACGAGGGGGAAACGGGGCTCCTCTGGATGTGGGCGGGACCATCGTGCTTCCTCTCTAGTGGAGACGGGTATGGTGGTGAACTTCTTCAGTTGCAGCAAGGCTGTGAAAGACCCTTTCGAAGTTCCAGAGGTAAGGTGTCATTAGTCTCCAGACGCCTCATCGGAAATAGGCCTCATTTCGCCTGGAAGGGAGAACTTCCTGGATTTTCTCGAGTTGCGGCAGGTGTTCTCGTGTTACGACGGGGACCTCAGGGACCCGCCCTGGTGGCCTCAGGAGAGGCCAGTCCCTATGCGAGTTGCTAGGGGGCCTCTCGGGATTCCTCTCCCGTCGATACCGGGGCCAAAAACATTGTGTGGAGTCAGGGCCGGAACCGAGGATTCCTCTCAGCGGCTGACATGGATCTTTGGGTACTTCTGGAGTCTCCCCAGGGGAGTCAGGCCTCGTCTCGAGTGGGGGCATGCACGTGCACTTTCCTTCCAGGCTGTAGCAGCAATGTCACGCTTCCCGTCGCGTGGATCAAATGATGTGTGGTTTTCCCTCGAGGCTTTCCCACAGGGCTGTCCCACGTGCCACCGTGGTGTGAGTCGATCCTCGGCGTGAAAGATGAGCCAGTGCAGGGCAAAGAGGTTCCTCTGGAATGGACTGAGACATCTGGGGGACTCTTGGAATGGTGGTACGACCATGGAGTTCCTCTCGCCTTTCCTGTTGAGAGTGCCTCCTCTTGAGATGCGACGGGAACGCCGGGAATTTTTTGCCGTTGAAAGCAGGGAAAGGATCCCTCATCTCGAGCTACGAGGGGGAAACGGGGCTCCTCTGGATGTGGGCGGGACCATCGTGCTTTCTCTCGAGTGGAGACGGGTATGGCGGTGAACTTCTTGAGTTGCAGCAAGGGTGTGAAAGACCCTTTCGAAGTTCCAGAGGTTAGGTGTCATTAGTCTCCAGACGCCTCATCGGAAATAGGCCTCATCTCGCCTGGAAGGGAGAACTTCCTTGATTTTCTCGAGTTGCGGCAGGTGTTCTCGAGTTACGACGGGGACCTCAGGGACCCGCCCTGTTGGCCTCAGGAGAGGCCAGTCCCTATGCGTGTTGCTAGGGGGCCCCTCGGGATTCCTCTCCCGTCGATACCGGGGCCAAAAACCTTGTGTGGAGTCAGGGCCGGAACCGAGGATTACTCTCAGGGACTGATATGGATCTTTGGGTACTTCTGGAGACTCGCCAGGGGAGACCGGCCTCGTCTCGTGTGGGGGCTTGCACGTGCACTTTCCTTCCAGGCTGTAGCAGCAATGTCACGCTTCCCGTCGCGTGGATCAAAGGATCTGCGGTTTTCGCTCGAGGCTTTCCCTCGAGGCTTTCCCACAGGGCTGTCCCACGTGACACCGTGGTGTGAGTCGATTCTCGGCGTGAAAAATGAGCCAGTGCAGGGCAAAGAGGTTCCTCTGGAATGGACTGAGACATCTGGGGGACTCTTGGAATGGTGGTACGACCATGGAGTTCCTCTCGCCTTTCCTGTTGAGAGTGCCTCCTCTTGAGATGCGACGGGAACGCCGGGAATTCTTTCCCGTTGAAAGCAGGGAAAGGATCCCTCATCTCGAGCTACGAGGGGGAAACGGGGCTCCTCTGGATGTGGACGGGACCATCGTGCTTCCTCTTGAGTGGACACGGGTATGGCGGTGAACTTCTTGAGTTGCAGCAAGGGTGTGAAAGACCCTTTCGAAGTTCCAGAGGTTAGGTGTCATTAGTCTCCAGACGCCTCATCGGAAATAGGCCTCATCTCGCCTGGAAGGGAGAACTTCCTGGATTTTCTCGATTTGCGGCAGGTGTTCTCGAGTTACGACGGGGACCTCAGGGACCCGCCCTGGTGGCCTCAGGAGAGGCCAGTCCCCATGCGAGTTGTTAGGGGGCCTCTCGGGATTCCTCTCCCGTCGATACCGGGGCCAAAAACCTTGTGTGGAGTCAGGGCCGGAACCGAGGATTCCTCTCAGGGGCTGACATGGATCTTTGGGTACTTCTGGAGTCTCCCCAGGGGAGTCAGGCCTCGTCTCGAGTGGGGGCATGCACGTGCACTTTCCTTCCAGGCTGTAGCAGCAATGTCACGCTTCCCGTCGCGTGGATCAAAGGATCTGTGGTTTTCCCTCGAGGCTTTCCCTCGAGGCTTTCCCACAGGGCTGTCCCACGTGCCACCGTGGTGTGAGTCGATCCTCGGCGTGAAAGATGAGCCAGTGCAGGGCAAAGAGGTTCCTCTGGAATGGACTGAGACATCTGGGGGACTCTTGGAATGGTGGTACGACCATGGAGTTCCTCTCGCCTTTCCTGTTGAATGTGCCTCCTCTTGAGATGCGACGGGAACGCCGGGAATTCTTTCCCGTTGAAACCAGGGAAAGGATCCCTCATCTCGAGCTACGAGGGGGAAACGGGGCTCCTCTGGATGTGGGCGGGACCATCGTGCTTCCTCTCTAGTGGAGACGGGTATGGTGGTGAACTTCTTGAGTTGCAGTAAGGCTGTGACAGACCCTTTCGAAGTTCCAGAGGTTAGGTGTCATTAGTCTCCAGACGCCTCATCGGAAATAGGCCTCATCTCGCCTGGAAGGGAGAACTTCCTGGATTTTCTCGAGTTGCGGCAGGTGTTCTCGAGTTACGACGGGGACCTCAGGGACCCGCCCTGGTGGCCTCAGGAGAAGACAGTCCCTATGCGAGTTGCTAGGGGGCCTCTCGGGATTCCTCTCCCGTCGATACCGGGGCCAAAAACCTTGTGTGGAGTCAGGGCCGGAACCGAGGATTCCTCTCAGGGGCTGCCATGGATCTTTGGGTACTTCTGGAGTCTCCCCAGGGGAGTCAGGCCTCGTCTCGAGTGGGGGCATGCACGTGCACTTTCCTTCCAGGCTGTAGCAGCAATGTCACGCTTCCCGTCGCGTGGATCAAATGATGTGTGGTTTTCCCTCGAGGCTTTCCCACAGGGCTGTCCCACGTGCCACCGTGGTGTGAGTCGATCCTCGGCGTGAAAGATGAGCCAGTGCAGGGCAAAGAGCTTCCTCTGGAATGGACTGAGACATCTGGGGGACTCTTGGAATGGTGGTACGACCATGGAGTTCCTCTCGCCTTTCCTGTTGAGAGTGCCTCCGCTTGATATGCGACGGGAATGCAGGGAATTCTTTCCCGTTGAAAGCAGGGAAAGGATCCCTCATCTCGAGCTACGAGGGGGAAACGGGGCTCCTTTGGATGTGGTCGGGACCATCGTGCTTCCTCTCGAGTGGAGACGGGTATGGTGGTGAACTTCTTGAGTTGCAGCAAGGGTGTGAAAGACCCTTTCGAAGTTCCAGAGGTTAGGTGTCATTAGTCTCCAGACGCCTCATCGGAAATAAGCCTCATCTCGCCTGGAAGGGAGAACTTCCTGGATTTTCTCGAGTTGTGACAGGTGTTCTCGAGTAACGACGGGGACCTCAGGGACCGGCCCTGGTGGCCTCAGGAGAGGCCAGTCCCCATGCGAGTTGCTAGGGGGCCTCTCGGGATTCCTCTCCCGTCGATACCGGAGCCAAAATGCTTGTGTGGAGTCAGGGCCGGAACCGAGGATTCCTCTCAGGGCCTGACACGGATTTTTGGGTACTTCTGGAGTCTCCCCAGGGGAGTCAGGCCTCGTCTCGAGTGGGGGCATGCACGTGCGCTTTCCTTCCAGGCTGTAGCAGCAATGTCACGCTTCCCGTCGCGTCGATCAAAGGATCTGTGGTTTTCCCTCGAGGCTTTCCCTCGAGGCTTTCCCACAGGGCTGTCCCACGTGCCACCGTGGTGTGAGTCGATCCTAGGCATGAAAGATGAGCCAGTGCAGGGCAAAGAGGTTCCTCTGGAATGGACTGAGACATCTGGGGGACTCTTGGAATGGTGGTACGACCATGGAGTTCCTCTCGCCTTTCCTGTTGAGAGTGCCTCCTCTTGAGATGCGACGGGAACGCCGGGAATTCTTTCCCGTTGAAAGCAGGGAAAGGATCCCTCATCTCGAGCTACGAGGGGGAAACGGGGCTCCTCTGGATGTGGGCGGGACCATCGTGCTTCCTCTCGAGTGGAGACGGGTATGGCGGTGAACTTCTTGAGTTGCAGCAAGGGTGTGAAAGACCCTTTCGAAGTTCCAGAGGTTTGGTGTCAATAGTCTCCAGAGGCCTCATCGGAAATAGGCCTCATCTCGCCTGGAAGGGAGAACTTCCTGGATTTTCTCGAGTTGCGGCAGGTGTTCTCGAGTTACGACGGGGACCTCAGGGACCCGCCCTGGTGGCCTCAGGAGAGGCCAGTCCCCATGCGAGTTGCTAGGGGGTCTCTCGGGATTCCTCTCCCGTCGATACCGGGGCCAAGAAGCTTGTGTGGAGTCAGGGCCGGAACCGAGGATTCTTCTCAGGGGCTGACATGGATCTTTGGGTACTTCTGGAGTCTCCCCAGGGGAGTCAGGCCTCGTCTCGAGTGGGGGCATGCATGTGCGCTTTCCTTCCAGGCTGTAGCAGCAATGTCACGCTTCCCGTCGCGTGGATCAAAGGATCTGTGGTTTTCCCTCGAGGCTTTCCCTCGAGGCTTTCCCACAGGGCTGTCCCACGTGCCACCGTGTTGTGAGTCGATCCTTGGCGTGAAAGATGAGCCAGTGCAGGGCAAAGAGTTTCCTCTGGAATGGACTGAGACATCTGGGGGACTTTTGGAATGGTGGTACGACCATGGAGTTCCTCTCGCCTTTCCTGTTGAGAGTGCCTCCTCTTGAGATGCGACGGGAACGCCGGGAATTCTTTCCCGTTGAAACCAGGGAAAGGATCCCTCATCTCGAGCTACGAGGGGGAAACGGGGCTCCTCTGGATGTGGGCGGGACCATCGTGCTTCCTCTCGAGTGGAGACGGGTATGGTGGTGAACTTCTTGAGTTGCAGCAAGGGTGTGAAAGACCCTTTCGAAGTTCCAGAGGTTAGGTGTCATTAGTCTCCAGACGCCTCATCGGAAATAGGCCTCATCTCGCCTGGAAGGGAGAACTTCCTGGATTTTCTCGAGTTGCGGCAGGTGTTCTCGAGTTACGACGGGGACCTCAGGGACCCGCCCTGGTGGCCTCAGGAGAAGCCAGTCCCTATGCGAGTTGCTAGGGGGCCTCTCGGGATTCCTCTCCCGTCGATACCGGGGCCAAAAACCTTGTGTGGAGTCAGGGCCGGAACCGAGGATTCCTCTCAGGGGCTGACATGGATCTTTGGGTACTTCTGGAGTCTCCCCAGGGGAGTCAGGCCTCGTCTCGAGTGGGGGCATGCACGTGCACTTTCCTTCCAGGCTGTAGCAGCAATGTCACGCTTCCCGTCGCGTGGATCAAATGATGTGTGGTTTTCCCTCGAGGCTTTCCCACAGGGCTGTCCCACGTGCCACCGTGGTGTGAGTCGATCCTCGGCGTGAAAGATGAGCCAGTGCAGGGCAAAGAGCTTCCTCTGGAATGGACTGAGACATCTGGGGGACTCTTGGAATGGTGGTACGACCATGGAGTTCCTCTCGCCTTTCCTGTTGAGAGTGCCTCCTCTTGAGATGCGACGGGAACGCAGGGAATTCTTTCCCGTTGAAAGCAGGGAAAGGATCCCTCATCTCGAGCTACGAGGGGGAAACGAGGCTCCTTTGGATGTGGTCGGGACCATCGTGCTTCCTCTCGAGTGGAGACGGGTATGGTGGTGAACTTCTTGAGTTGCAGCAAGGGTGTGAAAGACCCTTTCGAAGTTCCAGAGGTTAGGTGTCATTAGTCTCCAGACGCCTCATCGGAAATAAGCCTCATCTCGCCTGGAAGGGAGAACTTCCTGGATTTTCTCGAGTTGTGGCAGGTGTTCTCGAGTAACGACGGGGACCTCAGGGACCGGCCCTGGTGGCCTCAGGAGAGGCCAGTCCCCATGCGAGTTGCTAGGGGGCCTCTCGGGATTCCTCTCCCGTCGATACCGGGGCCAAAATGCTTGTGTGGAGTCAGGGCCGGAACCGAGGATTCCTCTCAGGGGCTGACATGGATCTTTGGGTACTTCTGGAGTCTCCCCAGGGGAGTCAGGCCTCGTCTCGAGTGGGGGCATGCACGTGCGCTTTCCTTCCAGGCTGTAGCAGCAATGTCACGCTTCCCGTCGCGTGGATCAAAGGATCTGTGGTTTTCCCTCGAGGCTTTCCCTCGAGGCTTTCCCACAGGGCTGTCCCACGTGCCACCGTGGTGTGAGCCGATCCTCGGCATGAAAGATGAGCCAGTGCAGGGCAAAGAGGTTCCTCTGGAATGGACTGAGACATCTGGGGGACTCTTGGAATGGTGGTACGACCATGGAGTTCCTCTCGCCTTTCCTGTTGAGAGTGCCTCCTCTTGAGATGCGACGGGAACGCCGGGAATTCTTTCCCGTTGAAAGCAGGGAAAGGATCCCTCATCTCGAGCTACGAGGGGGAAACGGGGCTCCTTGGGATGTGGGCGGGACCATCGTGCTTCCTCTCGAGTGGAGACGGGTATGGCGGTGAACTTCTTGAGTTGCAGCAAGGGTGTGAAAGACCCTTTCGAAGTTCCAGAGGTTTGGTGTCATTAGTCTCCAGAGGCCTCATCGGAAATAGGCCTCATCTCGCCTGGAAGGGAGAACTTCCTGGATTTTCTCGAGTTGCGGCAGGTGTTCTTAAGTTACGACGGGGAACTCAGGGACCCGCCCTGGTGGCCTCAGGAGAGGCCAGTCCCCATGCGAGTTGCTAGGGGGCCTCTCGGGATTCCTCTCCCGTCGATACCGGGGCCAAAAACCTTGAGTGGAGTCAGGGCCGGAACCGAGGATTCCTCTCAGGGGCTGACATGGATCTTTGGGTACTTCTGGAGTCTCCCCAGGGGAGTCAGGCCTCGTCTCGAGTGGGGGCATGCACGTGCGCTTTCCTTCCAGGCTGTAGCAGCAATGTCACGCTTCCCGTCACGTGGATCAAAGGATCTGTGGTTTTACCTCGAGGCTTTCCCTCGAGGCTTTCCCACAGGGATGTCCCACGTGCCACCGTGGCGTGAGTCGATCCTCAGCGTGAAAGATGAGCCAGTGCAGGGCAAAGAGTTTCCTCTGGAATGGACTGAGACATCTGGGGGACTCTTGGAATGGTGGTACGACCATGGAGTTCCTCTCGCCTTTCCTGTTGAGAGTGCCTCCTCTTGATATGCGACGGGAACGCCGGGAATTCTTTCCCGTTGAAAGCAGGGAAAGGATCCCTCATCTCGAGCTACGAGGGGGAAACGGGGCTCCTCTGGATGTGGGCGTGACCATCGTGCTTCCTTTCTAGTGGAGACGGGTATGGCGGTGAACTTCTTGAGTTGCAGCAAGGGTGTGAAAGACCCTTTCGAAGTTCCAGAGGTTAGGTGTCATTAGTCTCCAGAGGCCTCATCGGAAATAGGCCTCATCTCGCCTGGAAGGGAGAACTTCCTGGATTTTCTCGAGTTGCGGCAGGTGTTCTGGAGTTACGACGGGGACCTCAGGGACCCGCCCTGGTGGCCTCAGGAGAGGCCAGTCCCTAGGCGATTTGCTAGGGGGCCTCTCGGGATTCCTCTCCCGTTGATATCGGGGCCAAAAACCTTGTGTGGAGTCAGGGCCGGAACCGAGGATTCCTCTCAGGGGCTGACATGGATCTTTGGGTACTTCTGGAGTCTCCCCAGGGTAGTCAGGCCTCGTCTCGAGTGGGGGCATGCACGTGCGCTTTCCTTCCAGGCTGTAGCAGCAATGTCATGCTTCCCGTCGCGTGGATCAAAGGATCTGTGGTTTTCCCTCGAGGCTTTCCCTCGAGGCTTTCCCACAGGGCTGTCCCACTTGCCACCGTGGTGTGAGTCGATCCTCGGCGTGAAAGATGAGCCAGTGCAGGGCAAAGAGGTTCCTCTGGAATGGACTGAGACATCTGGGGGACTCTTGGAATGGTGGTACGACCATGGAGTTCCTCTCGCCTTTCCTGTTGAGAGTGCCTCCTCTTGAGATGCGACGGGAACGCCGGGAATTCTTTCCCGTTGAAAGCAGGGAAAGGATCCCTCATCTCGAACTACGAGGGGGAAACGGGGCTCCTCTGGATGTGGGCGGGACCATCGTGCTTCCTCTCTAGTGGAGACGGGTATGGTGGTGAACTTCTTGAGTTGCAGTAAGGGTGTGACAGACCCTTTCGAAGTTCCAGAGGTTAGGTGTCATTAGTCTCCAGACGCCTCATCGGAAATAGGCCTCATCTCGCCTGGAAGGGAGAACTTCCTGGATTTTCTCGAGTTGCGGCAGGTGTTCTCGAGTTACGACGGGGACCTCAGGGACCCGCCCTGGTGGCCTCAGGAGAAGACAGTCCCTATGCGAGTTGCTAGGGGGCCTCTCGGGATTCCTCTCCCGTCGATACCGGGGCCAAAAACCTTGTGTGGAGTCAGGGCCGGAACCGAGGATTCCTCTCAGGGGCTGCCATGGATCTTTGGGTACTTCTGGAGTCTCCCCAGGGGAGTCAGGCCTCGTCTCGAGTGGGGGCATGCACGTGCACTTTCCTTCCAGGCTGTAGCAGCAATGTCACGCTTCCCGTCGCGTGGATCAAATGATGTGTGGTTTTCCCTCGAGGCTTTCCCACAGGGCTGTCCCACGTGCCACCGTGGTGTGAGTCGATCCTCGGCGTGAAAGATGAGCCAGTGCAGGGCAAAGAGCTTCCTCTGGAATGGACTGAGACATCTGGGGGACTCTTGGAATGGTGGTACGACCATGGAGTTCCTCTCGCCTTTCCTGTTGAGAGTGCCTCCGCTTGATATGCGACGGGAATGCAGGGAATTCTTTCCCGTTGAAAGCAGGGAAAGGATCCCTCATCTCGAGCTACGAGGGGGAAACGGGGCTCCTTTGGATGTGGTCGGGACCATCGTGCTTCCTCTCGAGTGGAGACGGGTATGGTGGTGAACTTCTTGAGTTGCAGCAAGGGTGTGAAAGACCCTTTCGAAGTTCCAGAGGTTAGGTGTCATTAGTCTCCAGACGCCTCATCGGAAATAAGCCTCATCTCGCCTGGAAGGGAGAACTTCCTGGATTTTCTCGAGTTGTGGCAGGTGTTCTCGAGTAACGACGGGGACCTCAGGGACCGGCCCTGGTGGCCTCAGGAGAGGCCAGTCCCCATGCGAGTTGCTAGGGGGCCTCTCGGGATTCCTCTCCCGTCGATACCGGAGCCAAAATGCTTGTGTGGAGTCAGGGCCGGAACCGAGGATTCCTCTCAGGGCCTGACACGTATTTTTGGGTACTTCTGGAGTCTCCCCAGGGGAGTCAGGCCTCGTCTCGAGTGGGGGCATGCACGTGCGCTTTCCTTCCAGGCTGTAGCAGCAATGTCACGCTTCCCGTCGCGTCGATCAAAGGATCTGTGGTTTTCCCTCGAGGCTTTCCCTCGAGGCTTTCCCACAGGGCTGTCCCACGTGCCACCGTGGTGTGAGTCGATCCTAGGCATGAAAGATGAGCCAGTGCAGGGCAAAGAGGTTCCTCTGGAATGGACTGAGACATCTGGGGGACTCTTGGAATGGTGGTACGACCATGGAGTTCCTCTCGCCTTTCCTGTTGAGAGTGCCTCCTCTTGAGATGCGACGGGAACGCCGGGAATTCTTTCCCGTTGAAACCAGGGAAAGGATCCCTCATCTCGAGCTACGAGGGGGAAACGGGGCTCCTCTGGATGTGGGCGGGACCATCGTGCTTCCTCTCGAGTGGAGACGGGTATGGCGGTGAACTTCTTGAGTTGCAGCAAGGGTGTGAAAGACCCTTTCGAAGTTCCAGAGGTTTGGTGTCAATAGTCTCCAGAGGCCTCATCGGAAATAGGCCTCATCTCGCCTGGAAGGGAGAACTTCCTGGATTTTCTCGAGTTGCGGCAGGTGTTCTCGAGTTACGACGGGGACCTCAGGGACCCGCCCTGGTGGCCTCAGGAGAGGCCAGTCCCCATGCGAGTTGCTAGGGGGTCTCTCGGGATTCCTCTCCCGTCGATACCGGGGCCAAGAAGCTTGTGTGGAGTCAGGGCCGGAACCGAGGATTCTTCTCAGGGGCTGACATGGATCTTTGGGTACTTCTGGAGTCTCCCCAGGGGAGTCAGGCCTCGTCTCGAGTGGGGGCATGCATGTGCGCTTTCCTTCCAGGCTGTAGCAGCAATGTCACGCTTCCCGTCGCGTGGATCAAAGGATCTGTGGTTTTCCCTCGAGGCTTTCCCTCGAGGCTTTCCCACAGGGCTGTCCCACGTGCCACCGTGTTGTGAGTCGATCCTTGGCGTGAAAGATGAGCCAGTGCAGGGCAAAGAGTTTCCTCTGGAATGGACTGAGACATCTGGGGGACTTTTGGAATGGTGGTACGACCATGGAGTTCCTCTCGCCTTTCCTGTTGAGAGTGCCTCCTCTTGAGATGCGACGGGAACGCCGGGAATTCTTTCCCGTTGAAACCAGGGAAAGGATCCCTCATCTCGAGCTACGAGGGGGAAACGGGGCTCCTCTGGATGTGGGCGGGACCATCGTGCTTCCTCTCGAGTGGAGACGGGTATGGTGGTGAACTTCTTGAGTTGCAGCAAGGGTGTGAAAGACCCTTTCGAAGTTCCAGAGGTTAGGTGTCATTAGTCTCCAGACGCCTCATCGGAAATAGGCCTCATCTCGCCTGGAAGGGAGAACTTCCTGGATTTTCTCGAGTTGCGGCAGGTGTTCTCGAGTTACGACGGGGACCTCAGGGACCCGCCCTGGTGGCCTCAGGAGAAGCCAGTCCCTATGCGAGTTGCTAGGGGGCCTCTCGGGATTCCTCTCCCGTCGATACCGGGGCCAAAAACCTTGTGTGGAGTCAGGGCCGGAACCGAGGATTCCTCTCAGGGGCTGACATGGATCTTTGGGTACTTCTGGAGTCTCCCCAGGGGAGTCAGGCCTCGTCTCGAGTGGGGGCATGCACGTGCACTTTCCTTCCAGGCTGTAGCAGCAATGTCACGCTTCCCGTCGCGTGGATCAAATGATGTGTGGTTTTCCCTCGAGGCTTTCCCACAGGGCTGTCCCACGTGCCACCGTGGTGTGAGTCGATCCTCGGCGTGAAAGATGAGCCAGTGCAGGGCAAAGAGCTTCCTCTGGAATGGACTGAGACATCTGGGGGACTCTTGGAATGGTGGTACGACCATGGAGTTCCTCTCGCCTTTCCTGTTGAGAGTGCCTCCTCTTGAGATGCGACGGGAACGCAGGGAATTCTTTCCCGTTGAAAGCAGGGAAAGGATCCCTCATCTCGAGCTACGAGGGGGAAACGAGGCTCCTTTGGATGTGGTCGGGACCATCGTGCTTCCTCTCGAGTGGAGACGGGTATGGTGGTGAACTTCTTGAGTTGCAGCAAGGGTGTGAAAGACCCTTTCGAAGTTCCAGAGGTTAGGTGTCATTAGTCTCCAGACGCCTCATCGGAAATAAGCCTCATCTCGCCTGGAAGGGAGAACTTCCTGGATTTTCTCGAGTTGTGGCAGGTGTTCTCGAGTAACGACGGGGACCTCAGGGACCGGCCCTGGTGGCCTCAGGAGAGGCCAGTCCCCATGCGAGTTGCTAGGGGGCCTCTCGGGATTCCTCTCCCGTCGATACCGGGGCCAAAATGCTTGTGTGGAGTCAGGGCCGGAACCGAGGATTCCTCTCAGGGGCTGACATGGATCTTTGGGTACTTCTGGAGTCTCCCCAGGGGAGTCAGGCCTCGTCTCGAGTGGGGGCATGCACGTGCGCTTTCCTTCCAGGCTGTAGCAGCAATGTCACGCTTCCCGTCGCGTGGATCAAAGGATCTGTGGTTTTCCCTCGAGGCTTTCCCTCGAGGCTTTCCCACAGGGCTGTCCCACGTGCCACCGTGGTGTGAGCCGATCCTCGGCATGAAAGATGAGCCAGTGCAGGGCAAAGAGGTTCCTCTGGAATGGACTGAGAC
The DNA here is from genome assembly GCF_032405125.1 of Capricornis sumatraensis. NCBI lineage: Eukaryota > Metazoa > Chordata > Mammalia > Artiodactyla > Bovidae > Capricornis > Capricornis sumatraensis. The sequence goes on along the minus strand of NC_091090.1, from coordinate 1,835,069 downwards.
ATCTGGGGGACTCTTGGAATGGTGGTACGACCATGGAGTTCCTCTCGCCTTTCCTGTTGAGAGTGCCTCCTCTTGAGATGCGACGGGAACGCCGGGAATTCTTTCCCGTTGAAAGCAGGGAAAGGATCCCTCATCTCGAGCTACGAGGGGGAAACGGGGCTCCTTGGGATGTGGGCGGGACCATCGTGCTTCCTCTCGAGTGGAGACGGGTATGGCGGTGAACTTCTTGAGTTGCAGCAAGGGTGTGAAAGACCCTTTCGAAGTTCCAGAGGTTTGGTGTCATTAGTCTCCAGAGGCCTCATCGGAAATAGGCCTCATCTCGCCTGGAAGGGAGAACTTCCTGGATTTTCTCGAGTTGCGGCAGGTGTTCTGGAGTTACGACGGGGACCTCAGGGACCCGCCCTGGTGGCCTCAGGAGAGGCCAGTCCCTAGGCGATTTGCTAGGGGGCCTCTCGGGATTCCTCTCCCGTTGATATCGGGGCCAAAAACCTTGTGTGGAGTCAGGGCCGGAACCGAGGATTCCTCTCAGGGGCTGACATGGATCTTTGGGTACTTCTGGAGTCTCCCCAGGGTAGTCAGGCCTCGTCTCGAGTGGGGGCATGCACGTGCGCTTTCCTTCCAGGCTGTAGCAGCAATGTCATGCTTCCCGTCGCGTGGATCAAAGGATCTGTGGTTTTCCCTCGAGGCTTTCCCTCGAGGCTTTCCCACAGGGCTGTCCCACTTGCCACCGTGGTGTGAGTCGATCCTCGGCGTGAAAGATGAGCCAGTGCAGGGCAAAGAGGTTCCTCTGGAATGGACTGAGACATCTGGGGGACTCTTGGAATGGTGGTACGACCATGGAGTTCCTCTCGCCTTTCCTGTTGAGAGTGCCTCCTCTTGAGATGCGACGGGAACGCCGGGAATTCTTTCCCGTTGAAAGCAGGGAAAGGATCCCTCATCTCGAACTACGAGGGGGAAACGGGGCTCCTCTGGATGTCGGCGGGACCATCGTGCTTCCTCTCTAGTGGAGACGGGTATGGCGGTGAACTTCTTGAGTTGCAGCAAGGGTGTGAAAGACCCTTTCGAAGTTCCAGAGGTTAGGTGTCATTAGTCTCCAGAGGCCTCATCGGAAATAGGCCTCATCTCGCCTGGAAGGGAGAACTTCCTGGATTTTCTCGAGTTGCGGCAGGTGTTCTCGAGTTACGACGGGGACCTCAGGGACCCGCCCTGGTGGCCTCAGGAAAGGCCAGTCCCTAGGCGAGTTGCTAGGGGGCCTCTCGGGATTCCTCTCCCGTTGATACCGGGGCCAAAAACCTTGTGTGGAGTCAGGGCCGGAACCGAGGATTCCTCTCAGGGGCTGACATGGATCTTTGGGTACTTCTGGAGTCTCCCCAGGGGAGTCAGGCCTCGTCTCGAGTGGGGGCATGCGCGTGCGCTTTCCTTCCAGGCTTTAGCAGCAATGTCACGCTTCCCGTCGCTTGGATAAAAGGATCTGTGGTTTTCCCTCGAGGCTTTCCCTCGAGGCTTTCCCACAGGGCTGTCCCACGTGCCACCGTGGTGTGAGTCGATCCTCGGCGTGAAAGATGAGCCAGTGCAGGGCAAAGAGGTTCCTCTGGAATGGACTGAGACATCTGGGGGACTCTTGGAATGGTGGTACGACCATGGAGTTCCTCTCGCCTTTCCTGTTGAGAGTGCCTCCTCTTGAGATGCGACGGGAACGCCGGGAATTCTTTCCCGTTGAAAGCAGGGAAAGGATCCCTCATCTCGAGCTACGAGGGGGAAACGGGGCTCCTCTGGATGTGGGCGGGACCATCGTGCTTCCTCTCGAGTGGAGACGGGTATGGCGGTGAACTTCTTGAGTTGCAGCAAGGGTGTGAAAGACCCTTTCGAAGTTCCAGAGGTTAGGTGT